>NW_027131400.1:10217500-10637805 GCF_026122565.2 Emydura macquarii macquarii
TTACAGTGGAACACTCCTCTGTTTACCAACACTCAGGAACAGAATGGACTTAGCTGGTGAACTGGAGACAAACTGTTCAACAGAGACTGCTATGGAAAAAATAGCCATATCTGGAGAAAACAAAGCAAAATTACAAAAGCTTTTTTGCCTCAATGGAATATATTTAATTATATAAGTCAGATACAATTAATAGTGCATAAGAGGAAAGAATTAAGGGCCAATTCAGCAGCATTTGTAAATCAGCATAATGCTATTGAAATCAATGAAATGATGTTGATTTGCATTAACTGAGAATAGGTCTACATTTCTCTAACATGTGGGTAGCATTTTGAATCAACTTTGTTTTGTTTTTTGTGAGGCCATCAGTGAATCGAGACAAAACCAAATCTACTGTGGACATTTAAATCGGACATCTTATAATACGATCTGGACTAAATTATACTTAGATTAATTGTCAAAATGAAAACTACCAATACTGTATGTGTCACATATTAATGTATTATCTAGTCCCTGGTTATAGGACCCAGAATCCTTGTCCTGGGAATCCCCTGTTACTACAAGTAGTTTCACCTGCATGAATGGAGCGATTTATGAGAATAAGGATTGCAGGACTGTGCTTTTAAAAGGATATTGTCAGGTTTAAAAATTGTGTGTTAAAATCATTTTTCTCTTCTTGTGTTACTAACCATCACAGTGAATAAAACAGAAAGACTTTTAACAATCAGAATTGATTCTCACTGTTTCTGCTATTGGTTCTCACTTCATTTGTCCACTTCATGGGCAACAAAAGTAGGCTGGTCAGTGTCACCTATATTTCTAATCACTTTCGGGTTCCCATACACAACTCTGCAGTAACTGAATGATAAAATTCATACAATAACTATTTTAATTCCATTACTCCATAAAATCATGTCTGTTTATATTAGGCTTTGTACACACTTTGTAAACAAAACCCCCAAAACCCTTCCCCCCAGATTTAGGACCCAAACTACTTGACAGTGTCCCTTTAAGCATAATTTATTTTCTACAGTCCATGCATTCAACTCCATTAATATTAGTGGGAGTGCCATCACAGTTCAAGGGTAGTAGGTTGCCTAAAGAGTGTGTAGGTCTGTAGTAACTTATGCTTACTGAAGGAAGAGCTTTACAGTTGCTAGAAATGCTTCCTTTTGGCCAAAGTACCACCCCTTTTGCTGTCACCCAAACAAATGGGATGTGACTCTGGACAGCAACACATTTTGGAGGATTGCAGATACTGGCTGATTAGATGCTGAAACTGATGTTTATTTCCTTCTTCTGCATAAGTCTGAGGGCAGCTTCTGACAAACTGCAAAGGAGAAAAAAAAAAGCATTTGTGGTCTTCACTGCTCCTTTGTGATGAATGAAAATAGCCATTAAGACTATTAATATGGAGGAGGGGAAGGTTTGTTTCTTTGCTTTACTTTTAAATTATAAATACCAAGAATATTAATTTTAACTTGTTGGAAGATTCTTTGGGGGGCGGGAGCAAAGTAGTGACACAACACTATCCAGCCTCCAGGAACCCTAGAATAAGGGAGGCACAAAGCCAATTTACCACCTTCCCTGCAGACCCTGTGTCATCCTGAGCACAGGGATGAATAGGACCCTCCCCTCCAGCCCCACTGAGTAAAGACTGTAGAATCAAGCCAAATACATTTCCATCTTTTCAACAGAAATACTGTACACTAGTGATCTACTGGTCTGCTGGGTCATTACTGTTTATTAAGAGCCAAGTCTTTGTTCACTTCACTCAACCTGAGTAAACAGAAGATCCTCTGCAGTGGTTGGGAGAAACTGAATCTCCGTCTGGAACAGGCAACCAATGCAGGCTCTCCATAACCACCGCTGGCCACCTCTGTGCTACCCTTACGCAGGCCTTTGGGCTAGCCGTGGATCTATATAACTGAAGTTTCACCACATATCCCCACCTCTTACCAAAGCTTCACACACTTCAGTCCCAAACCTCTGATACTTTATCCTTGTTCTGCTCCAGTTCAATAAGCATCTACTATAGATACATCAGACAAAACAATAGCAATTGCACATTGGTAACCATATGATGTTATAGAAATAAAATAAAGTGACTGAAGCAGAATGCAGCCACAAGATAAATGCCTTCAAATTTTTTATTTTTTTTTAAATTAATGTTACAGCTCTAACCTTTTTAGATTGAAGTGTTTTCGCTGGTGGGATACTGAAAGTTTCAAAGATGTTGTCCTATATAAAATCAACCCCTATTACTATTCAACAAGGGAAAAGCTATTTCCTTAAAATCAGGGGCCTCTTTAAGAGGTGCCAGAAGGAAAAGGCTAGTGTTTTGTGCACAAGCAGACAAGAAAAACATCTCAGAGGAAAATGTTAGCCTCAAATTAATTTCTGTCAAAGATTTGATTGAAAACTCACACATATCTCTGTCCATTGGAGGTTTGTGACCTGACTCTGCTTGAATGAGATTTGGTAATCAAATAGAAAGTCCTACACTACATCATATCAATTTCACTCTAGGCAGTAGATAGCAGTACAAATGTATAACAAATAAGAATACAATTAGACCAAGTGGATTTTAATAATACGTATATGTACATGCACACACACAAATATGTACACACATATATCTACGTGATTACTGTGCAATTTTATTTTTTCTGATTGAATAAAAAACGTCCGTATTAGCAATAAAAACAAAAATAACTCCAAGATAAATATTCTGCTAATGGCTTACTTGTTGTTCCATTGTTCAAATGCATCAAAATGGATTTCCCATTACAAACTATCAAAACTAGAAAGCAGGGCCCAATTCTTCATTTCTTGTGCACCAGTGGAAATTTTGGGAATGTAAATAATGCAGGATCAGTCGCCAAATCTCTTATTGGGTTTAATCTAGTCCTATTATATAGGTGTGTGTGGCCATCTGTGAGTTTAGAAAACAAGTGGGTTATACAACATAGACATTGATACTATCCGGCAAAGCAAATTCATGCTTTTCTTTATACATGCCCCAGCAAAACAAAACATTTAAAGTTAAAGGGTTTTTTCATTTTTTTAAAATAAATCTTCTACATAGTAAGATGGTTGATCGCACTATAAACATAAACACATGGGGCTTTGTTCTTATTTACACTCAAGATCCCTTTATACCACTCTGCCAGTAGAAAGAGGCTTTAAAGAGGACACAAATGTAACATACATGCAGGTAAAGGCATTTTTGCCCTGACAGACCAGTGTAAAGCAGCTTTAGTATAAAAAAGAACCAGGGTCTTTTAGCATGGATGCCAAGACATCCACTAGTTTAGCTAGTGTTTGGGCTCTCAAATCTGTGCTCCACCCAAACCTAATAGAAAACTAATTCCCAGTTCATTTTAATATACTTCTCTTGTACTTGTAATATACTAGTGGCCTACCAATTTCTACCATCCAGAAGAACTTACATTAGAAATATAGAGTGAGTAGGTTCACTAGGCCTGAACATTAGGGGTCTAGTACCCCATCAATGAAGCAGTAGGAGAAGGAGAAGTCTGGATACTGTTTCATATTGCTAGTCCAAAGAAGCCCTGCTACCATCCCTCCTTCCCAACCTTCCCTGATTTCCCTCTTATCCTAATACAGATCTGTGCTCTCTTCCTGGATAGTTGCCTACTCCCTCTAATTTGCTTCCCTCACTTCAAAAAGTTTGCAATTTCAATGAAAAATTGTCAATTTTTTCCATTTTTCAATCATATTTAGTGACAAGTGATCTTCCTACTCTACTCCAGAAGTTCAGATTATGGAAATCTACCTGAAACCTCTGCATACCTGACTACAGGACTCAACAAAATTCACAGCTGTCCTGGAAGATCTAGGCCTAGTCTACACTGACAATGTAGGTCGACAGAATGCGGCTTCCGTCGACCACATAAAGTATGCATCTCCACTGGCATATCAGCAAATGGGAATTGTTTTGTTCTATGGCTTGTACCAAGACAGCCTCAGTAACATTGCAATTTTCAGCACTGCAACTCCTGTGTCGTCCCTGAAAATACTATAGAATAAGTCGTTTATGATGCTCACAATGATAGTGCAGGGCTGAATGGGCTCCGATCCTCTCAGGCAATGGTGTGCACATGGTAGAGATTGAAGGGTTTGAAAAAATGGCACAAAAAGGTGATCGTCTGTTTGTTTGGACTGGGACAAGAAGGGATGAAGGGAGGGAGGACGTTGCATCATGGGAGGACGAAAACCTTCCCAAACACCCTTGCGGGTAGATGCACTGTGGGATAGCTACCCACGGTGCACTGCTTTGATTGCCAACATAAGTACGGATGGTGGGGACGCCGTCTCCCGATGCAATGAGTGTGGTGTGATCACGATCATTTAAATTCTGCAGCTCGGCGGGTGAAGGTTGTTTAAATTCAATTGATTTCACTCCACAGTGTAGATATACCCCTAGTTAGAAGTGCAAGAACCTAGTAAAAACTACATTAATTGGCCAGTAGAGGACACTAAGGGTTAGAGTGACCACATGTCCGGATTTTATAGGAACAATCACGATATTTGGAGCTTTTTCCTTATATACCCATTATCCCCATCCCCTGTCCTAATTTTTTTCACTTGCTATCTGGTCACCCTACTAAGAGTATGTTTACACTGCAGTTAAAAACCTGTGGTTGGACCGTGATAGCTCACTTGGATTCGTGGGGCTTCAGCTAAGTGGCTGTTTAATTGTAGTGTAGATGTTCAAGCCCCTTAGCCTAAGTCAGTTGTCAAGGGCCAGCCACAGGTTTTTAACTGCAGTGTAGACATACCATAAGTGAAAAAAATCAGTGGAGCCTTGAAAGCTGTGGAATCCATACATGCTATCATTCATTCAAAGCAAGATTGTTATTATTATTTACTATGGCATTTGTATTATAGTTGTACCCAAAGGCCCATTTAGAATTGCATCTCTATTGTATTATATGCTGTAGAAGCATAGTAAGATACAATCCCTGACCCACAGAGCCCACCATCGAAAGAGACAAGAAACAGAATAAGGGTGGGGGGAAAAGGACATAACAACAAGTCATGTGATCAGGGTAGTCATCAGCATGTCATGTTAGCTGGATGCATTTTTGTCATATTTGCTTTTTTGTTTTATTTATAACACGCATTTAGTTTTAGTGGGGTTTTTTTTGGTGGGGGAAGCTCTGAGTTAAAGTGGGAGAGGAGAAAAAGCAGATTGGAGTCAGTAAGTGGTAAAGAAAATGGAAGAGGAGGAGTTAGAAAAGGAGATAGAGGAGAGAGGGAGGGAGGCTGAGAAACAATATAGCAAGGAATGTGAGGCTGGGCAACTGAAGGGTTGTGCTGCTGAGCAAGGTGCAGAGATGAAGGGGAAATATCATCCAGTGGCAATACAGCAAATGAGGGGGAAACGTTCCATGTCTAAGCATCAGAGTTAAGTTGATGATGTTCTCAAGGGGATGTGAAGACTGCTTTTGTTCCCTATTTCGAGTGGGGGAGAGGAATTTTCAGGAACCAGTGGGTGGGTCCAGCTGCAGGGAGCAGGGCAGTGGCAGGAGAGGACCGAAACACTCAGACTCCAGTCAGGTTGCTCCAGTAACCTCAGCCGTAGCTATTTTGGGGAAAGAGTTGTGAGGTCTAGAGGTTTCCCTAGTTCACCCCGTGGGAACTCCTCCCAGTGATCTACTCCAAACTTATACGCTTGCGTAAGGAGAGAACAAACTGCAATAAATAAAAGATAGATGTAACAGCATATATGAACCTCTGCTGCCAGAGTAGACCTCCCTGTGAAAACAGCATTGCAATGGCTGTTAGGAGAAGGTCACAATGGACTGGAGGGAGTGCTGTAACCAGTCCTCTCTACCATGGCAGGGTGAATAAAGGGGACAATCACTCCCATTGACCTTTCTAATCCACTGGCATGTTACATTAAAATTTATAAAATAAATGAAAAGCTGTTAGGAATGGAAACTGCAAGCCAGCACACAAATCTCCTGGAGCACAGACCTTTCTGAAAGTTTCTTCATTGCCCTACATCTTGTGCAGTCATTTACATCTGCACAAAGAGAATGCAAAGGTGGTGAATGTTGCCATTTTGACTTGACAGCCTTCTCCACCCACTTTATACTCACATTGCTGAGACCTAAGGATAGCTAGATAGCTATGTATTTTTTAAATGGTGGATCCACATTCTTCTGTGACACGTGACTGGAAACAGGAGATGCCACTAAGGTAGCTATGCTGCCACTGGCCATCTCCCTGGTACCTGGCACTATCCCCACCCCCCAATCTCTCTGAAGGGTAAAAAAAGAACAGAAGGGGAGTCATTCCAAGCTTTACCTGCAGCAAATTCCACCACCTGCCTGATGCTGAGGGGCTGATGCTATGCAGAAAAGAAATTCCCAGCTCCACTCCTTCATAGGTCATCCCCTCCACAGCTGCAGAGTTCCACAAACATGCCGTTGGCATGAAGTGGCTTCTGGGGAAGTGTGGATCATACAGCTGGCTCAGCTATGCAACACCTATACTTAGCTGGAGTATGGTCTCTTAGGAATCATACACCAGTGACGTAATTCACAGCGGTGGGTAGCTGCTCTAATTTATGTCAGGGATAGCACAGACTAACCCTCAGGGTCAGGGAATTTTAACCGGCTGCCTGATGACCCTCCCTTCTTTTGTGCCAATTAGAGCTACGACACAGCGGAAAATCTGACTCCAAGCCTTTATTTTAATTAAGTACAGACTATCTATTATTTTACAAATATCTATGACATAATTAATATTTATGTTAGCTTCTCTGTGAAGAATACTTCTAGGAGTGGTAGAAGACAGGTTGACAAGGTTTACGGAAAAAATCCTACAACATATATGTGCCATATATAGAGAGAGTATCTGTGGGAAGGGGAGGGGAAGCAGAGGTGGGGTAACTAATGATTTTACCAAGGGTTTAAAAATAAGTGGGTTTTCCATCTCATAGATCATCTTGTTACATGAAATTCTCATCTTTCATTTGAAAAAAAAAAAGTTACTTTCTAGTCCTCATGGTTGCAGAGAAAAGCTTGAAAATGTGACCCAAGTGAAACCTAAAGACTTAACATCCAGAAGGCAAATAAAAAAACCCAATATGTATTTCTTTAATTATGATTTTTAAGTCAGTCTCATGATGTTTTGGGGCCCAACTCATGATTTTTGAAAACTTAAGTTTGGCAAATACTTTTGATGCTTCACCCTTAAAAGTCTAGTAGCTGTTTTATTATTATGTTTTACTCAGCACAGAAAATTATAAAACATATTTCTATCTGTTAAAGTCGGGATAGAAATTATCCTGTTCTCTTTCTTAGAATCCCAATATTAACTTTGTTGATTTTCTAATTACGGATCCAATCCTATGAGATGCTGAGCACCCATTTTCATCAATCAGTTATATGTATTCAGATTTTGAACAGAAACATGCACCTGTTCATTCACAAATGATTAGCAGATTTGTTGTGGGTGAATCAGTTGTTTCTGAAAAAGAATTTGTAATCAATGGTGACATCACTATTACCACCACTCCACTGAGTGACAGGCAGCTAATGATTGGCTTTCCAACACAACAGCCATGGAATTCTGCTTTAGATTAAATGAACTCTACTAGGGTTCAGAAAAATTTCAGAGGGCTATGCTGGTTTTTCATTTTAGTAGTGAAGCGCTTTAAAAGGCACTACATTGCCCTCTTTGAACCAGGGAAGATTTGCGTCATTTGAACCACATGAAGATGTGAGCTATTTACTGAATGTTTTGCTGGTCATTTTAAAAATGATGACCCGCCACTTGAGGAAAAAGAAGAACTAATTACATGATCATTTCTAAAGTTACTATACCAGCAACTCAGTGGATTTCCCTAAAGTGTTTTGAATGAAGCAGCAGCTGTTTGGTTTTGTTATTGTTTGAGACATCCAAAGTGAGAGATGGTGCTGATAATCCTATATGGTTTGAAGTTTAACCCACAGGTCCTAAAACTTCAGTAGTAATGCCAGTGGCCAGCGACGGATTTTATTAACACCAAAAAGACAAAGCTGACTTCACACCAAAGCAAGACACTAAAATAATCTTATGTTTTTATCCTGACAACCACTACTGTAATATCTGAACGCCTTCCATGTAAAGTCAATAGCCATAGTAAAGTCCCTACTGGGCACCATGTAGCATGAAAAGTGAACTGTAAAGTTAAGTAACTTTCAAAGAACATTTTTCTTTTTTTTTTTTTGCCTATCACCAAGTATGCTGTGATGGCCAGAAAGCCATCTAAAAAAAGTTCAAAAGACAAAAGTATGATTGAAATTAAAAATAAGATTTAAATGAAACAGTTAGAACCTGGTCCTTCAACACTTGCCAGGATGAGTAAAGATTACTCACTTCAGTCAGGTGTGCAGGATGTGACGTGTGTTGTATGTGAGGTTTGTTTTATTTATTTATTCATTCATTCACTCTTTTTAATGACTTGCTCTGAGTTTATATTTTTCAGGATTTTTAAAGGGAATAGGCTGCTAGTCTTGTAACATAAAGTAATTATTTTTGTTAATCCAAAGCACAGTAGATTGGAATTTAAATATTTTCTCTACTGCAAACACAGACTGGCACGTCTCACATTTCTACTTTCCCTATCTGTAACAGTTCAACAGCAAGATTCAGAATTATTTTAGACTTTTTTAACTCTGGCATTTGGCTAAAAGTTGTAGAAGTCACCATTATCTGCAGTGCACCAATTTTGCATTTAATATGGTATGCCCAGAGGGAAAGAGGATTATAAAGAGGATGTCTGAAGTCAAATTGTAAACTGCTAGAAAGTTTTTGTATTGCCACTTCAAAAGAAGAAGTATGACTCTTCCTGTCCTGTGGACAATAGCCATCTTTTGATCTAAGAGAGTTCTAGTTTCTAGTGACTATATTTGCTGTTTTCATAATAAATGTGACTTTCGTATTTTCAGTATTTTTTTAGAAGCAGAATTTTTGCTGCTTCTGTCCACTGAGTTTGAGTGCCTTATTATCTAGGTATCTAAGTGGAGACATCCTAAGAATTTTTCCTTTTCCCTTTTCTAAATTATCAAAGGACCAAAGTGGTAAATACAAGCCCAGAAAAAAAAATTAACAGAATGTACAATTTAAAAATCTGTTGCTGGTAAATATTAGGGCTTCTGTGCATTGGGCTTTAAACTGTAGATCATAAAAATAAAATAGGGAAGTTAATATTATTTATTAATTCTCAAAGTTCACCTAATTTAAGCAAACCAAGGATAGTAACAGAATGGTAAAGATTGACACACTAATTGAAAACAGTTAAATATGTCTGTAACGTCTGCTTGAATTTGGTTAAAAACAAACCAAATCAACCTGTTCTACTCACATGACAAACTCAATATCATGCCATCTAGTAACAAAGGGCCCAGTCCAAAGCCCATACAAGTGGATCAGAGTCTTTCCAGTCAGTGAACTTTAGATCATGCCCAAAGAAAAATCCAAATCTTTCTTGTCTAACTTAAACTAGCAGAATACCATTTACTTCAGCAAGGGGGAAAAGATGTGGCCCAACGTGTGATGGGGAAACAGGGTGGTGGTTGTGCTCATCTGTCAGCAGAGGCCCAAGATTGATCCTCAAGGGCTTCTCAGATTTTCATCCCTGCTTCTATAACACCCCCTCCCCACCAAAATGATAGAGTGAATCTAAATGGATTAAGTTAAATTAGAAAAAGGGTACTCTTATTCCAGAATAAGAGTGTCTACGTGGGGTTTATACTGGAGTAAGTATTCCAAAATAGATATTTCAGTAAATTTTCAAGTGTAGAGAATCTTCTTTTGGGACCTACTCCTGTGAGGTGCTGATGGCCCTTAACAGCTCAGCATATCATGAGAGCAGGCCCTTGATATAGATCTTCATTGGTCAGTCTTGGTTAATGCACCACAAAGACGCACACACCACACAATTTCTCAGAAGCCTAAATGACTGCAGAAGCTTCCTGTGTTAGTGCTTCAGAGGGAAAAGCTGTAGGTTAGTGTTCACTCATTGCAGCCTCTCATTCTCTAGCGAGTGCCTCTATCAATTATCTCATATACCTCTGTCAGCTGGAGATTTCCTGCAGTTGAACTTTACCTTGGAAGGTGCGTCACACAGTTTCGCTTGGAAGAAAGATTTTAGAAGAACACCATAGATGCTAAACTTGATGCCTGTGTCCCACATATTTCCAAGCTGGAGGAAGTACTGCTGCTCTTGTTTGGAAGCTTTTTACTCTGAGTGACAGTTGTGTTCACTATTTATTGTTATTAAATATTAGGTAAGCTACAGCAATGTGAGCCTGGCTTTACAAGAAACTAAATACTGACAATTCTGTTCCAAAGAGTAAATCTAAATAACAGAAACAGCGTAAACAGGATGCCTTGGAGGGAGAAAAAGTAAATGACTAATTAATTCATTATTAAATTATTAATTAATTATTATTATTATTATTACTACAGTACTACCTTTTGGCAAGATACAGGCACTTAAAAGGAAGGGCAAATGGGGGGTCTACGGTGAAGGTGTTCCTTCTTCCAAACTGTCTGGCTGGCATTAGGCTGGAGAGTATTGCCCAGTGTTTTTTCCTTTAGAACCATTTTGTGTATAATAAAGAAAGCCCTCTGGAAAGGGCCTTGAAAGAGCTAATGCTTGGAGCATTATTTCCATTCCCTGGCTGGTAAACCCATCCACCAGCATACATACGCTAGAGAGAGGCTCTGATGGAGATCAGAGCTCTGTTGTGCTAAGCACTGTACATACATGTAGTGAGAGATAGTCACTGCCTCAAAGAGCTTAAAGGAGACAGATACATGGTAGGAGAAAGGAGTATTACCATTATAAAAATTCTTTCCAACATCAGACAGGAGAAAAATCTTGTTTATCTTATGAGACTGCTAGTTTTTATGATGGGTATAATTTTATCTTTACTTACGTTTTTTAATTGTGTGGCCTTCATTGCCTGGTGCATAGGAGCTGCTTTGCAATGTCCCTGCAGTGTAAACCAGCATTAAAGCCTGATAAGCAGTCAGCAGAGGATTCCTCCAGCATAGGAGGGATCTTTGGGAGGCACAGAGCTACCATAGCATCTTCGACACCACTCTGCCTAGCATGGGAAAAAGAGGCGCTTTTAAGGTTCCCTTATACTCTAAGGAACTCTGGCTGCTGAGACGGGTGGAACCGCTGGTATCCAACATAGAGTAGAGTGGTGGCACTGGTGGATTTGACCGTTACTAAACATGGGCTCAGAACCTCAATCTTTCTTTCACTGCCAGAAACTGGAATGGCTGAAATAGATAGGATACCTCTCTTAGGCAGTGACAACAAAGGAGTTGCCTTGAGAGAGATGAGAAAATTTGGTCTCTTAAGACTTCAGTTCTGGAAGGAGCTCCAGTATAGACTTCTGAGCCCATGCAGAGTCCCATTAATTTCAATAAGGCTAAAATGGTCTTCATGTGTAGTGTTCATTACAGGTTCAGAGCCTTAGTTTATAAGCTATTAACTCTGAACTGCTTATCTATCTCTGCCAGCACTTCAGTAGGTCGCCATGCTGTGTATCACAACAAGTAACGTAGACATGACGGACCATTGTGGAAGCCTGGAGCTATGGCTTTTTCTCAATCATATGCGAGCTTATCCATATTCAGAAACACAGGGAGATTGGGGAAGACTGTCATTTCCTGAATTTGGAGCACGTAATCCGCCTTTGCCCATTGGTGATCCAGTGACTTGTTTATCGTGCCATGGCTACGAATGATACCATAACTGTGCTGATGAATTCATTCTGTCCCTGTATCACAGGGTGCACCGCTCACCGCTGGGCTGTTGCCTCCTCCTGGTCACTCTGGCGATTAGCTCTCGTGGTAAATGCCTCCTTCTGGGGTTTGCACAACGTCACTCCATCTCGCACACAGGTCTGCAGCTCCTCTCTTGTCCCAGGAACCACAGTGTCCTCCTCGTGACTTGGCCCTTAAACTAGGTCACAGAGCCTTCCCCCTTCCAGGGTAGCAAAGTCCCTTCCCCCTAGCATTCCTGAGTAGTCTTCCCTCTGACTGCCCCCGTGGTGCCACTCCCTCAGTGGCTGGCAGGGCAACCCAGGCCTGCCCTCTTCTCCAGGGATCCTCAGTTGAGCCGTTCTGGGCTTTCCTCTCTCAGCCCTCCCTGCTCCTTCCCTGTATTGCTTTCTACCACACCCAACTCTCTTGCTTTCTCTGGGTATACCAGCTCCAAAACCCTCTTCCCAGGGAGCAACTGCTCTCCTACTTAAACCAGCAGTCCCTCTTAAACACTTCTCCCTCTTCCCAGAGAGTGGCTAGCCTGTTGCAGCGGCAGTCTGTTGCCAGATACCTGGTTTTATAGGCTTCTCCCCCGTTCCTGCCCAGGTGAGCCTGTTTCATTCAACTCCCTGCTCCCCAGTTCCTCCTTCAGGTGCAGTTGTGGAGTTAATTGGCCTGCCTGGCCACCTTAATCCCTGTCAATCCTGTGTAGGGTGGACACCCCAGCACACCCTGAGATGAATTTTAAAAAGACTTTCTCACTCCCTAGCCATTTGTCCGAGTTTTAAATAATTAAGCATCCTTAAAGGGGCAGGAGGAGGGGCACACAATCATTTGCATTATGAATGTGGTTGATGGTTATACTACCTTGTGGCCTGACCCAACATCCATTGAAATTGATGGCTCCAATGACTTCGTGGTCTTAGAGATGAGCCCATATAAAAATCTTAGATACAAACAAACGCCAGACTTTGGAATAGTTTAGCTCTGAAACCTGAGCCAAACTTCCAGGCAGGTCCCTCTGTTAATTGAGGGCTGAACCAAAATCCCAAATCTGAATGTCTCCAAATTTTGGAAAAGTTTGAATCAGGATTCAGGCTTTGTGTCTTGAATCCCTCTCACCAATGCTGGAAACTTCTCTTTGTACTCTGCTTAAGTTAGATCTCACTATTCGAAACCTGCCAATCACTTTTCTTAAGCGTATATTATTTATACAAACACAAAAACATCTTTAAGTTGTATAAATTCTAAATGCAGTTACTACCTTTTACTTTTAGAAAGTTTCAAATATTTGTAAATAATTACATTTTAAAAAGAAAGGAAGAAAATGGGCCCAATTCTAATTTCAATATCACTAAGGTAAATCAGAAATGACTAATGACATTAAGGAAGTGAGCCCCGTTTAGGAATGGTGATGGGTGCAGTGTAACACATGTGGATAGAAAATAGTGTGAGATCAGAACAAGGCTTTTGTTTTTTTTTTTTACATGAGTTTATACCAGGTTTATAGCAGGGATACAAAGAAATAATAGAAGAGAGCTTATCAGAGAAAAAAGAAATGCACACATTGAAAAGCTGGGGGATTTGTGGAGAACTTTGATAGCAGATTATCCAAATGTGAGAGAGAACTAAAAGTTTTACAAGTTCGATGGAATTATGATCCTCAAGAGTGTAAAAGTTGTTCAAGTTTTTCTTAACAAGATAGATGACAGACATACCAAAGGAAGTGATCATGGTTTCCCATTTATTATAAAGTCTTGCCTTTAGCTTGGTAATCAAGTACAAAGATAGCAAGAGATATTTTGTAGTATGTTTTTTCAGCAGCATCAGCGATTTCAAACACAGTGTTCATCATTCTGTATTGGCCAGAGCACAAGAAATAATAAAACATCAAAGGCTCTATTTTGATGTATAGTTTCTAGCTGATTAAAGGGTATACATTCAGGACTGAATGACCAGTATGAAAGATGAAGGGGGGGTGTTCCAAAAGAGACATTACAGGGCCAAGTCCTATAGTTCTTTCACTGGCAAAGTTCCTCTTCAACTCAGTAGGATTTTTGCTCCCTTAAGGATTACAGAATTTCTTCTGTAGTGCGCTCTAAAGCTTGGAAGGGCTGAAGGATGGGTTTGGAAGAGTCACTAGGATAGATAATACTTGTATGGAAATAATTATTTAGAATTTCTGCAGATCTGCTGTACTAAAAGAAAGAGAAAGGTGAGAAATCTGAGCAGCCAATTTATTTTCTATCACCAGGGAATTTTTATATAAAAATATTTAGTGGTTATATAGGCCATTCATTTGAGGACCTCAAAGTAATTGAGAAAGATAGTTAAGTGATATTTTGTTATTAGCTCCTTTTCACAGATGAGGGAGCTGAGACACAAGGAGGATAAGTGACTTGCACAAGATTATACAGGAAATCTGTGGCACAGGCAGGAGGAGCAGAATGGCTCGTAGTCTTTTGCTTTAACCATTAGTCCATGGTGCAGTGATTCTATTTTGCCAATAGCTTATTTCCTTATTTCCAAGTGCTTGATGCCTAATTGTAAAGCATGCTGAAGACAAACATTGTCCAACCACAGTAAATAACACAAGAAAAATGTAATGTAAACAATAGTGTATGTCTGTTCTGCAGATTTCTCATAAACTACATAGACCAATTTAGGGAACAAAATAAAATAAAAAGCACCTTTGAGGAAGTAATAACCGAGAGGTTAAAAAAAATATATTGATTAGGAAAAAATATTATCTTAATCAAAAAATATGTCTTTTAGCAAAAAGAGGCTGTATAATCTCAGGAAAAAGAAAATGAAATGTGTTCTGAAAATACACCTTTCATTTGTTGTGGTGTTTGTTGAATAATGAACAGAACTGTCATTCGTCTTACAACCATCTCTCACCTTATACTTCACAATGAAAGGTTTGAGAATTCTATAGAAAAGTCAGTGTAACTTCATTTATTAGCCTGAACAAAAATTAAACACTTTTTAATAAATTTGGAAAATAGTGTAACTAGATACCTTTGGTGCCTAATATTTTCTTAGAAAATACAATCTCAAATTAGTATGGATTGCCACAGACTATGTTTACTGCTAATGAGACATAGTTACTCCTAATCTTTTTCATCTATCTTCAGAGAAGAAAGATTTTTTTAAAAAAGCTTGTTTCTGTCAGTGTTTGTTCTTTGGTGTTAAGAAAACATGCTGGGTTTTTTCTTTTCTACCATCTAAGTTTTCACCTTGATCTTGTAAAACATTACAAATAATCAGACAAAATAGACATGCATATATTGTATTGCTATTTTGTAAATTCAAATGGAATTTGCCGCAGTCTTATATAATGGCAATGATAATAATAATTTAGAAATAGATTTTGTACACTTATTTATGTCAAGTACTTTATTACTCCTTCTGTAGTCTCACTGAAATCAATGGGGCAAATTGCCGAGTCAGTCAGCAGATAAAGAGAGCAGAATCAGGGGCCTTCCATTGATTTCAGAAGGCTTTGGATCTGTGTTCTTAACACTTTTCCTCTGTAGATATCAAAATGCTTCACACAAAAGGTGAATATGTATTAGTTCTCCCATTTTACAGATGGGGAAACCGAGGCATAGGGTGGTTAAGTGACTTCTTTCACATCACATAGTAAATCAAGAGAATAGAATCCAGCTCTCTTGACTTCCATCCAATATCTACTTGACCATGTGGTCTTGCAAAGAACACTTTAGATGATAACCTTTGGGTCTGTTATTGGATATACTTCTGTAATTTTGGCTCAATCTTCAAAATTAGCAAAATATGTTGAGGAATGTCCCATATCCTTTGATTGTACATATTCTGTAAGTAGAATGCTGATTTTTCAGTGCTAATACTAGATATATTAATAATTCTCCAGTAAGCTCTGTGTCACCTCCAGCTCTCATTACAGAGACTCCCTTGTATCTTTCCTATCTTCCTCTGGATGCTCCCCATTCTTTACTTCAAGGCATTATGAGAACTTCAAATCAGATATTATGTTGATTTCGAAAATATTTTTTTAGGCAGGAACTGTGTCTTCTCATGTGTGTTTGGAAAGCGCCTAACACATTGTGATCACTATCACAATCTAAAAAGAGAATTATCATAAGAAGCATTGCACCATACTCAAATAAACAAGTAACAAAATCTCTGAGTGTACCAGTCCTGTTCCTTCTGCAGTGTATTGAGTGTTCTGTCTTTTTTTCAAACATTGGAGGCTAGAATGTCTGCCTGATGTTAAATATTTAAAGAAAAAAGCTTTGATTTTGTCACACAGAAACATTTTTAATAGCCACTCAACACATATAAAAAATAAACAAATAAAAACATTCTCTATGCCCCTACTGGATAAACAAAGACAGGTAACTAATAAATACTATTCCCACGGGATCCACAAATAATGAAGTAACCAAAAAGAGCCATGTTAATTTCTATTCCATTTTGAAGCAGGGGAGGGCAATCAATATTTGCTTAATGGAAAAAAGACGATACCAGAAGAAGGAAGGTATTGTGGCTGAATCATAGGGTTGGAGTCAGGAGACTGGGTTTTGCCCTTGCTTCACCACAGATTTCTGATGTGAATTTGTGCTAGTCACATAATGGCTCTATGCCTCAGTTTCCTCATCTGTGATATGGAGATTGTGATACCTACTTCATAGTGGCATTGTGAGGCTAAAATATATTCATATTTGTCAAATGCTTTGGTTGCCTCTGTGAATAGTAGCAAGCATTTGGGGGAGGAGAGTTGCTGGTAGCCCTGTCACCTCCCACAGGCAGCACTGATACCCTTGCAGGCATGTGTAAAATTGAAACTGCTCTTCAGCATTGTATTAAAATCTACTTAATGATACACAGATGGCCTGCCTTAGTAAAGTAAACGCAAGGTTTCATTTTGCTGTGGAGTGAATAATGGCATCTTGCCACTGCTTTGAACACTTGGCATGCAATGGCTATAGAGTCCCTCAGTATCTGACCTATGAGTTCAGGAAAGCCTTATTATCCGCAAAATACCTGCTTTTAGTCTAAAGAATGAGAAGAATGGAAACAGCATATTACAAATTCAAAAAAAAATGTTTTTTGGGGGATATGTTGTCCTATTATTGCCTCATGGCAGCTGTATTTATCCCCATCTATTATAGATAGCAATCATCTCATTAACATTTTTATATTCTAACCATATGCTGCAGGAATGATGTGTATTCATGTAAAAGCTGTACAGCCTTCTGTCTCCAAAATACTCATATCTTTTGAAGTCTTTGAAGGTGAATCACTTCCTTAATAGGGACCATTGACTTTAACATGACTGTTTACCTTTCATTAGTTGTTCTTCTGTAGTAGGGGTGGGAGGGCTGTACGGTGTTATTTAAGTCAGGAGCATTTGCCTATCATAACATAGATAGTCTTATATTTTAATTTGCTTAAATCTACAAATATATTACCTGCATTTGATAGTCTCCCAAATCAAAATGGAATTCCTTGAAAATGTATTTTACCGAAAAGGTATTTCATTCAGAGGGTGGAGAAAGGCAAGAGGAAGTACTTATATACTTATATAAAGTCTGTATATTACCTCAGGCACCACTTAAAGGCACTACCCTGCACACCAGGGACCTGGATTTTGACTCTGACATTGCTTCATAATCAAGGATTGTCCTGGGGTGAACTGTCAGACTTCAGCTACGTGGTCTAGGGTCAAATCCTGAGGGGATGTAAGAGGAGGGGGAAAGATAGGAAGGAAAATCTATTTGTATGAGGCAGAGGAAAGAACTGATACAAGTGGGTAAAGATGTAATGAAGGAAGCAATCGTTTTTATGAGAATTTTTTTTTAAAGCTACGCTATGATTAGAGCCTCAGAAAACAAAAAGCTCAGAGAGGATTGTGCTTTCAGTAAATGGAAAGTGTGTCTCATAGGTATGGGAATTTATGACTAAGGGAGAAAAATTAGAAACTCGGGGCCTAATTCTCATTTACACTAAGGGCCTCTTTCCACTACTCTGGCAGCATAAAGGGGCCTTAAAGAGAGTATAAATGTAATTTTTTCCCACATGAAGTCCCTTTTCCCTGCCAGAGCAGGGTAAAGGAACATTATTGTAAATAAAAATTAAGCCCTCAGTGTGCTGACATGTAGCAATTGCAAATATTGTACACTTTCTAGAAATGTAAATAATTTTGTATGTCTGTCACACTCAGACAGTGGTCCCAAAACAGAAGGTGTCTGAGGTAACTGCAGTACCATAACTGGAGAGTACAAAGAAAAAGTGAATTCACTGAGGCAGTCTGGGGCCACCACTAATGGCCAGGCTAGATTCTGCTACACTTACTCATGTTGAGTAGTATCTTACTCCATGACTAATTCCAGTCAGTTCAATGGAGTTAGGACTTCAGTCCAGATCGAAGTTAGTGGGTGGGACTACTCATGGAATAAAGTGCTAGTCAACAAAACTAAAGATATCAGAATCTGACCCTAAAACTGTGACAATAGCATCATTGAACAGTTGTGTGCATTTTGTTATATTGGTTTCCTTTCTTTTAATGATAAGGGACTAGATTCTCTCACTCTTACTTAAGCTGGGTAGCACCTTATTACTATGCAAGTAGCACCAGTAAAATTAATGGGACCTTGAAAGTTAATGGTATCTTGTCAAGTATTAACACCAATGCCATGATGCCACAGCTTACACCACTTTAATTCCCTTTAGCCCACAAGATCAAATGAATTGGACTATTCAGGGCTTGTTTACAATGTAAATTAGTACATCACAAGCCTGGGTGTGAATCAACAGCAGACCAGCTTGCTGTACATTAATGTCCTGTACAGCCACCATTACAATGCAGTGATAGTCCCGGGGTGTGGCTTAGCACAATGGCTCAGAATGAATATGGGGCTTGTGAAGGCCATTGTATTGCCATCTCTGAGAATGAAATCACCCTTATAACCACAGAACAGATATGGAACAGACTTCCCCACACCAGCCAGCCATGTGCCTCAACTTTGACTTGGAGGAACATCTTCTACAGGCAAGAGGTAATGTCATTTCCATGCCCATTCAATGTTGTTAATGCTCAAATAAACAGGAAATGGGACATCTTGGATTTCTCAGGTGAAACCTTAGCCCCATTGACGTCTATGCCAAAACTCCCATGAACTAAAATGAAGCTAGGATTTCACTCTGAATCTTAGTATGTATAGTAATGGGTATTGCTGGATATTGATTAATCAATCAATATATCCTGCTTCTTCTTCCACTCTATTCCTTTTTCTTCCTTAGTATTCTATTTTCTTTCACTCTTTGGATCTCAGTTAAGTAGGACTACATAAAAGTTAGATGTTAAGTGGTATAAAAATATGGTAAAGTTGAAAATTTGTTCTACCTTAGAATACTAGAGTAATATGGTCCAAGCCTATAACCACAATATTATGAGTTCAAAGAGTACAGTACTTCTCAAGATAGGGACTTTGATAAGGTCATCAATCATTTTTGTGTGGAAAAATAAGAACCTGTACATACAATATTTAGGTAAGTGGAAAGCTAAGGTACTTTTCCTTGAGGTTACATGTTTGTGAAAAGAAGAAATCAAATGTTTCTCACTGCAAATTACAGATATTGTTTTCCTATGATCTATTTAACATTAGTACCAATATCATTAAAAATCTGTAACAGGAGAATAAGCCAGAAAAGACCAGAGAACAAATTAGAAATAATACTTATGAAGGAAAAAGAACAGAAAAAATGCCACCAAAGATGATCTGACCCCTAAGGGTCAAGGACAAGAGGTAAAACAACCAGAAGCAAAATGAAGTTTTCTTTATTTTTAGGCAAACATTTTAATACTGGTATCACTTATGCTAACTGTTTGAAGAACAATGGATGGAGTTTTCAAAAGGGCTCAGCATTGAACTAACTGCTTTCACTGAAGTCAATTATAAAATACCCATTGACTTCAATGGGAACAGAGTTAGACAAATGGTGAGTGCATCTGGAAATACCATCTTAGAGCTTTTTTAGGAGGGGTGCTTTTTACTTCTTCAGTGTTTATGTGTAATCTGTAGGTTCTCTCTTTGTAATCAAAGCAAGTGAAAGAGATGCAAATAGATACTGCTCATGCCTCAGTCAGAAAGGACTTCCAAGCACAACTACTGCCATTTAACAACAAAAAGATATGATACAAGCAAAGAGTTTTACCATGCCTTGGAAAGACAGCAAGTGAAGAACCCCAAACCAAACATAAGAGAGTCTTCAGATCCCCATGACACCTCATCTGTCTACTATGTATACCAGTATCTTATAGTCCATATTTTCTCTGCATTGAATCTGGTGAAAACTTCCCTATTTTGGAATCTATTCTCTCAGTAGTTAAGCAAAACACTCACTGAAGACCACAGGAGTTTTATCTGACTTAAGGCTGCAGGCTTGAAGGCTGCAAGGCCCTTCAAGTAAACATTTATCAGCAAACAATGGAAAGAACACTTGTCTTGGGTGAAATGCAAACTAGAAAGAAGAAAGGGAGTACTTAGTTCATAACCCACTTAGTTCAGACTGCCTTCCTATACTCCCACTTCCCTTACATTTCATAAAATGCTACTGGAAACAGCCAAAGTTTTGCCCAACATATGAATGGACCTTTGGTATCACAATGCAATACAGCTGGATAACATTATTTATTTATTTACTTACTTGTGGCTGTAAGCTATACCTTAAATTCAGACATTAGAAAAAAGCAGTTTCTAATACCTGCTTCTTTGAAAGGAAGCACACTGTTGGTTACTATGTTAACCATGTTAATAAACTTATCACTACATCCATTTTTGATTATCCGTGATCAGTTTCTGTAATTAGTTGCACTAGCAAAAAATAGCTGTGAAATACATCACTGAGATTCATACAGTAAATCCCAGGAAATACTTAAGTAATCTAATTGTAAGTAGGGGAACTACAGTTCACCAAATAGTACACTGTGTATACAAATTGTAGAATGGAAAGTGAGGTTTCAGCAAGAATGCAGACACATTAATCAGTGTCCTGATTTTCAAAAGTTGTGAGCATCTCAGCTCCAATTGGCCACTTATCAAAGAGCCTAAATATGGATGTAGAAGCCTTACTTTGAGGTCCTATTTTTGAGAATCTTGGCCAAGATGATTGTCTCACTTATCCTATAGTCTTAACATTAATTTACAAAGAGGTACTTTGTTGGCTCTATTCTCTGATGGCAAAACACTACTTGTCTTCTTAAGAGCTGCCAAGACATTAATACTTACTCCTTCTATAGTGTGTTCCGTCTATAGATCTGAAATAATTTACAAAAGTAGGCAAGGATCACTATCCTTATTTTATTTATGCACTTAAAGGAGAAGGACATTTTCATAAGTGACCACTAATTTTGGGTGCCTCAATTTTTATTTTTTAGAATCAAGTTCCATGTTGGGCACCCAAAAATGGAGGACCCCAGAATCAGTGGCCATGTTTGAAAATTTAGCAGCATGTGATTTATGCAAGGTCTCACAGAAAGTCAATGGATGAGCTAGGAATAGAAACCTGGTGATTGGAAGATGTCTGGACCTTGCTCCAGAAGTGTTTAACTAAGAACTATTTCACTGGTGGTTTTTCATCATCTGCAAATAGTAGTCTTTCCAAAAATATAAATTAAAGCACTAGTGCTTTGTAACATTATTCAAATTCTGAAGGTTGAAAGAAGATCTAGAACAACTGTTTTCTTGATAAACACTTCCAATACAATTTGTGTTTATTTCAAGAATTCAGTTGAAAAATGAAGCCCCCAGTGACAAATGATCCCTCCAGTGTAGAAGAGAAAAGCAATGTTGGTCTGCTATCAGTGGAGAGAAATTAGTCATCTATTAGTAATCTCCAGCCTATAATGCCGCAATCTCAGCAGTGTGGAGGCAATCTCCAGAGTCCTTGCTAATGCAGCAGAGCCAGGTGGCACATACCACCCTAAATATATCTTATTGTCTCACTCTGTTTCCTCTGAATAAAAGGGCTAAATATCTGAGTAGTGTATTATTTCTTCTAGGGAAGGTCTTTGGGGCCTGATTCAGGAAAGCACTTAAGCCTGCGCTTAATTCAAATTGACTTCAATGGAATTCAAGCATGTATTTAAATTTAAGCACAGGCTTAAGTGCTTTGCTGAACGGGGGTTTGGTTCACAATATATTTTAAATAACTGAGGAATAATTGAGGTGTAGGTTCAGCACTCAAATTTGCTTAAATTCAGTTGAAGTAGATGCTTAAACGTCATATATTTATAAATGTGTGTATTCAAAACACACATCTGTAGAAACAATTGTATGCTTAATTGCATCGTGCTGTGCACTTAAAATGTATTTTAAAATACAACTCATTTTCTAATATGCCCTCAATAAATTTGACATAAAGGACTTGATTCGCTTCTCATTTAGGCTTTGATTCAGGAAACCATTTAAGTACATCCTTAAGTCCATCCCTTTTCAGGACAGCATTTAAACACACATTTAACTTGAAAACTCCCAATGACTCCAATAGGACTTAACCACATGTTTCAAGTAAAGTACATGCTAAACTGGAGATATGTGCTTATGTGCTGTTCTAAATAGGGATGCCTTACTGAATTGGGGCCTTCCACTGGTGTAAATTGGGAATAATCCTAGTGAAGTGAATGGAGTTACACCAGTGTAAAATCAGTGCAATGGAGAAGAGAATGCGGCCCAGAATATGCTTTTCCTGTTTGGAAAACAGTGTTCCTGTCAACACTTTCCTCAATTACAATTGTTACCATTAAAAAATTAAAGATTACCAACAATTACTACATAGTAACTTCTGAGATGTTGCAGGTATTCTAGTTCTAATTTATTCTAGAGACAAACTATGGTGCCTCAGGTCTGACTATATTGTTACTGTGTATAAGTAGCAGATGCTGTAGCCCAAGAAAATAGTGTAAAGATTTCATTCAATCAAAATTTCTATTAAGGCTAAGCATATCTAATCATTGTCACATTGATTCCTATACTGTATGTACATTATTTATAAACAGTTCAGATGTAAGCATTGCCCATTTATAAATTAGATTTCCTTTTATATGTATGCAGGTTCACTTGCTGCTATTTATATGCATTGCATAATAGAGATGGGCAGAATTGGAACCACTTTTCTGAATCCCTTGCACAAACGAGGAATTTTGGAATTCAGAGAAAATTGGACTCTGTTGGACCCACCCAATAAAACAAAATACAAGGTTTTGCAAAACCAGAAACATTTCTGGTTTTGTTCATCAATAATTTCTGTTTGAAATAGACACAGACACAACCCGAAAAAATGTATTCGCCCTCCTCCTTCTCCCCCCCCACATCTTTGAGTTTCAGATAAAGTGAGACCCAGAACCGAACCATCCTGAGTTTTAGAAAACCAAATCATGGGCAATGAAAATGTAGTAAATCCAGAAAAAGGTATTTCTCAGTTTTGCCTGGTACGTCCCATCACTCACTTAGAATTAAATTTTGATTCCTTACGCAAAGCCTAAGGAAACCAGTCCCCCAACCCAGAGACAGAGCATCTGCTGGACTTTGATAGTTACTATACTCTATGGGCTGATAGTTGCAGCTGTGGGCTGCTGTTATCCCCTGTCTACAATGGGCTTATGGGATCCACTAGCTATATCCTCCATCACTCCTCAGGCTTGTCCACAGATCCCTGCTCTATGTTCCCTCAGAGAAGACCAGCAGGGTGTTCAGATCTATGAGCACCATGGATGTCAAGTTTTTATGTGGCCTCTCCACTTCCACTACATAATACAATTATTGTGATTCTGCTGGTTTTTGGACCTGTCACAGTCCATCTGTATCTCAGATATTTCAGTCTCAAACAACTAATAGCAGCAATCTCTTATCTTGTGATACAATCATCTCTCCATCTCAGACTTTGTCCCTGCTTCTCTCCTCCTTAATGTTTTTAAACAGTTAGGCTTTTAAGAGGTTTCAGAGTGTCCCTTTCAACTTAGCCCTTGTGTATCTTTAATAAATAGGTAATTGCACAAGCTTTATGTTGTTTACTATTCTTCACACATTTTCATCTTTTTTGTACACTTTACCTAGTAGGAGACAGTACCATGCAAGTCTGAGAACTTAACCAAAAAACAAACAAACAACAACAAAAAAAACCAACAACAACAAAAAACAAAGGGGGAAGGAGGGAAGAAAAGTGGTGAAAAAAGAAAATTATAGGAAATGTTATTTCTTGAGTATTTGAAGACAATTCATAATACTTTTGAGGAAACTCAACTACAGAGAGTATAAACCAACTCATTTAAAGTTTAAGTAACAAAAGTCATGCTGTTATCCATGCTCTTCACTTTTGTAGTAAGTGTTGATATTTTAATGTAATTGTTAAGTACCATGTAATAGCAGGATACGTAGGTAATAAATGGTCCCATTTTTACCTTGTCTTTTAATGGTATGGTTACTTTTAAATTTGTTTAAGGAACACAATTACTATAACATTCATATACCATATTTAATATAATTTAATGCACATACATACACACCTGTGATACCAATAGTAAAGTGAAAGTTGATGGGATCTTGATCTCCTATATCACTTAGGCATTTTTGAAAATTTTACCCTAGAACATTAGCTCTGAGTGACACTGTTAAGTTTTCCAGTATGAAAGTCATGGGATCATATGGCACTATGTGATTACCAAGTAATGGCTATGTGTGAAACATAAGATGATGATCCCGTAAAAACTCACTCACATATGGGCTTAGCTTTACACATATGAGTAATCAGATTGACTGAAACTTAACTGCTCAAAGTACACAAAGTTAAGCATGTGCCTAAATCTTTACAGGCTCAGCATTTTCCCTAGGGCCAGACTGTGATAGCCTTACTCCTGCTACATAGAATATTAACCCCTGAGTACTCCCATAAAAAGTTAATGGAAGCAATTGTGGGTGAAGGTGCTACTAAACGACAATACATGTATAACAATCTGGCCCCAATCATAAAAGAATATGTGCATGATATTTCTCACTTGTAATTGAAAGGGTTATTAATTCTTATTTCAAATAATAATTTAAAGAAAAACATCATAAATCATATTTTTAAAAGTGAATTAAAAAGTATTAAAAAAATAAGGTAGGTGGGTGGTGTTTCAAAACAAGATAATGTTACCATTTGAAATACAAACATTTTATGAAGCATGGAATTTTCTAACAAGTTCAAGGTTAAATTCATAGAAGCTCAGGCTCAAATCGAAAATAGACTTACAAAAATAATTCTTTGATGGTATGTGATAAAGAAAAAGACTTTTCAAATTTCTTTGTAAAATTCAGACACAAACAAAAAGAGAAAAGCCTTTGAACTTCTATTCTTTTGATGACAATATTAGCTACATTTTATCAGGCTTAGTGTTTTTAAATGCTATTAACTCATAGACTAAGCCATACTTTCTTAACAATGTAAGTAGTGGTGAGGGTCGAGGGAGACAACTCAGCTGAAATTTGCTTTGTTTGACTCAGTCCTACTTGAAAGAAACTGAGTGCTCTTAGCGCCTGAGACAGCAATATCTAGGAAGTGGTATGGATACTTGCTATTGCCATGTTTCAAGGCAGAGATAAGGAAAACAAAAAACCTAAGATCTGCCTTCTGGTATGTTTGGAATTTGAACATGGATCCAGACCGATATTCCAGTGACAATTCCTATCTGTATAAGAGGATAAATCAAAAATCCAGATAAAAATTCTTCTGAACTTTGGAGCTCTTGAAATCCAGATTTATAACTGAACACCTGGAAGACAGCGCAGCTGGGGGTCAGCATCCTTTTAGGAGACTGCTGAAGAACTCCATACAGCTGGCAGTTCTGTACTAGAGGAGATAGTACAAACTTAAAAAATCCCATTGTGGTAGTGTTAAAACCCTTATCTGAGTGTCTTATGAAAAGCGTCCTTTCTTTTCTCTTAGCAGTACAGCCAGAGTATCACTCTGATTCTAGAGATGTGCTTGAACCAAAACCCTACACCCAAACTTTGAGGTGCTCAGAATCTGGCCCTGAATCCCAAATGGCCCATATTTGTCTAACTGGCTGACCCAAAACTTCACACCGACACTTTGGCAAGCACAGTGTCTCCAGCAGCAGTGAGGGAATGTAGGCAGCAGTAGTTTCTGCTGCACATTGAACAGGTTACAACATTCCCCATAGTACTGCATGTTCACCTACACTAAAATGTAGGTAAGTATTTTGTTTCCAAATGTTGATTGAGAATGAAAGATGCTCTATAATGGCCTGACTCTGCAGGATGCTGAATGCCACAGGTGCTGAAGGCTTTCAAATCCCACTGATGACATTAGGAGCTGAAGGTTCTCAGCTCCTCCCAAGAGGCAGAATCAGGCACTAAAATATTAAATTTTCCTGACACAATAAACACTTGTAATCATGGCAGATTGAATTCAGACCTTAAGTCTGAACAAGCAAAAATTAGTTTTGTGTTTTCTTGCCAGAAATAAGAAAGAAGCACACTGTAAGTAAATTGCATTGTTTATACCACTTATTCTATGTGTGGTCATAACACATTCTTCATAACTGTTCTTTAACTGTTTTCTTTGTGACAAATAGATTCTTTTATGTGTTACAGTACCAAAATTTGCCAGGTCTTCTGTTATTTCATTGCAAACTTTTACTTTTAGACATTTATAAGTCAGTTATTAATATTCATTTTACTTAAAAACTGTCCACAAAATGTCTCAGTCCAGAAGCAACTTTCTTCTTTTCTAAAACTGGAAAAAACAATATTGGAGGCAGCTTCCTTTCTCTGTAAACACACTTTCAAACAGTAAATAAGATAGGTTGTACATTAGATATTAGGGTGAAATCCTGGCTCCAATGAAGACAATGGGAGTTTTGCCATTGATTTTAATAGGGCTAGGATTTCACTCTGTATTTCTAGATTCAGTAGATGCAATTGATCGGTTTAAAATCCACACAAGAGAAAAGACCCTCTTGATGTTAGGACAAGAAAAAAAGATTGCATTTATTAAAATATTGACATATGTTAGGGAGAATGTTTTCTGATACTACAGGGCCCAAGTATGCAACCATTATGTGAACATACATCCCTTTGAAGCAAATGAACATTTTTATGTATATGCAGGCTCCAACCCTTAGTGTGAATTGGTTTTAGTTCAGGTAAGTATATGATAGACTGGAGATTAGGTAAGTGGCCAGAGTTATGCCATGGAACCTCATGCAGGAGAAACCACATATGTATCGCACCAAAAGGAAGGGGTCAGAACAGCACATAGAATAGTTAAAAATATAAAGCTACTTGTGAAAAGCCATTAGATAATTGCAGGTTTATTCCTAATCAGTTGTCGAAAGCTGAAGGGGGCAGGCTCTCACCCTTCTGACTGTCCCAGATGTTAGATATTTTTAAACTGTTAATATAATATACTGCAATCAACTTGCTAATGTTTTTGCACCAGCATCTTCTACTGCACAGTAACAGAATTGTAAAACTGGGCATCATAGAGCTACACTGATAACAGAGTTTCCTTTAACTCCTTTTACACAGGTAAGGGCCTGTGTTTTTTGAGTCATGTGCTGCAATTGCTGGGAAGTTCCAAGTAACAGTAGTATGCAGCACAGTTACAACCACACAGTGCTAGGAGGCTACAGAATTTTTCTGATATACAGTATGCTGCATTTATTAAGAGTACCATTGATGATACTTTGTTCTTATTAACCTTTATTAGCCTAGAAATTGCAAGGATGCAACTCTTTTAAATATAAAATAAAACCGACATACAATTTTATATCTAGAGAAGAAAATTATTTAAATACATCCAGGTACAGAAGAGACATCTTGACTCCTGCATTGCAAACTAAAGTTACAAAGTTCTTCACAGTAACTCTAAAATGAAAACTGCTGCTTCATTTCTTCACAGCAGCTCTAAATTAACAGAAGCTGGGTTATTCAAACAATTTAAAGATATCAAAAATCATGAGTGGGGCCGCAAAAAATCATGAGATTGGCACCAAAATTATGAGATTTTTTTAAAAGCTTATACTGTGGTCTTTTGATTTTTGAATGCACCCTGTCCTTCCCAGTGTACGTGACAATTAGTGCTGGCCACTCTGCTAGTTTTACTGGTAAGGTGATTTTGACTTCTACTCTAGGTACTCTCACTCCCACATCCATCTGTTCCCTGTCCAGAAATTCATTCTGTCTCCTATCAGTGCAGCCCATCAGCTCAGCCCCCACACCATGACTTCAGCCTCCCCCCATGTCAGTTCTGTCCCACCCAGTCCCCAGCACCATCACTTCACCCTCTCAGCCTCACCTATGCTCCTCCTCCTTCATTGCTCTCTCCCAGGACTGAGGGGGGCTGCAGCAGGGTCCCTTTCCCCCCTTCCAGGCTAAGGAGGCAGCATCAGGGTTTCTTCACCCCCATCCCCTGTGCTTTCCAAGGCCTGGTACTGCAGAGAGGACACAGGGAGATCAGAGGGGCCATCCCCATTACTCACAAGTGGGGAGAGAAAGGAGAGAGAAGCCGAGCTTCACTGAAATGCTGGACTCTTTTTGCTCCCCCCTTCACCTCTTGTGAGAATGGTGTTAGGTGATTAATGAGAAACAGAGAACTGGAGAGTGCTCTTCCTACCACAGCTCTGATCGGTTCCTCTGCCCCAAGCAGTGGGCAATTAGGGCAGACAGCCACCCAAAGGAGTTTTTCCTACAGGCAGGGTTCATATTTGCTGAAGGGTGAGAGCTTCTTTTCTCTCCCTAAAGGCCTCCAGCCCAATCAAAATCATATCACTAGCAAAAAAATAATGGGAGTTGTAAATACTAGAGGAAAGCGATTTTGGTCCCTGATTCAGGAACTCTTGTTAGTGAAACAAACTAAGAGCAGGGCCCCAATGGGCTAGACACTATTCAGACACATAGTAATAATTGGTCTCTGACCTGAAGAACTTGCAATCCAATGCAAAGCATGGCAATGAGTTTGTGACATGGGAGCTGGAACTTGTCAAACTCATCTACTAAATATAGCTTCATAGAGGGGCTACTAAACTTCCATTAGATAGCAACAATTATTAATTCCTGCTGAACTGGGCAGGATTCCAGCTCTCTTTATTATATTTTAAGTCTCCCAAATGTTGTTTTTCTGAAAGCCCCTGCTTCTGACGTCACGTCAATACATCAGAATCTCAGTTTTCATTCTAAACCAGGACGTTTCTAGCCCTTGTGGTTGAGGAGTAAAACATGAAGATGCCAAATTTGCCCGAAGGTCTTCCAAACCACAACAAAATAACCCCATATGTATTATTGTTTTAATCTCTCCTGATTTCTAAGGCAACCTCATAATTCCTTGGTGCCTCGCTCCTGATTTTTCAATGGGCGGGGCTGGCAGTGCTCTGCCACTGACTATGATTCCATGATCCTGCAGACATTTGCACCAAGGTCTATTTTTGTCTGTGCACCAGGGAGGCAGGCACATACTTTAAAGTGCCTCCTCAGCTGGTAACCCCCAGCCAAGGCTGCACAGGTGCAGAGAGGCCTCCCTCCCCCCTGCTTCTCTGCCAGCCCTAGCCCCAGCAGCAGGAGAGGGAGTAGGAAAACTACATTACCCAAAGTGCTTCCGGAGCCCTGTGACTTCCTGGGGCTTTTCACATGACTTGGCTGTCAGTAGGCTGCACCATGGCGGAAGCAGAGGAGAAGGTAAAGGCTGTGCTAATGCAGCGAGCTTTGACAACTGCCCAGTGGGAGCTCCACAGTTTGCTGCACGCTGAGGCGTTTAACTAGGGAGCGGAGAAACCAATGCATTTTCTAGCCGACCCAGGGGAAGAGAGAGGCTTCTGGGGGGCAGCTGCGGCAGGAGAGGGTGGGGGCGGGGAATGGGGGGAGCCGCAGCAGGAGTAGAATTGGGAAATGGATATTTTTGGGAAGCAGGACCCGGGGGCTTTGAGGCAGGAAGGGTGGTGGGTGAAGTACAGAGGTTTGGTAGAAAATTTCGCAGTCTATTCTGTAGCCCCTCTTTGTAAAGACACCAGCCCAGTGTTATCCTGAAGGCATTTAAAGTTGAGGCTGAACCCCTGTTAATCAACATGAGCATCTCTGTTGTGGACTCACTCATTTTCACACATGCATAACAAAGAGACTAAATTCCTGAGTTCATGAGCATGAAATCACACCACCCACTAGTTGGACAGCCATAAAGCAAATGAATATTAAATACTCCTCATTTATTGGCTTATATTATATAAAATTCTTGGAGTTTGGTGGCTATAATTTTGTCAAAGTTCAAGTTTTTAGTAATATTTCAAATCAATTATCGGTTTCAGTCAATTGTGAGTTATGAAGAGAGAATATTAGCATTTCTTAAATTATTTTAAAGACAAGATTATTGGTGACCTGTGGGTTGGAGTTATTCTTAAAATATTATATATCAAGTATTTGTTTTAAATTACTTTTATAATTGGTCATATTGAATTATCTTAGAAAAGCCTTTTCTTGAGAACTGTATTGTACAGGAAAACCTGTCTGTAGAGTTTTTCTAAAAATCAATCTCTTTCATGGCCATTCCATGGCATATGCCAGAGCTGTGCTTCCTTTAAATGTTTATCTTTTTAAAAAGCAACTTCTATTTTGAAGGCAAAGAAGGTGTGTTAAATCTTTAAATGACAAAACACATAATTGATAGTCATTAAAGTCTTCATCCTGTGCAGTGCACTGATGCAAGAATTTAGCAAGATGCAAGAATTAACAAGATCCAATAAAGGATTGGACATTTTTATCTATATGTAACAGAAATATCCAGAGTTATCTTAATTGATAACTTTTTTTTGGAAGGGATACAAAACTTCATGCCTTAGGATTTAAAGCAGTTTCTAACTATTGGACATCAGGGTGCAACCGAAGGGAGGGAGGGGGTAACAGCAGATTATCCCATGTCTGCCTAATGCAGAGTTCTTGCACCTTCCTCAGAATTATCTGGTAGTGGTGGACAGGGATTCTGGACTAGATGAATTTCAGGTCTGATTCAGTATGGCAATTCCTATGTTTTGATCCCTGTACATGCTTGAAGCCTCTGAAGTGAGTCCAGGAATCAGGTTGTGTTGAGCTTCTTGCAAGACTGGGGCTGAAGAGCCTGATTCTGCCATTCTATGTGTGCAGCAGTTTTAGAATTGAACCCTGTCAGTGGGCAAACTTCTGTGAGTCAGGGAAGAGTGGTCATCAGTCATTACAGTAGTAGCCTTTCAAATAGTGTAATAGGCAGTATTCTATGTTTAGGGCCATATCCTGTCAACATTAAGCATATAGTTGGTGGCATTACTCCTGTGTAAAATTACATACTTAAATACGGGCAGGATTGGGGCCTAAACATGTAGTTTTAATGTAGTATTTTACAATAATCTCTGGCAGATTTACAATGTAGTACTTTACAATAAACCCTGGCAGGGTTTAAGGCAGGACATTGGAATCTGGGGACAGATACAATAAAGTCAGGGTAGCATGTGTCAGCACACAGCAGATTGCTGTGTGCAAGCTGCTTCAGTTCAGACGAAGATCAAGAATGCAGCGGTGGAAGGAAGAGAAGAGTCCATTTGAGTTGTTTGGAAGAGAGATTCTCGCTGGAAGCTGGGGAATGAGTACAGGGGAGGATGGGATATTAGGCAGCTGAAATTTTGGTTGTTCTGGACCCTCTTTTAATATACCTGTTATACATAGTACTTTTCAGCTCAAAAGGACTTCATGGAACATTCTTTTGGGGTTGGGTGATTCCCATACGTGAGACAAGAATAAAATAGATTTAAGAAAAAGTTTCCTGGCCCAAATATAGCAGTCTCATATGCTATAATTATAATTTGTTTAAAGCCTTCAAAAAATTGGCTCTTTTATTTCTTCTCCACTGCTACATACACACTTTTTGCTGGAATATTGGGCAGTGTGACAGGTGTCTTTTTGTTGGGCATAATGTAATTTAAGAGAACTATTTTCCCAGGATTTCCTCCCTCAATACGAAGAAGTTAAATTCTCTGAAGGAAGCTGGTCGTAATGTTGGTATTTGTAGGTTGTATATCAGATATGCACTTCCTCTGCAATGTTGTGGATTTTGTTGGTTGAGGCAGTTTCTTTTTAGTGATAGAGACAATGGAGAGAACACATCTATAATTATTGTGACTTATAAAGGCAATAAGGCATAGTCAAATATAAAAGACTCATATTAAAAAATCCTTTTTTATTAATGAACATCTTTTGATCATTAAAACAGTCAGATTTAATTGTTTGCATTTCTCTCCCTTTGGACTATCATATGAGAGTGGTCTTTCCACTTTTGCTTATGGTTGGTTTTGCATGCAGAGGATCCTGTGAATTGTGTTTGGGTTTCCCTACATTGGAGAGGAACTATAAATTGTGTGTATGTAGGTGAAAGTTCACTGGAATTTAGGTTTTGTGATTCTCCTTCCCTACAAATCTAAGTTATGGGCCTAAAGTCAGTTGATGGCATCTGTTTTGGTGTAAAGGGAAAACCCTCCCACAACAAAGTGGATGGAAGACTGCATTTGGTGAGATGCATTGTCAAGCCTGCGAAGTCAGAGATTAACTATACTGGTTAGGAATTCTTTTACGTTTCCTGAGTTGTCTCATTTATGTCCCATTTCTCTATTTTTAGGCTTCTTGAAAACCAGCATCTGCCAGTTGGCTGAAGTATACATCAGCACCACTGCTGATAACCTTAGCCCCCCCGTAAGTGTGATAGGCCTGCCAAAGATAGTTATTAGGTCAGCGTTTGAGATTCTGATCATCTAGTAATCACTCATCAGGGGTTTTCTTTTCACAGTTAGGAGACTATTTTAAAAATAAAAAATAGAAGTCGGGATAATCCTCTTGGTCCATACATTTAAAAAAACCCATCCCAACACAACCCCATGGTAGTCACGATTGCAGTTAATATTGTAATTTTACCTGTGGGAATGGAAGAAGTCAGGCAAAAAGCTTTTTAGAGTAGCTTCCTCACATAGTGAGTTAGCAGCATACCTGTCAGTTCTAAACACCCAAGAACACTGCTAACATATTATCTAGCTAAATCATTAGCTTTCCAAACCAAGGTTTCCTTTTTAATTTTTACACAGTGTTTTCTTTAATAAATGGTAAGAGCTGTAAATTTTAGAAATAATATTGCACCTCTTGATGTAGAATATATGCTTGTGTGGCTTTCTCTTCTGTATGTACTATCAGCACCCATCACAATGGTACCTGAGTGCCTGTCTAAGTAAAATCACTTTTATGGGGTTTACATAGATCAGTGATTTGAGTTGTTAGCTGAATCTTTTTCCAACAGAGTCAACCTCTGAAGTCCCTTGTGATGTAGCACAATATGTCCTGATATTTTAGGCCCAAAGTCTGGAAGCTATGCTAAGCAGGTGGATCTCTGGGCCTTTTAGGAACCTCATTGACTTAAATGAGACTCCATGAGCAACAGCTTATGTAACTGGGGCCCTACTTACTCCCATTTGTAGAGTCACAGTCATTCATTGTTCTGGTATCTTCCTCTGTTTGTTTATTAATTTTGTTCCTGGAGGAGGGGAATCTTGTGAGAATACTGAGGATATCAAAACTGTGGATCTAATAGTTTCTCTTATTAATTACTGAAGATGTGCTTAAGGCAGTGCGTGAAACAAAGGTTATCCCTCCATTTCTAAATCTAATAACATACAGTAAGTCCAGTATAAATTCTGTGTTACGCCTTGTGCTGTATAACGGTTCAGCTCGTGTCACTTGTTTAGTGCTGTGCATATCACTGTATTTTAGTTCTATATTTTTAGGACTTATAAGAAATTCCATTCAACTAAATATTTAATTTCTTTTAAGATAGTGATTATAACTTGCAAAATGTTTTCAATAAGAGTTTTGATTAGAATTTGTGCTCGTTGGACTGAGCTTTCTCACTTGCATGAGAAGTGAGAATATGGGCAAAAAATGTTTCAAACCTCTACTTGAAAGAATGTCAGGTTTTCCTCCTACCTTATCACCTCTACCACCATTTAGCAGTACATTGTTCCTGCCCATCTCCAGGCTGTGACATGAATAGAGAATAAACAGTTGCATCCCATTTAAGGACAATATTTTAGAGATGGGCCTGGCAGTAGTGGATAAAGCTTGGAAGTGAGATGACTATGCCTTGTACGGAGTCACTAACAGTACATGGAAATGTGACTTTTTTTCCCCTCTCTAATCTGTTTCACTTGGTTAGTAAAAGTGATCTTCAATCATGCAAAGAAGCCGTTTGCTATTGCTTAGAGGTTACAATAAGCACATTTTTATAGCACGAAAATAAATAAATGTGACCAACAAACTAAAGATGAAACACTGGTAATCATCAGTATTAGATTTTCTTTCCCCTTCATCTCTCCTCTCATTGTCTGTAACGTTGTCTCTCATGAAATGCTGTACCTAAATATCTTCTTGTCAAAATATTACTTCATAAGATTTGAAATGCCTTCTGTTTTGTTCTTTGTTTAGATCATGTGCTGTTGTTAAAATGCTTACGTTCACTGTCAGCATATTAGTTGTAACCTTTTATTGCTATTGATAACTATAAATACGTTAAGTAAATCTTCATTTTGCTGACCTCTTTGAGGAGGCATGGCATCAGCAGATTTCACCAGTGGACAGGTGAGAGATTAGCGGGAGTAGACTCTTCTCTTTTTTGTAGGATGGCAAGATTCATTGTCTTGAAAGACGGAGATGTTTTAAAGGCACAGTTTCTTTGAAGGTTTGAGCAAGGCATTTTATCTGAATTGTACATCAGAGGAAGAGTTGTTATTACTTAATATGCATCCTCATTAGAATTCTTTGGGAAAATGTTTGAGTTAATCAGTTCAAAATAAGTCAATGTATTAATGCAGAAGAGTGGCTAAATACAGAAGTTGGCTTGTGGCTAACTTGAGCATGCAGGCCAAGATGCTGGAGATTGCTTTGCAAGATTTTATTGCCCATTGCTGGTGAGGGAAAACCTTTCACAGGCACCTGACTATTGCTTAGAAGAGCCTTAGATGATGCATATTGCTGGAATGCATATTGCTGGAATGATATGGTGTTACTTGCTGTCTGCTTTAGGGCAGCCAACCAGTGTCAGTGTAGCACCATATTACAAGTCCTAAACATAGAATGGGTATGGATAAACAAGAAAAACAGAGAAGATAATCGTTCGTCAGTAACACATTCAGAATCACTTGAAACTCTATTGACCTTTTGCCTCTAATAAAAAGACTTGCAAGATTAAAAAAGGAAAGATAATAATCATTTGCTTTGTATATGTGTTTAATTTTTTTCCTCATGTTTCTTTTATATCACTTTCAGGAAACCAGGTCTAACGAGGAATCTACTGATGATTCTGAGGTAAGGCTGCGTAAAGGGGCCTCATGGCTGAATACTGCACTGTAGCGTTTAAACTGCATTAAATGCCAGTGTCTTTGTCGATATGCAGGGGAAACAGTTTTTTTGTTGTTTGTTATTTTCTGTTTTGGCAGCTGCTTATTTACAAGAAAAGCTGTGCTTCTGCTGTGGCAGGTGGTTTGAGTTGTGGGCAAATTAATAGCGAAAGTGCAACCTTTTTAAAAAAACAAAACTACTTGATATTAAAGCCTGTGATCACAAGTTTTTAATAAAGTGTATCATGTTGGGAGGTAAAACTTAAATGCATGCATTTCTGCTTTGAACAAATGAAAATGGGATTGACAATGTCATTTCTTTATAGTATATTACATTAAAGAAATGCAACTGATATTTAATGATTTCACAGCCTAAATTTAGTCTTAGTTTATTCAGCACCTGTTTGCCAGATCATATTCTGAAACAAGATTGGCCTATCGACTTGAAATTTTTGCATCGTCAAAGAACTTTAAGTACTGATGTGGTGTTATTGGGTGAGCAGAGGCAAGTGAGCTGAAATCAGTCTGTCTTCTTTCCATACACTTGTGCAGTAGATCCAGATATAGTTGTTGGGTGGGATTGGGTGAAGATCCAATGTATTGTACATACTCTAATTTTGCAGTGTACATGAACACAAGGGTAAAATGGGGGAGGGAGGGATTAGATGGCAGTGCTCTCCCAAGCTCTCCCAGTAGGGTGATGGACAGATGCCATCATGCTGGGCATTGCCTCAGCATGTAGACTAGAACAGTGGTTCTCAACCAGGGGTACGTGTACCTTGGGGGTGCACAGAGATCTTCTAGGGGGTACACCATCTCATCTAGATGTTTGCCTAGTTTTACAACAGGCAACATGAAAAGTACTAGCAAAGTCAGTACAAACTAAAATTTCACATAGTCAGTGACTTGTTTATACTGTTCTATATACTATATCAGTGTTTCTCAACCTGGGGGGTCGCAATTTATTTTATAATTATATGGTAAAAATGAGAAAGTAAGCAATTTTCCAGTAATAGTGTGCTGGGACACTTTTGTATGTCTGATTGTAAGCAAGTAGTTTTTAAGTGAGGTGAAACTCAGGGTACACAAGACAAATCAGCGTCCTGAAAGAGGTACAGAGGTCTGGAAAGGTTGAGAACCATTGGACTAGAACAGGGGTGACCTTTTCTCATTATTGATTAGATAGCTTATTTAAAGTAGCTCCCAGTGCTCCAACCCATGGTGGTGGTAGAAACATTATCTGCTCTTCATCTAGGGGTGAATAACTGCATGGGAGTTTGGGATCTAAGGTTCAGGCAGTGTGTGTGTTTAGGATGTCTAGTCCCCTAGTGCATTTTGCTGGTGGTTTTGAATCCCCTTGGTGAATGTCTAGTGGTGAGTGCTTGAGTCCCCTGTGCTGGGTTGCACTCTCCTTTCTTTAGTGACCCGTGGTGGCTGTGTTTATCCTGGGCTGGATTTTCTTTTTCCTGCGCGACCGTTTTTCCTTCCTGGCTGCAGAGGATCCTATAGTATTATGACTCCTTGGACTCAGCAACTTTGTACCTCCTCCTGCTGTCCCATCCCATCTGCCTGCAAGAAGAGAACTCTGGCTGCAGTTTCAGCTGCTGTTATCCCTGCTGGCAGCTACTGTTAAAGCAGTTACCTGAGCCAGGGCTTTTATGAACCAGTCTTGGTCAGCAACACTCTGGAATTTTGTGACCCCCTTTGTCTGATTGGCCTATGGTAGCGATGGGGATAGTGCTACATGGGATGCAGCACAGAGATGTGCTGTTACAACCTGTTGTGTTCAACAGTGACCTGTTGTCCACTGCTGTCTTCTCTATCTCCTGGAAGTGAACTGTTAGCCTGTGTGTGTGTTTGTTTGTTGTTGCTTTTCAAGCTCTTTGGGAAAGGGATCTCATCTTTCTACTTTTCTAAAGCACCATGTACATTTACAATACAGTATAAATAATTATATATTTATGTGTATATATAATATAAAATTATACATATAGATGGAGCTGGGCAAAAAGTGGGCTGGAATTTGTGTCAGTGTTTTCAGTTTTCCCATCTAGTTAAATTTGGTTAAAAAAACTGTCAAAATTGCTCATGTCAAAAACTTTCAACCAGCTTAAGGCAGTGTACCTTTATGTTAGTCTATAAATACACAGTAGTACCTACTTTTCAGCCCTATATTGGGAAGGTGGATATGACATGTTCTAAATGATCAAATCTTAATTCTGGTCCCTATAAGGACATGTGATGGGTTGTCTTTAAATATTTAGCTGTATAGCATGCCATCACTGTACAACAAGCTTGGAAACAATGTGTAAAAGGTGTTGGGAGTGAACTAATGAAACATGTCCATGATCACTGGATGTCCACATCATTAACTAAACCACTTTCTAGGATCATTCAGGCATAATTATCAAATAGTCTTAATGCATTTGAATGGCCTGCATATACCAAGTGTGGTCAATGGCAGCTTTCATTCTCTTGTTGTGAAATGTATATGGTAATGGACTGGTTTGCCTCTGGTGTCTTCACTTTTTTTCATACTAAACATATTGCATTGTTATGAGATTAGATGTTGGGATTGATAGGCAGTGTTATCTACTGGTTGTAGCAGAGGACTGGACTCACTGAGGGAGTTGCAAGATTTATCTATGAGTAGGGGCAAACCATTTAAATTCCCTGGTTTATACATCAGTAAAATATGTATAACATTTATTACATTAATTTTTTTTAAATAGGCAAGTAACGCTATATTCATAACAAAATTAATGGCAGACAATTGATGTTAGCCTTAGTCCCTTTTAGATTCTTGGCTGTAAGGGTCAATTGCACATAATTAGTATTGTTAGAGGAAGTGGGGTGTCATTGCCCATGTTAAGCTTTAATTTCATGCAAAAATATTCTCTGGTGTGGAAAGGGTGAATGAATAATTGGGTGTGCACACAAGAAAAAAATCCCTCTTCTGTTACTCCTTACTGTGACTTAACAGCACTATCTTGCTCTCTTTTTTTTCCCTATTAGATTGTAAGCTTGTTGAAACAGGGACTCTCTTCATTTTGTTTGTCTGTCAAAACTAAGCACGTTGTCAGCTCTTAATAAACAATGATATACTGCTAATAATTTGCCCAACTGCATAGTGTGCTTTGAGTTATGTGTTCCTTAATTAATGTCAGGATGCTGTTTGTACAGAATCAGTGGCAGAGCATTACAATGGATCTTGGACGTGATGTTTTGTAAGAATGAGTGTTTGCCTATGTGACGTCACACAGCACTTCATTGCAAATCTGGTTTCCACTGGACCTGGAAGTTGAATTTCTAAGGCTCTTTAAATGTGTTTAATATTTTCCTGTTTAAATGAGAATGTCTAAAACACATAGGTATAAATTAGTAGAGGTAGTGCATATCTTCATATGTTCAGCAAACCTTTCAGTGAAGATGGTGGTAGTTATTTGTGTCAACACTCTGCAATTGTAGCAGATCTTTCTTTGTAACTACACTACAATTTACTCTTTTATTTCATATTCTTACATATGATATGGTGTATTATGAGCTTTTTCTTATCATGTAGACAGGATACCATTTATTCTACCATGATATGATGAGCAAACAATATATCTAAAATGGTATTTTAAGTCGCGGGAGAAAAAAATACTTCAGCTGTAAAGTATTTTCACTGCAATCTTGAAGCTCTATCATCTTTTTAAAAAAAAAAAAAACTTGTCATTTTTTAAAATGGCATATGTGATGTACATATACTTCATTTTCCCTGACCCCATAAAACAATCAAATGTGCTACATTTTAGATCCAACAGGTTTGTTTCACAGAAAAGTTCTAGATACGATGTTGCTTCGTTGGCTTATTTAATGTTTTTTACAACACTTGGAGTTGCATATTAGGGCTGTCACATTTGATGAGGCCTTTTTAAAAAAAAAAAAAAAAAAAAAGAATAAACTGACTTTCAACTGTTCATAAACTGTGGAGAAGAAAGTCTGAATAAATTATGTATTGCCTGAAGTGGAATTACTAAGTTTTAATATTACTGTTCTTTCCTGCAGTGTATACATATCTATTAGTGATTACTTATGGCTGAGCTTGTTTTCCCAACCAAATTTTGATTAGATATTGCTGTCTAATTAGCAAAAATCTCCTCAGATGTTTGTTGACTTCATATCAAAGCTTCTTTTCAGACTTGCAATACAAAGTAGTATTAAGTTGAAGTGCAAATTCATGTTTTCCTTAACTTTGTGAGTTGAGTATAATACTCAGCTAGGTTGTTCCTTGACTTTGCAGTTTAGTTCTCTATTGGAAAATCCTGTTGCACTTCATAATGTAATTTACCATTTGGGGTTTGCTTTTTTTAAAAAAGGGATAATGATATTGCACTAGCTCCCTCTGATACCTCCTGTTGCAGAACCTACAACTGGATCTTCTTTTGGATCCTCTCTTCTGAGTAGAGAGTCATTTTATACCTGCTGTTGAAAGTTTCAAAAGCTTTCTTTTGTGCAATGTGCCTACTTGAGCTTTGTTTATATTCAGTTCCTTGATGTCTATCACTCTGGACCCCGATGCTGTTTTGCATTATATCACGATAGCCAACCAGTAACATGGCTTGATAGCTGAGCTACCTCATAGTATCTACATAATGTGACGTAGTCATGAGGCAATCTATGCCGGGAAATCTTGTGAGCTAATGTGGATGTTACTTCTGTAACCACTGTATGTCTGGTGCATGAAATAATTATACTTATCTACAGACTTAATCTGTATTGATGAAAAAAATATATATCACTGGTCTGCACAAGGGAAGTAGCAGATTTCTCAGGTAACTTGATGATATATATGCACATTATAAAGTGGGAAGAATGATTTGGGGCACCACTCTGGAGCTCAAGAAATCTTCAGTTCCTCCTGTCTTAACTACAGACTTTCTCTTGACCATAGGCAAGCACTTCAACTACCTTCTCTCTCAGTTCTCTTCTGTAAAATGGGAATAATAATTTCCAGCCTCATAAAGGTGTTGTAAGGACTAAAAGAATCCAGTGATCATTGTGAGATGCTCAGATACTGCTGTGATGAAGATCATGTAAATACTTCAATATCTGAGATTAGAAGCTTCATGTTTGTTAGCCTGTTGAAGTTTGGTTATGTTTTTTGTAAAGTGTATTTAGATTCATGTCCAATCTTATTTCTTAACGGAATTGTAGTTGCAACAATGTCATAAACCTTTGACAATTGCATTCTGTGCGTGCATGTGTGCTAATATTTGCATGTCTTCCTACTAACCTCAGAAAATGGGCAATCGTTGAGGGCTGCTGACTTAGCTCTGTACTCAACTCCTTAGTTTTCTAGATTACTCTGAACTGATCCAGACCTAATTACAAATGTTTCAAATAAATGCAGCATGTTTTTTTTTTTTTTTTTTAAAAAGGTTTACCTGTTCCTTCTACTTTGCCCACCAAATGTTCCCTTAGTACAAAGCATCAAGCACAGAGGAGCTCTTCTACTGTTGTCATTAAAGCGGCACCATCAACTTGACAAAAAATGAATTAAAAGTAGATTCAGATACCATGCCAGCCCTTGAGTGCATCTTGGCACTTCTTGTATTTCAGCTTCTTTTGTCTGACAATTTACTGTGTTCCCTTTGGAAAGCCACTTAATCTCTCCATGCTTTTCCTACCCCATCTGTAAAAGGGATATTAGTTTGCTTACACCCCCCCTCCCCCGCCCCCTCCCCCCGCTGCTTTGAGATCTACAAATGAAAAAATACAGTGTGTGAATTTCTTAAGTTTTATACACGCTCACACTCTCACACACGCGCACTAGCCAGAGAGAGCTCACTTCTTCCTTCATAACCTAAAGTGAAACCAGCCTTTTAAATGGGTGTGGAGAAAGGGAAACTATGCAATAAAAAAAACAAACCTCTGTTTAATGAGAAAATGTATCATGCAAATAATTTATCAATTTGAGTCAGTGGGATGAGCATTGTAAATAATGTATTGAAGTTTAAATGGAATCTTTTCATACATTAATTTTAAAAACAAGTTAGCTGTGTCTAGTGTCTAAGATTATAATATGCATCGTTATAGGATTGACTTCCAAGAAAAATGGGTTACTGGTTTTACTGCTATATTCTTCTAATATCTGCTGTTCTTGTGTGAAGATTAGATATTTCACTTAATGAGCTATTAATATTAACCAGAAGTGCCAATTCTCCTGTCTGTTGTGAAATATATAAAAGGTAAAAATACTGCCTTGCATGTTACATAAATTAAATGCAATTGTAAAGCTACTGTGTCAACAGTGTGTGCCGATGTGGCCTTCCCAATTCATTGATGTGGATGGAGCAATGCTGAATTTTCTTTTGCAGTAATTTCCTAACCAGTTTCACATTTCAGCGAGTTGATAAAAGTAACTTCAAAAACTATTGTTCCCAAAATTGCACTGTAGGGTATTCATATGCAGTAGATCACAAGATGGCAACAGTTAGTGCCCAAGTAGTGTTCATAAGGGAAACAAATGGTTCTGTTGAAATTCCTTACTCAGCAATGGAAAATGCAGGTAGAAAGGCATATTTTCATTCAGATTTGAATTGACTTAGGCTTTTCCTCCACTATTGGATCTTGCCTGGGATATCAAAAATACAACAAAACATCTTATTTTGCTCTTGAATGCAGTATGTTATGTAATTAGAGTGACTAGGATTATTGTATGCAGTTGAAGATTGAAATGGTTTTATAGTTTCCCAGTGGTTTGGTGCACACAAAATTTCAAGTGAGATAAAACAAATAGACAGTTGAAGTGAAGCCAAATACTGTTGTGGACTATATATTTTTACATGTCACTTAAAAGGATTGTTAATGTGCAGAATGTCATCTATATATTACTTCTGCTTCACAACTTGGTTTATATCCAGACTTGTAGGTGTGAATCTGGAATTGGTGTTCCACACATATTGCGTGACTTTCTTTATACCATGGCAGTGCTGAAAAGAAATAAAACACTGTCTACTTTTACTTTCATCTGTATATGATTTCATTCTTGGAATGCAACCATTTTAATATTTATTCACAGGCAGCCATATCATCGTAATTCCTTGCTCTAGTATACCTACATTTTCCCAAAGCAGCCAAAGGATTAAATAAATCCCCCACAGAAAATGTATCAGGAGGAAAGAAAGAAGAAAAGATTTCTCACACCAATTTTTCTAACATCGGTTTTCTAACAGAGATTGGCATGTTTTTGGTGATTTGGTTTATGAAGAATCATACTGCGGTTCTGTAAGAGGTTATTCACTTCATTTCCTACTCAGAACAGCAGTGTATTTTCACCTTAAAACTATAGAGGTCAATGTTTTTGGGTGCATAAAATACAAGTGGTGCCTTCCTGGCTTGGTAACCTCATTCTAATAACTTTCAATCTGTTGCAGAGCAATAAGTCAGATGAATACAAAATTATTCTTGTACAAGTTAGAAGCTTGAAAGAGTTTTTAATATTTATTTCAAATTCATTTTTAACTAGCTTAGTCTTCCTGGAAAAAGGTGCTATGTTGTCATCCCTGGGAGAGCGAGAGAGTTGTCCTTTCTTTAGCTACGGAGTAGGTATAGGCGGGGCAGTAGCGTACATTCACACTATCTTGCCAGTGATGCTGAATTCTTGTCTAAAGAATCACTTCTGCTGTTGAGAGCATGGCTTAATCTCCATGCGCACTTACTTTTTTGTATCTTTGCTGAGGCTGCCATCCAGGTTGTTAGTTGCGGTGCAGTTCTTCTGTGATGTGGCCATCTGTCAGCTAGGAACTGGCCAGATACCACAAATTCATTTTGATAAGCCTCCAAACAGCCATCAGATGGTAATAACTTTTTGCTAGTGTCACTCTGATCTGAATTTGAACTGATGACTCAGAGATGAAAGGCTCTGTATGCTATTGCTGATACCCTAAATTGTCCAGTAATCTGCATCCCTGCTTTTTAAAAAAAATTCTAATCACAACAGTTTGATTTTTCATTTCTCCTCCCCACTTCTGACCAGAAGGAATTATTTCTTTCTTTGAAATAGGCTCACTAGTGTGAATGGGTTTTGTATAGTCTCATATCAATGTTTACTGCCCAGTATATCTGCAGGCTGGTCCGTCTCTTCCCCCTTCTCCAACTTCTCAACATTTAACTTCAACTGCCTGAAGAAGAGAATAGCTTACTTTAGAGCGTATTCCAGTTTGTTGCTTGGCTGTCCAGCAAATTAGGGTTCTGAACATGAAAGGCCACTAAATATCCATTTTTTCCTTTCTAGCATCCTTTTTTTGATGTACGTCATAGCAATCTGTTTCTGACGACATTGAGAGAAATGTATAAATCACGATCCTAATCCTGACAGCACAGTTTCACCCTTCATAAACTGAGAGAACCCCTCACTCTTTTGGACAGAAACAAAAAGTCTAGAAGCTTTATCCTAATACAGGACAGGGGATGGAAGAGTTATATGTAGTGATGGAGATAGCGAGCATACATCTTCCAAAGCTGGAAATCATACCTCCAGCAGAAAGTGTACATCTGCCTTGAGTAGCCGAGAGCATCAAAATCATGTTGCATATCCTGATTCTGCCTTTGAGGTGATCACTTGTGATTGCAACATGTTAATGCAACAAAATGCTTCATACCTAGCAATTAATTTCCAAACCCCTTTACAAACATTAATCTTTGCATATTGATGCAACATCACAACACAACTGAGGGGTATCCTCACCTCTGGCCAGTTTTGTTCAATTTTTGAAATCAGTAGCTAAACTGCCAATTATTATAGTGGAAACAGGTGCAATATCCTCACCCACATGATCTGATCCCTTACCTGTAGAAGTAAAAGTGCTCTCACCATTACCTCGTCTCTTCTTGGATGTGGGTACCAGTCATATATGCCACAAAGTGAGGCATGGTGGCATGGAGGAAATTGATTTTGATGGACTCTTGCATTGCCAAATGCCAATGTTGCTGAGCACCCATGGTTCAGATCAGAGTCTTATCACCACTGAATACAAGTGTGTCAGGACCGTGACTGAGCCGCTTCCTATGCTGACTGGCTAGTGTGACCTTTGGCCACAAACAGTGTACATTTAACAGTATGAGATGCAGCATGGTCTAGTGGACTGAGAGCAATGGATTCCTCTCCATTCTGGTACGAACTCCCTGTGTGGACGTGGTCAAGGCACGTACTCCAAATCTGACAGACACTCATATGTAGTGGTGATAAACACCCAATTTGGGAGTGTGTGCACAATCCATTGTCCATCTCTGGGTTTGCTGCCACGTTTTGTGGTGACCAGGGATCCTTTAAATTTTTGGAGTAATTGTTTTGCAGGCCTATCTGCCTATGCTCAGGCTGTGCTATTAATACTGTTGGCAGCACAGGCATCTGAATGGAATCCTAATGTTGCTCTTAAAAGTGGTACATATTTTTATAGGCCTTCACTCCATCCAAATCAACTGTGGGAATTTTTTCAAAGACACACACATTTGATTGATGCATAATTTCCCTAGAAGTGAGCATACAGAAATTATTTATATGTTGGGGACTACTCAAACTGATATGCCTGATATGGGACCTTGAGCTGACCAAAAAGTAATGGATTGCCTAGATAACTGAATACTGCTAGATACCTTTTGATGAAGTTTGTGCTTCCATATAGAGAGGAAGGCAAGTAATTCTCCCTGGATACAGTGTAAAAGTACAGAAGTCTTGTAAGTTTCTTTATCAGTTGAAGAATTCTTGTGACAAGTGAAGCTGCTCTGAGCCAGCTCACAAAGGGTATGTTTTATGCGCTTCGCATAACCATAAGAAGTTCTATGAACCTTTATGCTAGACTGAGAACAAGTGGGGAGAATAATTGGAGGCGGTAATTCTCCATTGGCTTCACTTAGAATCTTTGTGCAGCTCCTAAACTAGTATTGCCAGAAGTATAGCACAAGTACTGTCAATAAAACAACCAGCTCGCTCAAATTTCTTTTCTCTGTGGTACAGTGATCACTATTAAAAAGTCCAAAACTTGTCTACAGATGTCTTTATCCTTCAGTATTATCCTCTTTGGTTTTAATAGGATTACAGTGCCTAACTCTTCCCTTATATTCTTTAAGCCTGAATTAATCAAACGTACTGTATGAAATCATCTTGTGGTTGACTGCTGTCTAGCTTGAAACATGGCATCTTAGTTTTACTCAGTTGCTTGTTCTGAAACCGGAAGTTATCTGACAGATAGTCTGGCGAGAGTTAGTGGTGAGAAATTACTTCTTCCTCATCTGGGATGCCCTGCTAAAAAGCATGTGTCCTGTTGCAGCAAAGCCTTTAAGTATGTGCATCGTCACATTGTAAATCCCTTCTGCGAGATAACTTTTTTGTCTAGTTACGCATATGTTGTTAATGCATTGCTGGATCAGGGCCTAGAACTGTAAGGGCCACAATATTAGTTGGGATCCGGAAGAAGCTATGCAGCAAAGACAAAGGATGTTGATTAAAGTTTATTTCCATGAAAGGCTTTATTTGCAATATGCGAGGTAGGCTTTGAAACTCATAAGGACAAATCATGGAGGAAGGATGGCAGTTTAATTATGTTATGGACATTGACAATTCAGCATCCACAACAGTAGAGCATATAGTCTATGTGACAGACTATCCTGTGGGCAAAGCCCATGCTGCAGGAACAAATATACACTAATGGAGTAACTCAAGAAACATTCCACAGATTCTCTCTTGAGATCTTCTTTGTAAGGACCTTATTTCAGTTTTCGCTGTTCAGGGGTTCTACAGCAATCCTTCCTGTAGGCAAAGTTGGGAATGACTGATTCAGAACATCTCAAGAGAATTAGGTTATGAACTTAGCGTTGAGAAATCTGAGTGCTCTTCCTCTAGCGAACCTGGCCTTTTTAAGACTTACTGCCACCTTTTTAGCTCTCCGTAGTTTATTTTAATCTTGAAGAAGGGTTGGTAGTCAGCTTCATACAGACAGATTTGAGGAATGGAAAGAGGAGCATCTTTCCATTTGACTTAAGGAATTCAAGATTAGCAAAAGATACAGCTCTTATTAGTTTGTTTTGTGTATGGCTTTCAGTAGGAAATATTCACAGGTCATTGGAAAAGATCTTTATAGTATATATTGGGTGTTTTCATTCTCAGAATTAGAAAATATAAGGGAAATAGAACAGCAGAAAAAGCAATGGAAAATAATTTTTAAAATGGTGTCTCCTATGCTCTACAAATTGGTAATTATGCTATAGCATGGCTGTTCCATCTTTTTTGTTGTTGTTTTACTTCAACCAAGATTTAAAACTCTCATGTGCAGAGAGCTTCAAACATTTTCTTCTGTATAGTACATATTTTTTTACCTTCTAACTTTGGATATTTAAAGTGCTATTTGAATAACACAACAAATATATTTGACAAGAATTTCAAAACCCTGATGTGTTATGAAGCATTAGTTCTCTGGGTTACAAAAATGTGAAAAACATGTTAAGCTACAGTACAAGTAACAGTGATATAAAATTTATTTCCAAATGTTTGAGAGTCCTAGGATGGTTTAAAGGACTTGTCTTTTAATTAAAAGTGCCATACACTTAGCAAAAATCCATGTTAGTTGAAAAATTGATTTTTTTTTTTTTTTTTTTTTTTTGAAGCGGAGTTTTCTTGTATGGGGTAAATGTCACTCTGTTCATATCTTAGCTTTGCTGCCAGTCAGGACTTGTACTATTCCACCAGGTTGTCATAGAAACGAAGCTGTCATCTCAACTCAGGCTGCTGATGGTTTTATTTGTAGGTTTGCAGGATTATTAAAATTTAACAAAAATTATTGATTTGCTTTTTATTAACGCTGGCTTGTGTTTACTTTAGAAGTTCAGGCTGCATAAAAGCTTTTCCTGATAGGAAAATATTTGTAAAATGTTAAACTCGGGTACATTAAATATGTTTGACGTTTTCCCTCTTATTAAGAATGCGATTGTCTGTAGCAATAGAGTAAACTTGTATTTTTTTTAAAAATCATTTTTCATTTCCTTTGTTTACAGCAATCTCTCAAAAATCTCTCATTCACCTTTTGCCAGACTTTTACTTAACACAAAAGATACCTGTCAGAAAAGCATGAAGTGGGTACATCATTGTAGCTAATATTTGAAGTTTTCATTTTATTTACATTTTCTTGAAGCCTGGCAGAATGCTTCAGTGCACTGAGTTTGAAAGTATAAATTTTCTGTATATGCATGTGCAGGAGAAGTTATTTAGTTTTCACTCATAAATAAGACAGGCAAAACTTATTTACAGTAACTCTATCTAACGGCCCCTGGATGAATGCTTTTATGCAAAATATTTGAGAGACTAGAATTAACTTTTCACATTGGTTGCACATATGATGTCCAGACTTCAGCAACATGTGGAATCTTATTATAAACACTAGATGCCTAGAATTGAATTTTTACTTCAAACATTTATGTCAGATGCACAGTTCACTGATGCATTTCAAGTGTAGTCTTTGTAGTGACGAAAGAAATACAGTAATATATTAATTGCTGTAAAATATATAAATAAAAACTACTTTGTTTTCTTGCTTTTTTACAATTTTCTTCTATTAAGGATTTGGAAACACTGGTAACTTAGTTGACTTTTATATACGGCACTCTAATTTGACATTGTCATTCTGACTGGTAACAACTTTGTTCAATGTTGGATTTACTGAATAAAATTGTTTCTTGCTGGACATTTTGACATTGCACTTCAGACAACTATGTCACGGTTGTTGACATCCCTCTATTAATTCCTTTTGTATTCTGCCATAAAGCTCTCTAACAATTTTTAAAAGCACCTTTTCTTCTAGCATGTATACAATAAATTGGCGGCATGAAATATTGAATTTCTACCACAAGTTCAGATTTTTATTGTGTTTTCCGGCAAAGAACATATATCATGATAACATGGGAAATAATAGTTTAAACAGTCTCAGTAGTTTATTATATTAAATGATCATATTGGCTTTTAGTACAGGAAAAGACTGGTTTGTTTTTACTTCAAGAAAGGGTTAATTAACATAATGTTCTTTTTGTTTCTCCATTGGGAGTTATATAGCTTTTACCATCATTAGACATGGAAAAAACATAGCACATCTATAGCACCTTTTGTCTGAAGCTCTTATTATGCTTTATGAATATTAATTGAACCTCAAACACCTCTTTTGAAGTCAATATTAGAATCATTTCGCCCATCAGTGGGGTGGAACACCGGAGCTGTTTTAACAGTGCACAGCAATGATATACATCAATTTTAGGGCAGGAAGTGAAAAAGAATACTATATCCAGTATATATACAATCCTTTCATATTTTTGATGGTGTTCTCATTCTAATTGAGAATGGGGGATATCATTGCAGATATATTACTTCATAGTGAGGATGCTTTGGAACATACTGTATCAAATGAAGCTATTAAATATAACGTTTATCCATCTTACAGCAATAGGCCATTTTGGTATAGATAAACACCTGAGCACTATATTGCACCTTGGGAATTTATTTATAAAAGGTACATAACTAGATTTTTTTTGTTTTTTGTTTGTTTTAATCAGGTAGCAAAGAGATAACAAGGTTGGTTTGAGGCTCTAGAAAGGTGCTTGATCACAGTTTATCCATATGAAATTTACTGTTTCCAGATATTTCTCGGATAGCTTTGCAGCAAATTTTCTACTTTTTTTTGTTTGTTTGAACATAAAACCCATTGACATGTCTTATAAAGCTAACATATTCCTAGTAGATATTTTTATTTTTATTTACAGCATTTTGTGTCTATCCTTCCTACAGAGATGCAGCATCTTGTAAAGGTCTCAAGTTTCTTGTAATGTGCATGCTTCAACTCAGAGCTAAAAGTGGCTACAACTGCATACCTAAATTTTTTTATCATCGACTTTTCCATATTCATACTTATTTTTTTTTCTTAATTGGGAATGAGTAGCTTTTATTTAACAAAGTACCCATGTACATTTTCCTGCTTGTTACAAATCAACTAAGTGCCTCTTACAGTTTAACTGTATTGATTTACTTATTTACAGTATTTATTTGCATCCAGAACTCTGGTACCAGTCATTGGAATGATAAATGTAGTGGCTGTTGTTGAGAGATCATAGGGAACCATCTATGGCTGTTGCTGTGTGGTAGTATTAGGGGATCTCTAAGTATTTGGTATTGAAGTTAAATTAAATTAAAAAAAAAAATCTCTTTTCCCTCCCTGTCCCCCAAACTCTTAATAATATAGGAAGATGAGAGTGAAGAAGAACCCAAGCTGAAGTATGAAAGGCTTTCTAATGGAGTGACTGAAATTCTCCAAAAGGATGCAGCCAGTTGCATGACGGTGCATGAAAAGGTATCTTTTTTTTTTTTTTTTTTCTGTGTGGGAATATGAAATAACTGTTGACTTGCTTTTTAAATATCTATCTGTTTATATGTTATCTCTATCAAAAAAAAAAAAAAGTTAGAGATTTTTGTTATGTACAAGTACTGCCAAATCTAAAGATCATCTCTTTTAAGTACAGTGGAAGCAACTGTAATATCAGTTTATTTAATAGTAACCTCATGTTGGGCATCTCTCTCTCTAGGGGTAAGAGGTGAGACTTCAGTCCTCAGTATTTTATAAGGTGCAATGTTTATATGACCTACTGCATGACTTAGTTCTAATTAAAAGACTGTATAATGAGCTAGATTCGGGATACAGTCTCAACGATGCTTTATCAAGTAAAGAATTCAGCACTTTCTGAATCATTCAAAACAAACTCAGTCATGCCAGGCACTGATTAAGTGGGAGAGGTATTCATCTGTGGACGACCACCGAAGTTTTGTTAATAAAACAGGAAAGTAATTAAAATACATTAATTTGTGATCCTTTACAAGCAACCTAGACTCAGTAGCCTCAGACAAGAGGGTAGGACTCAAACTCTGTACTAATAACATTAGTCTAAAAAACACAACAGCAAGAGAACACTGAAGATAGAAGGACTTGCAGTGATTGGAATAAAAGTACGGTTTTGTGAGATGAAGATGGAGTGGAAACTTCAGCTACGATTCTAGTAACTCGTGTCTGAATCAGCTAAACAGTTTTTTTCTTTTTCTGAATTTACTTGTCTTTAGTAATATTTTTTTTTTAAAATTGAAAGACAAGGTGCTGTAACATTTGAAAGTCTATAACTTCAATGACTGTTATCAAACAGATATTATAATTACAATATATAAAAGCTATAATCTATATATACAGCGGTATTTGGTTTGGGTTTTTTTTTAATATATAAATTTTCTGACAGACTATCATGCTTCCTTACCAGCTACCATTGTGGTGTCTATCTGATATGTTTTGTTATATGTTCAAGCTTAAGACTTGTGCTATGTATTTCTTTACTCAAAATACTAGTGCAGCTGCTCAAGAGGCATTTTTAAGGTAGTTACAGTTCACATTTTAAACTGAAGATCTTTTAACTGTCAGAATGAAAAACTGAGAGTCTCTCTCTTAAACATTTAAAAACTTAAAATCAAACAGATACTTTGAAAATTGGAAAGGAACTGCTCCTAGTCTGGGATCTTTTTTCAGTGTTAAGTGAATTTCTAAAGCCAACTGATAAATAAAATTTTATATATATGGAAGTTCGCAGAATACAATCTTAACTAGAGGATCACAAAGAGTGACCTTACAGTAAGGCTGTTTTAAGTATCCAAACACTCTTAGATTTCTAGCGAACTAGATACACTATTTATGAGGAGGATCAATGCTATTAGAAGCTAGGGGATGGGTCTTTTGGGAATTGGTCTGTTACAAAAGAGGGCCTAAAAATGAAGGTGGAGTGCAAGGTTTTTTTGGGGATAAGGGAATTTGTCAACCCATATAGAGTTGTCATGAATAAAATTATAATCCTATTATACATGTAATTCTGATCAGAACAATTTGGGCTTTGTTGCGAGTTCTAAAATCTGGTTTATGTATTCAGACTAATTTCTCCCCAGAATTATTTTTTCTTTCAATGCTATAGCATCATATTTTCACCAGGCTTGCTGTATGCGCTGGATGACTAATCGTCCTGGCACCTGGTGCATTCAAGCAGGCCTGTGCAGTGGAATAGTCATACCTAGTTATGTCTGCACACCTGATGTTTTATTAACCAGTATTGATTTTTTTTTACCCGGGGGACTTTTTTCTTCCTGAAAAAAGGCAACCTTGCAGGAGTGAAAGGCATTGCAGAGGATGAATTTCTAATGAACCCCTTCTTTCCCTTTTTTGACTCCTCTTTAATGTAGCTTCATATTTTAAGTGCCTGAACTGAAATTTCATTTTAAGCAATTCCATTTTGATAAATCCTTTTAAACCTTGACTTTCTGTAAGGTTATTTTTTAAAGATTGTGCTGCTTGACTGACACGCTTAGTAGTGCCTGTAAATTTGAGCATTTCATTATAGGTTGCAATGAAGCATGCTCACATGCAGTGAAATACAGAGAATTTAGGAGCCTAGACCATTTGAGTAATGCTAAAAAGAGAAAAAAGAAAAACCATCTGTCATATATTAAGTAGTACTGAAGTTTCTGCTGGTTTGTTTAGGGGTAGTTCACGCAGTTAAACTAACTGAGGGTCCCTTGAAATCATTTTCCTTTTTACATCTATCAGATGTGTAGTTCTGTTAAATGTATTTGTTGAGAGCCTAATTATGACAAAGTATTTATCATAGTGTAAAACAGGGTGAACGCATACATCATTAAATGTAGAAATATCATAATGTCAAGGAAAATAAACAAACTGGATAATATTAAGTACATTTAGATCTTTATATAGCTTTCCATGTTACCGGTATTCTGTGTAATAATGGTCTAATAGTTGGTAGCTTTGCTTTTGAATATTTATTTTAATGGCAAAGAAGAGTTATAAGTAAATAGATAGTGTCTTAATTATTTCCATAGCTTTATTTTCAAGTGTGTATTAGCCCTTGCTTTCACCTGCATTTTTAATTTGCTTCCACAGTCCATCAGGCAATGTGTACAGAATATAGGCACACCATTAGTTGTCACTAGATGAGGGTCCCCATGACTCATTCTGACAGCTAACCTGCATGATCACAATAATATGGGCTTCAAGCCCTGTTTTATTCTTTAGGTGCATCCAAAATAAGCTTCGTCCATAGAATATTTTCTTTCATGTTGTTGTTAAAAATTAATCTACTGAACATCCTGGAGTTCTTTAGTTGTGTTTTTGTTTTTCATGTGTTTGTTTTTTTAGTTGTAATGTATTTATTTAGTCAGTCTCTCTCTTTTTTCTTATCACAGTTTTTGGCACTGGGCACACATTATGGCAAGGTTTATTTACTTGATGTCCAGGGAAACATCACCCAAAAGATTGAGATTGTAAGTACAACATAATTTAGAACAAGTTTAATGGAACGCAAAATATTGTGATGTACCAAATAGTAAATACATTTCTGGCTCTCAGTATACCTGAAATTTTAAAAATAATTAAAAAAAACCTCCTCCTAATATGAGTATGGAAAAAGACATTGCAGCACATTCTTATGTGGACACACCTCAGAATGCATGCAGGATGTGGTCATCATTACTACAGAAAAGGATATACATATTTATTATTGTAGTTAATGATAATCTACCTACTCTAGAGGCTCTTGACTTGCATAAGGTATTAGCCCACTTATTAGCCGACTATTGTCGATTGTTAGTATGTGTGCTATCATCTTATCGAGATGCCAAAAGTAATTGAAAATTGATTGATTGCCTTGCTAGTTCAGTTTATCTACTGCAAATATATAAAGCTAATATTTTATGTGAATGTTTTGAAGCTTAGATTCTTAAGGGATTGTATTGATTGAAGGAGAAGAGGCAGACTTTTTTTTTTATTGTTGTTCCTGGAATCAGTGAGGATGAATGAAATGTTGAATTTAAAGCTGTATTGTAAAGTTTTAAATGCACGTTTTTAAAGTATGGAGAGTTTTGTGTGTATCTGTGTGTGTGTGTGTGTGTTTACACACCCAAAATAAAACAAAGAAAAAAGAAATGAATGCTTTTTTCTGGTATTGTCACAAATTCCAGCGGGCAGACATCACTTTTTCAGAAGCAGTGTCAGCTCTTGTCAAAGTATCCATCACAAGATGTCGACATGTTGGCAAAATAGAACACGTGTTCTGAAGCTGACACAGCTAGCTGCACATGAAAGGTGAAATTTTATTTTTAAAAAATATAATTATATGATTTTTTCCAAAAAAATAAAAAACACCAAAAAAAAAAAATTGTCCCAAGAACAACCTTGGAAGGAAATTTTAGATATTATAGTGGTCAGATTTGACTTTACTTGAGATTAGTGAAAGTAAAGTTAATTGTGTTCTTGTATTTCTTAAATTTTGTATGCTCCATCAGCCCAACAGGATAGATGCTGACTGCCTTTAATAGAGTCATAGATTCCAAGATCAGAAGGGACCATTGTGATCATATAGTCTGATCTCCTGTATAACACAGGCCATAGAAATTCTCCAGAATACTTTTAGGAGAAGAAGGACTTTGACTGGCTACCTTCCTTGTTCTGATTACTTTACACATGTGCTATTTGCCAAAGAGAGAGATACTTGTAATTTTCACTCCAATCTGATTTATTTGAGAAAGATCAGATAAGAGTTTTATCTAGAACCCAATTTCTTCATTTAAAAGGTACGCATTAAGGGACTGATCCAAAACCTATTAATATCTATTAGAGTCTTTCCCCTGGATTGAGACCTGAAATGCATGTGCCTGGTAGTTATATTTACCCCACAGATGGACTCTGTCTCATGTTTCTGAAACACTTTATTTTGTTGCACGTCTCCTCTTCCCACAGTCCCACAACTAGTGATCACTAATACCCCAATCCTACAAGGTGATCCACGTACCTGTGCAAAGCCCCATTGATTTCAGTAGGGCATGCTGCGTGGGCATAAAGATTCACCTGCGCAGATCCCAGGCAGAGTCTGAACCTAAAAATAAGATGTCTCTCCTACCAGGAAACAGAGGCAAAAAACAATCTCATCCCTCAAAGTGTGTTTGCGTGCTATCAACAGCTACTGTTTTATATTTGTTATAGTAAATTTAAGGGAGGTTATGTAAGCTTTTCTATTCTAAAGTCCGTTTTTCCTTACTTATAACACTCCTAAAATTTTACTGTTCCAGGCTGAAGTTTTCTAGGTCTTGTTTATTTGTAAGGATGATTTTTTTTTAAAACTCCTGAGTTAAAAAATAGTTCTGTTGACATACTGGGTTGAGAACTGTGTGTGTGTGGGGGAAGGGGGAGGAACTTTTCCTGTTCAGTTTTACTATCTTTAAATTTTTTCCATCTTTTTTGAGCAGTTGTAATGCATCAGTAGTTTAGAACAGAAAGCTGAAGTTTAGCAAGGTTTAGGAAGAAGAGGTGTCTTTTAAGATTCTGATGAAAATTGTTTTTGATTTGACAGAGCTATGTTAAAAATTGTAGTGTAATATAGTAGTAAACATGGATAGAGACCTCTCTAAGACTTTTAATGAAGTAAATACTATTGGGAACTGTGTGATTATGGGAGATTTTAACTTCCCAGATATAGACTGGAAGACAAATGTTAGTAGTGATAATAAGGCCCAGATTTTCCTGGATGTGATAGCTGACAGATTCCTTCACCAAATAGTTACTGAATCATCAAGAGGGGATGCCATTTTAGATTTGGTATTGGTGAGTAGTGAAGACCTCATAGAAGAATTGGTTATAGGGAACAACCTTGGTTCGAGCGACAATGAGCTAATTCAGTTCTAACTAAATGGAAGGATAAACAAAAATAGATCTGTGACTAGGGTCTTTGACTTCAAAAGGGCTAATTTTAAAAAATGAAGGGAATTGGTTGGGGAAGTGGACTAGACTGAAGAACTCAAGAACTCATGGATCTCAAGGTGGTGGAGGCTTGGAATTACTTCAAGTCAAAGTTGCAGAAACTATCTGAAACTTGCATCCCAAGGAAGGGGAAAAAATTCATAGGCAAGAGTTGTAGACCAAGCTGGATGAGTAAGCATCTCAGATGGATGATTAAGAGAAAGCGAAAGCCTACAAGGAGTGGAAGATGAGAGGGGATCAGCAAGGAAAGCTACCTCTTGGAGGTCAGAACATGTAGAGATAAAGTGAGAAAGGCCAAAAGCCAAGTAGAGTTGGACCTTGCAAATAGAATTAAAATTAATAGTAAAAGGTTCTATAGCCATATAAATAGGAAAACGAAGAAAGAAGAGTGGGACTGCTAAGCACTGAGGATGGGGTGGAAGTTAAGGATAATCTAGGCATGGCCAAATATCTAAACAGATACTTTGCCTCCGTTTTTAATGAGGCTAATGATGGTCTGGAGATAGTGGTAGGGTGGCTAATGGGAATGAGGATATGGAGGTAGAAATTACCACATCTGAGGTAGAAGTCAAACTTGAACATCTTAGTGGGACTAAATCGGGGGGCCAGATAATCTCCATCCAAGAATATTAAAGGAACTAGCACATGAAATTGCAAGCCCATTAGCAAGGATTTTTAGCAAGAATCTGTAACCTCGGGCTGTACTGTATGACTGGAGAATTGCTAACATAGTTCCAATTTTTAAGAAAGGGGGAAAAATGTGATCTGGGTAACTATAGGCTTGTTAATTTGACTCAGTAGTATGCCAGGTCTTGGAAAAAATTTTAAGAGAAAGTAGTTAAGGACATCGAGGTTAACAGTAATTGGGATAAAATACAACATGGCTTTACGAAAGGTAGATCGTGTCAGACCAACCTGATCTCCTTTTTTGAGAAGATAACAGATTTTTTAAACAGAGGGAATGCAATGGATCTAATTTACCTAGATTTCAGTAAGGCATTTGATATGCTTCCGCGTGGGGAATTATTAGTTAAATTGGAAAAGATGGGGATTAATATGAAAATTTAAAGGTGGATAAAGAACTGGCTAAAGGGCAGACTACAACGGGTCATACTAAAAGGTGAACTGTCAGGCTGGAGAGGTTACTAGTGGAGTTTCTCAGGGATCGGTCTTGGGACCAATCTTATTTAACCTTTTTATTACTGGCCTTGGCACCAAAGGTGGGAATGCACTAATAAAGTTTGTGCATGACACAAAGTTGGGAGGTATTGTCAATACAGAGAAGGATTAGAATATCAAACAGGAAGATCTGGATGGTCTTGTAAACTGGAATGATAGAAGCAGGATGAAATTTAATAGTGGAAAATGCTAGGTCATGCATTTAGGGAATAACAACAAGAATTTCTGCTGTAAGCTGGGGATGCATCAGATGGAAGTGACAGAGGAGAAGGAACTGGGTGTATTGGTTGATCACAGGATGACTATGATCTGCCAGTGTGATGTGGCCGTGAAAAAAGCTAATGCGGTCCTTGGATGCATTAGATGAGGTATTTCCAGTAGAGAGAGGGAGGTGTTAGTACTGTTTATACCAGGCGCTGGTGAGACCTCATCTGGAATACTGTATGCAGTTCTGATCCTCCATGTTTAAGAAAGATGAATTCAAACCTGAACAGGTGAAGAGAAGGGCTACTAGGATAATGCGCAGAATGAAAAACCTGCCTTACAAGAGGAGACTCAAAGAGCTTGGCTTGTTTAGCCTAACCAAAAGAAGGTTGAGGGGAGATATGATTGCTGTCTATAAATACATCAGAAGGATAAATACCAGGGAGGGAGAGGAATTATTTAAGTTCAGCGCCAATGTGGACACAAGAACTAACGGATATAAACTGGCCATCAGGAAGTTTAGACTTGAAATTAGATACAGGTTTCTAACCATCAGAGGAGTGAAGTTCTGGAATAGCCTTCCAAGGGGAGCAGTGGGGCAAAAAACCTAGCTGGCTTCAAAACTGAGCTTGATAAGTTTATGGAAGGGATGGTATGATGGGACAGCCTAGTTTGGCAATTGACTGATCTTTGACTACTGGTGGTAGATATGCCAATGGCCTGTAAAGGGATGTTAGATGGGGTGGGTTCCTAGTTATCACAGAGAATTCTGTCTTGGGTATGTGGCTAGCAAGTCTTGCCCACAAACTCAGGGTTTAACTGATTGCTGTATTTGGGGTCAGGAAGGAATTTTCCCCCAGGGCATGTTAGCAAGGCTCTGGGGGGTTTTCACCTTCCTCTGTAGCATGGGGCACGGCTTACTTAATGGTGGATTCTCTGTACCTTAAAGTCTTTAAACCATGATTTTAGGCCTTTAATAACTCATTCATAGCTTAGAGGAAAATTACAGGAGTGGGTGGGTGAGGTTCTGTGGCCTGCATTGTACAGGAGGTCAGACTAGATGATCATATTGGTCTCTTCTGACCTTAGAGTCTATGAGTCTGAGTCTATAATGCTTTGTATTAGTCACTGAGCATTCTAAAGCAAAGAGATCTAAATGTGTGTGCAGTAAGGAGAATGTGTGCAGTAAGCTCTTGCTGGGTTCTTTCTCCAAGCAGTAAACAGGCTGAAGGCCTGTTGTAATGCATGGTGAAACTTATTATTCGAAGAAAAGGATTGTTCAGGTAAGTAGGATAAGGTTTCTCATTAAAGAAATGGTACTTCTGGTTGTTAAAATCTTGGAATCAATTGCAGCCCTGGCAAATTAGAACATAAAGACTAAAATTTCACATATCTTTTTAAAAAGTTGATGTTTTTTAAAGCAAGTGTATTTTATGTTGCATGGCTGCAGAAGAAAAAGCTTCAGCTTTCTCCTTTTAGTATAGTAAAAAGAACACCAATTACTCAAAGTCTGTCTGTTTAAAAGAAATGAGTTAAGTAATTTCAGGTACTACTCATGCCCCTGAGTCTCTGCCATTTATGTGGTTTTACAGCCATGTTTTACTGTATCTTAAAAATATTCTTTTCTGTGTGAAAGACATAAATAAACAGGGAAAACTGGCTGTTCATGAGAGACAGTGAAAATGACTACACAAAATATTGTCAAACGCACAAAATAAACTGGGGAAAAAAGTAAAAAAAACAAAAACAAAAAAAAAACAAACAAACCCTCATCCACCTTAGCTCTCTAGATTAATATCTTTTATTTGACCAACTTCTGTTTGGTGAGAGAGACAATATTTCGAGATATCAAGATTACACATTTATAGTAATCTTAGGTAATGATAGTAGATAAAGACGTTTCAGACAAAGACTTGACTATATTCCTTTAGGACAAAAAAAAAAAATCTGCCCTTTAGTATAACTAGGGTAACCACTATTAGGAAAACTCATTCCTGGGTTGAAACAGGAAAAAATAGGGTGTTGCCACTTAGAATCCTCTGGAAACTGATAGTTAATTTACATGATTGTTATGCAAAATAAATGAGACATTTCCTCATTGTTTTTCCTTAGTACTCTCCATTTGCTCAGTACCATTGTTTTCCTTTTTCTCCTTTCTGCCCTCAGGAATATGCACATACAAGAGCCTAACTATCTATGTTACACCTTTTTCTGTTTCATAATGATTAAAATTGATTTTAATCCAAAACATGAGGCTTATCTTGGAAGACTGGACTTTTGAAGTACAGTTTCTTCAGTTGTTGTTTTAGCTTTGTCAAACTTGCAAGTGATGTGGGAGGTACCTCTTCAGAATCTCTGAACTGACTAATTTTCATTATATACTATCTGTTGAAAACTGAAGTAATTTTGGTGCCTTTCTAAAATACTTCTCAAATTAATGGGCCTCAAAAAACCAGACAGCTAGGAAATAGCGGGGCACTTTGCAGTCTTCCTTGTGTTTTAGCTACTGCTTTTTTAACTCCTGGAGCTCTTGATCCTGTGAGGCGCTGAGTGGGGAAGAAACTTTCCTTATGGGCAGCTTATCCCATAATTGTGAATGTTGCTTCTGATTCTGGGGAGACTTAAACATGTACTGTACTTTATGCTCTGGAAGTAATTCCATGGAAGTCAATGGGAATACTTACAGCGTGTAAATTTTAAGCATGTGCATGATAGTCTTTGCAGGATTGGGGCCGGCGCTTTCTGTGCCATCTTCTTGAAGCATCTGGTATTGGCCACTGTTGGTGAGAGGATACAGGATATTTTAGGTGGAATTGGTGATCTTTTCAAGTTTGCGATTATCTTCCCAGAAAAAGGAGTAGTGGGAATCTCTGAGTCCCAACAGGTTTGAAGGACTTCAGCTGGGGGAAATGATATGAGAGGGGTCGTCTTGGTTCAGGCCTTGCATTTTGGTGACTTCACAATTGCCAAGCTAATATCCAACTACGGGCCTCCTTTCCTCACTTACGATCCCTTTGCTCTCACCAGCATGGCTGTTTCTATTGGTGACAAGCGCTGAAGATTAACTGATATGCATCCTCAAATCACATGCATTTGACAAACTGGTGTTCTCTTGTATTAAGGTTCAGTGCATTGAGTGAGATGAAATGTGTCAACCGCATTGAAAATTATGACTAAAAGGCAAAAAAGGAAAGGGGGGAAAAAAAAAGCCTGCTAACTCTTCTGACAAAGAATGGTACAGAAGCGATTTACAGTGTGTTAATTCCAAATGCCTCTGCATCTTTGTTTTTGTCTTAGACTGTCTACAGTTGATTAATATAATTATTGCCTCAACTGACATCTTGTGGATTAAGGACTTGTAGCCATGAGGAAAGCTGTACAAACATTTAGTTAAGTAACAAATCAAAAACCCTTTCGGGGACAAGAAGAGCTGCCCCCTTTTTCCAGGTGTTTTAATAAACACCATGTTTAAAACTAATATGGCAACTAGTCTTGGCTTGTGACAATGAAGTCCTGTGTTTGGCTCTCAGGGGAAATATAAGCTATTTTATAAATAGGGTTGTTTTTTAATATTTGATGTTTCAAAGGGGATGCATGAGTGCAGAAAAATTTAAATAATGTTTTAAGGCTGTATTTTGGTAGGAAGAAATTTTTTTAGCATGTAACATTTCTGAGACCATGCAAGATTTGAGGAAATTTTTTAAAAGCATGAAAGATTTAAGAGCCATCCCTTATATTGTATATATATTTTTAATGCAAGTTTCACATCCCTTCCAGGCTTGGGCTCTTTTTTTTTTTTTAATTTGATGTTTTATAGAGGCGAGCTAAAAATAATTTTAATTTAATTAGATGGCAGAACAAAATAGTTTCCTGGTTGTCTTTTGCAACCTTGAAAATTCAAAGGTGATTGGTTTTAATTGTAGAATAGTTGAACTTAAGTACTGTTAAAGTTTCAGCATCTCCTGGCCAATTGCTGGTTGTCTTGCTTGTTTCGAGGTATGTCAGATGCCCTGCCAAAATACCTGATGTCTCAGGTTGAGAACAAACGCTGCCAAGACTTTGAGAATGACCTGAAGCTTCAGTTGTCTTGACACAGCTTTGAAAGGACTTCCTATCAACAGAGAATGCAATTTCAGCAATGAAGCAGCAGCCGTTGCTATGTTCTAGATCAGGGGTGTCAAACTTGCTGATGGTGACAGGCCAAATTCTCATAAACTGCACTTCACAGGGGCCATGCAGTACCCTCTGCCGAAAAATTCGGGCCATCTTCCCCTTTTCGGCGGCGCGGCATCAGCCCTTTTCGGCGGTGGGATTTCGCGGGGGACCGTGTTGCCGGACTGAGTGCATTGCTGCTTTAAGGGATTTCTCTGCGTCCGGCATCGACACTTTGACATTTCACGGACTCTTAAACTGGCAATGCCATAGGTAGAGAAATCTCTTTACGTGCCAATGCCCTCACTTTGGGTGGTAGCACGTCTCAAAAAAACTGGCCGGATGCGGGCCGGATCAAAAAGGTTCACGGGCCGGATGCGGCCTGCGGGCTGTATGTTTGACACCCCTGTTCTAGATGTTTTTGCTAGGAAGGATATAGAACCCAGCCAATGGCTGTAAGAAACATAAATGCAGCATTCTCTGAGTAAGATAACTTTTAACATTTGATTGTATAATGAAGATATTACTTTGAATGGAACTTTTGTATTATTTTAGTTTTAAACTCTTAGTGTGGCTTGTTTTGATAGGCTACTTAAAATTCTTTGTTTATTACTTAAACTATATCATTTTAGTTGTTGCTGTCAGAAGATTTAGTGGTGAAATGAAATGAAACAAAATAACAGAATTTAAGGTAAAGAGCAATTAGGTGGAAAACCTATCTTTTGTACAGGGCCAACCAGAATTTCCTGGCTACTTTGTGATGCATGGTGGTGGATCTGTGCCTCATATATCCTTCCAGAAAAGAGGGTGCTCTGCCTTTTATTGTTTAAGGGAAATAATACAAATATTTATTTAAACAAGATTACAGTTCTGACACAAGTTAATTGCCCTTCCCGGGCTCCATTTTATTTCCCCTTTAATGTGAGGTAAGGGCAATTATCTGGCCCAAACTGAGTTTCCTATTTTCTTAATCCTCAGATGTCACAGTTTTAGGTCCCTATCCTGCTCTAATTTAAATCAGTGGAAAAACTCTTATTGATTTGAAAGATTTAGAATACAATACTGTGTAACGTAAGGGATATTCTTGTTGATTTTAAAGAACCTCCTATTGGACTTTGATCTTAACACTGTCAATAGTATGATAACTAGGGCAACCGAATAGTATAGAACATCTGTTTAAAATGCTTCTGTAGTGATTTCAGATCATTCAGGTTTGCTAAAACCTAGGAGTGACTTATGTACCATTTTATGAGTCGAGGGTTTTTTCAGTGCTGTAAAGAGAGAGAGAAATATATTATGGAATTTGTTCTTATTATTTGTATTACCTAGTACCTAGGAGCCGTCGTTATGACCCCGGACCCCATTGTGCGAGGCACTGCACAAACACAGAACAAAAAGATCCCTGACCCAAATGTGGACATTAGATTGCTAATGAACTGGAATATTTGCAGGTGGTCTATGGAGCTGTTGAAAGTTCTCAGTCTTCAAGTGATGATTCTTCCTAATAGTTTAGCCCAGTGCAGAGCAGAACACTTCTAGGAAAGAAGTCATTACCACCCTGCTCTTTCCGTATTACTAGATAGGTTCTTGGCTGGATAAGGTGGAATGCTACACAGCCGCTGAACTGATCTAGGGTTTAAAGAGGTTATTTTAACCAATAAAGATAAAAACAAAAAGACCTTTTGGGTATTCTGCATGTCATCTTCAGGTTCATCTTTGTCACTTGTACTTTTGGAGAAAATTTTGATCAAAATGTTCAGAATAGGAGAAGCAAAGAGATTAGGCTGACATGGGGATAGCTGCAGGACACAAGAAAAGTTTATTATGGGTGTAAAAATCTTATACCCAAGGAAATGAGATAAACTGCACTGATACAAAAGAAGTTGCAACTTGGCATCAAAGAGTTTATTTTCATTTTTTCACTCATAATCTCCTCTTCCTCCTCCTCATTATTTATTTATAAACAGGAGTCCCAATCAGGGGTCAGGGCATGTGATATGTGCAATTGTTGCTGCAGGCAAGGTTTTAAATTAGAATTGGGAGAAGAACTGTTCCTTGAGAATATCTCTGACTTAAGATGTGATCCACAATGTAAAAAAGTGTCAGAACCACAGTTTTATGGCCTTTGTAATTTGAAGTCAAAGTGCAGTATTCCTATATTAGAGTGTAATTTGCCTTCCTGATAGCGCTCTTTGTTTTAGTCCAGTCAGTGGGATTCTTTAGGTTTTTGGGTGTAACTTGACTGATACACTAAACTCTGCATTCTTTTTGTTATTGCAGTTATATGCTTAATTTTTAGTAGTTCATACATTTAATTAAAACAACAAAGCGTGCCTTTCGTTCAAATACATTATTTGCAGCTTCCAATAATTGTGCTGTTGTTTAGTATATAAAGATGTCAAATAGTGTTTTCTGGGTTTTTTGCCAGCTATTAAAAAGTTTAGTAGTATGCCTACACTCATCTCTTAAATACTGTTGGCCATTGTATGTCAGCCTTTTTGTGGTGTCTGTCTTTTTGCTAACAATCATGAGTAGTACCATACATCCTATATGTTAGATTAATCAAAATCAAATTGTGAAATCTATGTGCTCACCCCTTGATTCCATTCTACCATAGTTTCTTCCTTTTATAGTTTTAACACCCCTTTCGCAGTGGCTGTTTATAAGGTCTGCACACCTTCTCCTGGAAAGATGGTTATCCTCCTCCTAAGACTAACTTACCTTTCTTTAACTATTTAGTTACTGCTCAAACACACATCATCTTGCCCTTCCCCTGACACAGTGTGTCACCTCCTTGGAGCTCCAATCTTACCGAAGTCCTGACTTTTCTATTCGACCAGTTTCTTGTACATGTAGCAGTTGAAGTATCTTTGCCATTTCTTGATGCATTATAAGGCTCTCTGTTGGATCCACCTATCATGCAGCTGAGTGGGGTTGAATAGAACTGCCATAGAAGCTTGGTAATGTCACTTCTTAATAAGTGGGCAGCTCCCACTCAGCTCCTGCTGACCTTGGTCTTTTGCTTGGCAGTATATAGGGAGCTCTGGGTGGTGGAAAATGTATTCAGTCCAATTTCATTTTAAGCATTACCCCAAAAACACAGTTAACTCTCATATTATGAGAGGATGCTAAATTTTAAGTAGATTACAGATGATATCTTTAATATAGGTTTGTGAAAAAATTAGAAGAAAGCTGTGTCTCACTCTAAGGGTTTTTTGGTATGTGCTAGCAATGCACATAGTCATTCAAAAAAATGTTAAACCCAATAGAAGACTTTACTACTGTTCTTCTAAGTATATTTACATATTTCTTTTTCAACGTCTTGATCTTTCCTTAGCTTAGAACAAAAACAACAGTGCCAGGTTATATGCAGAGCGCAATAACCATCAGACCTATTAGTACTCTTTTTCTTTTGTCACCATCTGGCTTCACTGCATATGTTCCCAGGATTTATCTCACATTCTGTGACACTTTAAAAATACTGTACTTAACTTTTAGTTATTAATTATAGGCAGCTTTTCAGAGATCAATTGCCAAACACAACATTATTTCAATAGTAGGAGAAAATTAAGTTTGAAATGACAAATTAGTTATTATTTTTAAAAGAAACTTAAATGAAGATTAATATAAATTTTATTTTGCCTTTTCTTTCAGTTTTGATTTTAAAGGGGAAAGTATTTTCCAGAGGGTGTTAGTCTAGCTTTTTAAAATCCTTTTATTTAAATAAATACTACAAATAACACACTGTTATTTTTGAGGCAAGAAAGAATATGAAATGCATCTTTTCATTCCCTTTTCCTTATGTTTTCCAAATAAGCTTAACTCCTAAAAATATAAGCTGCTGATAGGTTGCTGTACATCTACCACTTGTTAATATTTGAGAGACCATCACTTCCCAGCATAACTCCTTTCTAAATTTCCCTGCCCAACAGGGAATATTCTGCCCTTACTCAGTAGAAGTAGCCTGTGATGAGTGTTTAAGGATTGGCTGGCAAAATTAATTTGTTTAAAAAGTGGCCATCTTTCCCCACTACTATTCAAACCCCAGTGGATCTCCCCTGTCTGAGCCCCATCAATGAGCTGCTTGACCACTGGGCCAGGGGGATGGTCCAACTATAGTGTTTCTTGTAGGAGGAGCTCAGCAGTGGTAGGTCTTGCATAGTGCTGTCTTTCAGTAAAGAGAACAGTTATTACATAGATGTGCGTTTTCTAAATCCGAACAACCTTTAAAAGCATAGGGAGGATTTGGAAAGGATTGGTTCCTAAGAAGCTAGTATACTGCAGATTCCCAGATTTTTTTTTCCTGTTGTTAAACTGCATCTTATATGTGAGACTACCTAGAGAAGGCAGGGTCCTGTGTGCCTACATACCAAAATAATAACAGCTTCCTTGTCAGAATTATTCAGAGTTCTGGCATTAATAAAATATTGTGTGCATTAGAAAATGTTTTCCTAGTTAGAAAGTAAAAATCAACTGAATCCTTGAGAGGACAGGGCTTGTTATATAATGTGACATTAATGATGGAGCTGCAGCCCTTTGTTTCCATTTAAAAAAAAAAAGGCTGTTCTTTTAAGAGTAAAAAATGACATAACAGGGACATAACATGATGAATAAAACCTGAAAGAAAAACTAAGATTTTATTCCCATGGGGGTAAGTTATTGTTGATCATGAACTTTGTACATCTAATATAGGTTCCCTTCTGGAAGATGACTTATTTATTTGAAAAGACATGACAGGGTGTATGGTTTGTTTTTTATTGTAGCCCTGATAGAATGCTAAACTTAAACAATTCAGATTGGTCTTGGGTGTTAATGCCCTGAACATGACCTGTATTGGAAGAGTAGTTACTTTCAAGTTGGTCCTTGACTCTGGTGCTCTGAAGGAGGCTAGCCTGTTCCACCCCTGTGTTTCACAGGGAAATAAATAAGAGAGGAAAGTTTTGGAAATCTGTATTTTCACATTTCAGTATTCAGAAATGCAATTCTTGTCTCCAAACTACTGACCAGCTGTTCTGGATTACCAGAAGTAAGCAGGCACTGTATGACACTGGAGTTTTGAAGATAGAAAATCTGAAACATGATACATATGTGGAATGGGGTGGGAGGACAAATGGAGAATGAGTTTGTGTTGTGGTTTGTCCAGGATAAGTATATTCTGAAGGTCTTTCCTGCTATGCCTGATATTGAAATAGAGCCTCTTAATATGTAAATACATTGGAGAAATTGTTCAGGATCAATTCAGCTTTACATTAAGTTTTCCTTATCATACTGTCACAGTTAGGATACTGCATATGATATGCCACATGCAATAAGTTACAGTGCCCTTTATAATTCAGAGTCTCTTCTCATGTGAGCACTCTCACATTCTTTACCACCTTTTTGGTTTGCAAATGCACCTTAGGATCCTGCTGAGAATGAGAGATCTGAGTTGATCATCAGCGAGGATCTCTCTGTCAGACATGGTGTGGCTTTTCAGATATGACTGCAAACAAAGGAAACTCCAGAATTGGCCCATTGGTAACCAGATAATGTAGAATTCCTATGGACTCAACAAGCAGGAAGCTTGAAATTTTGTTTTCACATGTCTCCTCTCTTGATGCTCAGTTGTGCAAATATCTAACTGCCAATAACTGGAAATATCCATGGAAAATTGCATTTTATTTGTAGTCAGTGACCTGAGCTTCAGATTGGATTGCTCCAATGCGTGGATATTTTTTATTTTGAAATAGCTCAGGAGGATTTCTATTTATTTTCCTTTCAGGTAGGCTATATACCCCTCATATGTCTCATTCCTGTATAGTAGATGTGCTTCTGCCTGATCCAGTGTTTATGACTCTCATTGACTTCTGTGGCCATTGGAGCAGGCCCCTAATCTACAATTCATCTTTAGGAAATGACTTACACAGATGATTTTATAAGGACAGTCTTGATATTTGGGGCTTTTTCTTATATTACCCCCCAACCCCAGCCTGATTTTTCACACTTGCTGCCTAGTCACGCTATCCTTAAACCTATCCACCTATATTTTAATGGTTAGATTAGAGATTTTATTTTTGTTTTCTTGTTTGTTTCTTTGCTGGGTCTCAAATCTTTTTGTTGGTGAAGATCTTTGAAGTCCTACACGTAGTTGGCAATGTCAGTGGAACACTGCACCCCTCTCTACTTTCCAGTTTAGATGTCTCTAAATCTAAAGATGGGAAATCTGAGCTAGCTAAACTAAAAATGACCATGGTTTCAATCTGTCCCCAAATATCCTCAACTTCCACTAAAGTTTGTTAGATTTGAGAGCACTCAGCACTTCACAGGAGGTGCTTGGCACTTTTCAGGCTCTGGCTGTAATTCTCTATGGATAGCTCTTATGGGGCAAAATATTCTTTTCTTTCCCTTGACTTCACTTTGATTTTTTTTTTTAAAGGTGGCTGCTGAAGCTTCTGTTTTTAATTTTTTTGTATTTTATCCTGTTTATAAGAGAGGCATATCTGACAAGAATGTATTTTTATTGTCATTCTGCAATTTGGGGGAGGCAGCAAAGCCATTCTCCTTCCTTAAATGTGGGCATGTCATATGAAAACCAGTTTGCTGGAGATTCAGTTTATTCAGAAGCTGTCATTGAGAGGTGTATCTGCCAGAATTGTTTGGGACATCTTCCAGAAATAACAAGTCATTTTGTTTTGGTACATTTTTACAATCTGATCAATAAGGGGCATCTTTCTCTCTTCTACCTCTATCACTACCAACTAGTTACTGAAAAGGACGGAAAATATCAGAGAACTTGTACTAACCTAGTCGGTGATTCTTCCAGTGGTTCAGATGTTTATAACTTGGAAATATTTCAATCTCGTTTCCCTAGGTCACCAGTTTCTAATGAGTTTTTTAAAAAGGGGTACAGGAGAAGGATTTTCTATATAGCCGTACCGTTTTTACTGGTCTTTTGCAATAGAAGCCATAACAGAAAAAAATTTAGTTTTTTCTTGTATACTGTGAGCTGGGAGTAGATGCAAACGATGCAGTTCTTGAGGTGGGTGTGGGGACAGATGCGTGTCTTGTGTTGCTGAAATGACCCACAAGCAGAGATGGCAAGCTCTGTAAGGGGTTCTTTCCATTTTCCTTCAGCCAAACAACGGAAAGGAGTAGATACACTGGAAAACCTTCAGGGTAACAAGATTGGCAAGAACTGAACAATCTACAGAGGAAATTTGTGAAATTTAAAACTAAACTAGTCAGAGCACTAGAAAAATAATATCTTAAGAAAAATTCTGCACTGATAAGGATATGAACTTTCTGACCTCTTAGATCTTTACCATCAGTTACTTCTCAAATTATCGATAAATTGTGGTTCTTCTCACACTTTTCACCCCTGGCGTAAAATGATACAAAGTTCTATGGAATGAGGTAATGATTTCAAACATGTAACCATAGCCCATTTCACCTAGTAACGTCAGTTGTTCTCAAAGGTTTTAGAGAAGAGCTTTGGATAGTTGTCAAAGCTCAGTTCCTAATTCAAGAGAGTAGATCAGGAAATTAACATTCTGAGATGAATACTTACTAAAGTTGACCATAATGGAATACCATTATTCTAATGAAAATAATTAGAAGAAAGCAAATTCAGGACTGTTACTAACTTTTATGGATTTATAACCACCTGCTCTATATTGGATCACCTTACCTGCTCATATCCTTGTCAGCCAGCAACTTCCCCTCAGGTGTTACCAAAGTCCCTCATCCCCTCACCACACCTCTGTTTGTTTGTGAGGCCTTCCCTCTGGTGACTTTTCTGTATAAATATGGTAGCCAACAAGTAAAGCCAGACATACCAGATTTAATCTTTGAATCAGTCTGATGGTACCAAAACTAAACCATGGATGGGAAATCAGGACTGCTGGGTTGGATGTCTGTATTTGACACAGGGCTCATGGAAAGATGTGGCCCTATGGAGTTGCATTGGTCACATAAACACTGATGGCCTTAAGCTTATAACAGATGAAGGACTCCATTTTGGATCTGTCACAAATAAGATGGAAGCTAGGCTCTGCAGAAATACAACATGAGGCTCTCCATGCAGAGTTATTTCTGATAGCAGTGCCTTGTTTTGTCATTCCGAGGCAAACATACTGATTATCCAATTCTGCTCCAGATTTAGAGAGATCTCTTGTTAATTTTTCTTTGGATAGTGTTTTTGTGCTAATAGCTGACAAACAAAATTAAGGAGTTCACTGAAGTGGAAAATATTGAAATTGCTGTAGCCTTCTTTGTCTTTCTCACTCTCACCTAACCCATATACCAAACTGAGATTTAGACAAATGTTCATGATCTTATTCTCCCCTTCACTGCAGAAGAAATAGTGGCTTATTCAGAACCTCATACATTGCAACTCTTTTTCTTCTAACCAATACAATTTCTGAGGTTTTTATTTGGAGAATGAAGATGCACGATCTTTTCAAGAAATGAACTGAAGCAAATATTCTCACTTTTTTTACAATACCTTAATACCAATATTATTGGATATGGATTTAATAAATTTATTTCAGATTAAAATTTGAATCTAAAATATTCAACATACTACTGTTTTACCTTTACCAGTGGAGAACTATTTATACTTGTATTCCGCATATTTCAAAGTTCATGCCACTGCATAAAGTTTCTAAGATTCCTTTTTTTTTTTTTTTTTGAATGCAAGGTTCTCCCTTTGCCATAAATTATACTTAAGCACTGAAGGGGCATCAGGATTTGCTCTAGATAGCTTAGTGCATTGAGACCTACCTCAGTGTGGGTATATAAAATGCATGGCTTCTTCTAACACAAATTTTTTAGTACAAGACATTTGGGTGGTATGAATACATTCTTTGGTTCAGCTCCGCATACTTAGAAACAGTTGACAACATTTCAAACTCTGGGATTAAATACTGATTTTGTGGGGGAAAGCATTATTCCTCATCTTAACACAATGGGTGCTTGGTCTATTTCTTGTTATGATGAGAGAATTATCCAGGTTTCCTCCATCTTTCTCTTCAACCATCACTTCACAACCTGGAAAGGCCCCCATAAGTCTACCTTTCTGGTAAAGTGGACTTAATGGATTTCCTTCTATCACTCCCCATTGAAGTTACTCAGTTTGGTCAAAAGGGCTCAGTGGAGAGAAATAGTAATATTTAGCACCCGTATAGCCATATTTATGTTTAAGCTGCTTACAGACATGAACTAACTGATCTTCACAATGCACTAGTTGAAGTGCATATTATCATTCTCCTTTATGGATGGGGAAACTGAGGCAGTACTATGAAATGCCCTACCAGAGCTAGCTCTCCCCCTGCACAGTGCACAAGTTTTGTATTTCTGGACAGACCTTTGCTTGATGGCATCACAACTATAGAGGTTTTTTTTCCTTATTAATCACAGCTATTTTTGTGGGGGGTTTTCCCACTTATTAATCATTTATATTGGGCTAATGCCTACAGGCCTCAACCAAGTTTGGAAACTATTACAACATATAGTCAATGACAGTCAGTCACTGCCCCCAAGAGCTTACAGTGTAAAAGTGGGCTGGCGGTTAACAGGCTGGCAGTTAATATTTCTGTAAGTTGCAGGAAATATATGCATACTTGGTTTTATATATGCATCCAGATGCTATGGTGATGGGTACAAATATAAATTTATTAAAATAATCAAGAGGCACCAGCAGGAGACAAATTAATCTCTCCACACACACAAAAAAAATCAATTTTCAGCAACTAGTGAGGGTTAGCTACGGACACAGAATCTGACAGTATTTTTGTGTTCTTAATGATATTGTGTTAGCACAGTAGTTGGTGCTTGAACCAAGAAATGATGATCACCTTGTATTGCAGAAATAACTCTGAATCCTTTTCTTTTGGAAGCATTTATTTGGTACTGAACTTTGGGTTAGGTTATGTTTTTGTTAAGCTATGAATGGTTTAAGAAAAGTATTTTTAAAGACTGGATGGAAATGCTTATTATCTCTGGTGTGTTATCAATGGGGGCCTCTTAAAGCTGATTTTACTTTGCCATAAGTATGATCGAGCATTAGATTGCTTTTCACACCCATAATGTGTGTATTGCTTGCTCACTAACCGTGGCTAAAAGGCATGAAGTCACAGACAACTATTAAAACGTTTAGATTTCTAGCTTGTAAATATTGCATGTCTCACAGAATTCAAGTGAAATCCAGTCTTAGGTTTCTTTTTCATTCCACTTCATATCCATGGGGATGCAGCATTTGTGAAAGAATCAATTATCCATTTGTTAGTCAGAGGAGCTTTACAAATTATACATTAGCAGATTGATTTCTGAGGTTCACCATTGAGGGACTGATAGTATAAGGTGGGATGATGATGAGTGTCAAGGGAGAAGGAGTTGCCACAAAGAACACAATTAAAAGAGGCTTCATGAATGGCTGTGAATTTATTCCTAATTGAAGAGCTGACATAATCCATACTAAGTGTATTTATTTCAGGCATTTTATATTAGGTAATTGATTATCACATGAGGAGCATTTGTTGGCAGTTACTTGACTTCCTTTCCTTCAAATTTAGGGTTTTGCAAATTCCTGTATTATGTAGAAGATGCCTACTGGCCTTTTTTTCCCCTTTCCCTAAACTTTCCCCCACCCCCATTAAGATAACATTTTTTGGTCTATTGTGTCAGGTTGACATTATTGATTTTTGAACAGTCAAACTTACTTATATGGTCCAGAATTCCAAACATGTCTCCATCAGAAAAAAAACTGCAGCAAATGGAAATTCAGCTGAAGACTCTTCCTCCTCTTGCACCACAACTGCCATACTTTCTTTATGAAATTCTGATTTTGTTCTGAAGTGAATCATTTCAGTTGAGTCCTTCATAACTGGAGTGGATCCTCTGTACTGCCAGGGTTAAAGCATACTCCTTTTGTTCCATGTTTTTAAATATTTGGTTTAACGTTATTTATACAATACCATACGTGTGGTTGGTGCTTCACAAACAGGTAAGTCATGGTTCCTGTCCCAAAGGATTTACAACCTAAGGACCTGATCCTGTAAACACTTACTATCTGGCCTAACTATTTTGAGTAGTGTCATTGATACTTTTTACCCACTTCAAAAGCAATGTGTCCAGTAAGTTTGTGATCTAGGGCCCAGCATCTCCATTATTATTCACTGAATGATACTGGTGTTCCTAATGAATGGATTTGAACCTTGCTTCCATTGCTTATAATGTGTGGGTTTTTAAAAAGAAGCAGCATCTCAATTTTTTCTCCTTTTTAAAATAAAGTAGTTATAAATCTATCCACTTAAAAATTACAAAACAAAAAATACCCTGCAGCCCACTGGGTAATCTAATTTTTCTTCCATATTTTAACAAGGTAGTGAATAAATGTCTACTTCCTACCACTGGCTAGCTCCTCCTCTTTCATTTTTATATTGAGTAAAGGTGGCAGACTATATGTGTAGGGAGTTTGTTCCCTTTCTACTTTTAAAAACCTGTCGTGTATGGCAGACCAATAAAACTCTTGCATACACCAGTTGAAATCAGGTTTAAAAAAATAAAGGACGGCAGCTGTATGTGTGTGGTGGTGGCTGAGTAAATAAAGATGTGCACATAGTGTTTTTATTTTATTTTCTGGTCTTTTACATTTGTGACTTTTTTTACTCCACCATAAAATTTAATGAAGAAACCTAGGAGCAAGAGGGAAAAATGTACAACATCTTTGTGCATTTCTTGTTTGCTGAAAAACCAACATTCTCTACAAGCTGTTGACAGATATGAATATGGCTGAATGCAAACTCAGCCTCGTTGGTTGGTACATTAATACAGTTTTTAAGGCTTCTAATATAAAAAGATGACTTGGCACTATTTTTAGAAGTGCATCAGTTTAGATAACAGGTCTAGCCTTTTGCTATCTGTAGTCTGAATTCAAGAAGTGCTAGGTAACTCTAGGTAAGTTCTGGATGGCTGACAAGTAGAACATAACTTTGATAATTGCAGACTTGACTATTATTTGGTTCTGGATTCACAAGTTCCTTGTGTTTTGTGTAAGATATCATTTTTTTAAACTCATGGGTAATTCTTTATTTTAAGTAGTGTGTTTAATATTCACACTTGGCTGTTTAAAAAGAATACACCACAATACACACAAAAAGGTTTATCACCACTCACTGACCTCTAGGTTGAGTTGCTGAGATTACAAGTCAGGAGAATTGTCCAATTGCCGGCACCACAAACTCAGCTTGTGCTTTGAAAAAAATCCGTCCACATTCTTTCTGCTTTGTGAATCATTGCCAGCTATAATGTTTCTGCAGTTGAAACTTAGCTGCCAGTTTGGTTGACGAGCAGCAAGTATATCTGATTTTGATTACTTCCACTTTGATCTTCCGTAGCTGTAGCTTCTTTGTAGTGCAAATAACAATAACTTTTTTGTCATGAAAGCAAACTGATATGAATAGAAGACGCACACAAAGCAGACAGGTTGAGTAATAAGATGCTGATTTTACACAACAACATCTTTAACCATAACCTAACTTTTATATAAAAATGTTAATGACTCCAAAGCACAGTGTGAAAATGTGGAGAACATTAACTGAAAAGTCTGAATGCTGCCAAGTAACCTTGCAAAATTCTACTCACTCCAGGCCCTTGTCTATTTTAGAAATATATTTGGCTTGCTAGCCACCTGTTTGGTGCCATCTAAACATGTTTGTGAAAGCATTCCTTGCATCCACCCAGATGTGCCACGGGTGTTTTAGCACCAATATGCTTTGAGCAAAAGTAATTATCATGTGATACTTCACCGTACTATTTTTTACGAGTGCGCAGATTTGTTTCCCTACCATCCCACAATGCATTTGTCACCGCTTACGTAATCTACCTGGTCTGCTGTCTATACTGCACTGCAGAGAGAACCTACATACCTGTACAAATATAGCTGTGCACCCTGAGGGGTTCAGTCATGTGCTGTTTTCACATAGTCAGCTCCCTCTAATTCTGTTAGTGGCACGTCCAAGAGAAGGCCATATGCGGCTAGCTGTGCTGAGGCTGACATGTGGGCACTATTGGCAATGTAGGAAGATGAGGAGATACTGGGACAACTGAACTCATTCATTACAGTTTAGCCTATGACCAGGTGTCTGAGTGACAATGGCCAAGGTGGATGTTCTAGAATCAAGAAGATAAGGGGATTGTGGGTCCTTTGTAAGAAAGCTGTGACAATAACAACAGTAGGTCCAGCTCAGGACAGAAAATGTGCCCCTTTCATGACACACTGGACTGAATCACACCAGTCAGCCTCACCTCAGTCCCTGGGAAAATCATGGAGCAGGTCCTCAAGGAATCCATTTTGAGGCACTTTGAAGAGAGGAAGGTGATCAGGAACAATTAGCATAGGTTCACCAGGGGCAAGTCATACCTAACCAGCCTGATTGCCTCTACGATGAGATGACTGGCTCTCTGGATGTAGGGAAAGCGATGGACGTGATATACCTTGACTTTAGCAAAGCTTTTGATATGGTCTCCCACAGTATTCTTATCAGCAAGTTAAAGAACTATGGGTTGGATGAATGGACTACAAGATGGATAGAAAGCTGGCTGGATCATTGGGCTCAACAGGTAGTGTTCCACAGCTTGATGTCTAGTTGGCAGCCAGTAACAAGTGGAGTTCCCCAGGGGTCAGCTCTGGGGCTGGTTTTGTTCAACATCTTCATTAATGATCTGGTGGATGGGGCGGATTGCACCCTCAGCAAGTTTGCAGATGACACTAAACTGGGAGGAGTGATAGATATGCTGGCGGGTAGGGATAGGAAACAGAGTGACCCAGACAACTTGGAGGATTGGGCCAAAAAAAATCTGGTGAGGTTCAGCAAGCATAAATACAGAGTCCTGCACTTAGAACGGAAGAATCCCATGCATGCCTACAGACTGGGGACCGACTGGCTAGGCAGCAGTTCTGCAGAAAAGGACCTGAATGGACAGTGTTACAATGGACAAGAAGCTGGATGTGAATCAAAAGTGTCCCTTATTGCCACGAAGGGTAATGGCTGTGTCGTCGAAAAGAATCACACTGCTACATTTTAGAGTTGGATCGGGTGCAGCTTTAATTGTGACACACACAATCACATAACCATACCTACGGGGAATACTATAGCCATAGGGAAAACCCAGGTGGCTATAGGGAAGTCAAGCAGCATGTCTGGATGCGGGGCAAATGTACTTCCCCTGGCTACCAGATACAAAAGATTTATATAGGGGTTGCTTAGGTTCATTTACATGTTGATTGTATAGTGGAATTTGATTAACAGTTTATACTTAGGAAAGACAATCACAATGCACAGTGGGGCACACCAGACGCCCTCACAGGAACGCCCAATGAGTCACTTGAGTATACAATGTAGTTTTCAGGGACCCTGGTTAACTCCTGAAGGTGCTTGGTGAAACAATACTTGTTCAAAAGCTAATTTGTATGGAGGGAGTTTCTATGGGGCCGGTAAGACAAAGGGGGGCAGGTAATGGTACTTATAGAAACAGGTGAAGTCTGTTCACAGACTTCAATAAGGCTTAAGGCTCATAAAAGAGAACTTGCCTCTCGGGTGTGGTTCAGAGACCTCTTGTGGGATTTTAACATCTTTATTCTAATTTCAGTTGAGGCATTCTGTTAATGGTTTAGCCTGGGGCTTCTATTTCAGTTTCAGGCTACAACTTCAGGCCAGGCCTTCTATGACCAGTTTCAGACCAGGCATTCTATTAATCAATTTTATGATTAATTCTTTGACTCCACACCTGCTTAAGTATGAGTATTGCCATCAGATTGAGGGAAATGATTATTCCCCTCTATTCAGGATTGGTGAGGCCACATTTGGAGTACTGTGTCCAGTTTTGGGGCCCCCATTACAGAAAGGATGTGGACAAATTGGAAAGAGTCCAGCGGAGGGCAACAAAAATGATTAGGGAGCTGGAGCACGTGACTTATAAGGAGAGGCTGAGGGAACTAGGCTTGTTTGGTCTGCAGAAGAAAAGAATGGGGGGCATGGGGAATTTGATAGCAGCTTTTATCTACCTGAAAGGGAGTTCCAGGGAGGATGGAGCTAGGCTGTTCTCAGTGGTAGTAGATGACAGAACAAGGAGCAATGATCTCAAGTTGCAGTGGGGGAAGTCTAGGTTGGGTATTAGGAAAAGCTTTTTCACTAGGAGGGTGGTGAAGCACTGGAATTGGTTAGCTAGGGAGGTGGTGGAATCTCCATCCTTAGAAATTTTTAAGATGCGGCTTGACAAAGCCCTGGCTGGGATGATTTATTTGGGGTTGCTCCAGCTTTGAGCAGGAGTTGGACTAGATGACCTCCTGAGGTCCCTTCCAACCCTAATCTTCTATGAATCTATGAATCTTCATTACATACTTCCAAAAAGCCAGAGATGTTTCTGGATAGCATAGAACATGGAGGAGGCCACAGAGGTTGAAGTGGCATTTCTTAAGCCTTCTCTTAAAACAGAAACAAAGATGATTGTTCTCCTTTTGCTGCTAGTTGTGCAAGAGAGGTTTTGAAAAGCAGTCGGAAGGCTGAATTGAGGGAGGAGAGGGGTGTTCCCACAGTACTTGTGAAGATGCCAGATACCAAGAGCAGCTGTGGACAGAATTTGCTTTAGTGGTTCTGCACACCTTACACCTGGGACAATCAGCTCTGTGCAATATTTTAAGATAATTTTCACCAGACAGAGCTCTGTTTAGGACCTGGACCACAACAACAGACTGTTGGGACCAAGTTGTTATTGAGAGCTGTGATGAGTGGTAATGGTTGCATAAGGTAAAATAAAGGAGACTTGTGTGTGGGTGCGCACTGAGAGAGCCCCTTCATTCCCATGCCAGTCTACCAGAGTGAGAACATAGCTCCCTTTGGAAAAGAGTGGCAATTTTGCCTAATAGTAGTTGGCTTCCTGGAATAGTTGCCTGTTGGTTGGGCACCAGTTTGGGTTCAGGAAGCCCATAAGGAGTGATGCTGTGAAAGTGTGCATGGCAATATATGATGTGGTTCATGAAGATGTATTCCAGGTGGCCAGTGTGCCAGAGATCACTCGGGGGTTTTAAACAATTGGGATTCTTGAACTTAGCTGGAAATGTTGATGGAACCCGTGTGTCCGTTCAGTACCCTTTTCCATCCCAAGCCCAGCTGTATATTAACAGAAAGGGGTGTTACTCAAGGGTGGGTGATGTGGGCCTTCACAGATCACGATGTCTGGTGGACATGTACATGAGGTGAGCAGGGAAAGGACATGTTGCCAGAGTTTTTGAAAACTGAGGCAGTAAGGAACTCTGATCTCACCTGACAACATTGACATTAATGGTGTGTCTGTTCCCATTGTAAATCACTGCATCTCCTCAATGAAACCATTCCCAGATTACCCGCATCGGGACAGGTACTGATTCAACTCTATACTCAGTAGATGCCGGGTAGTGATGAAATGTGGTTTCTGGGGGACTGAGCTGACAATGGTGATCCTCTTCTGGAATGATCGTTTTAGTGATTAAATGTAGCATTTATAATACTTGTCTGTAGAATTTTGAAGAACATATGTGAAACCAAAGGTGATGTCGTCTTTGCACACAGGAGCGAGGAGGCAGAGGGGTTTGAAGCAGCCTGTACATAGCTGGACAGATAAGCTATTGAATCTGAGGCTGTTACTTAGAGCAGCCTGCAATAGGAATGCTGACCTAACCAGAAATACTCCGTGCAGACTCTTTCAAGGTCATGATGGAGAATTGGGGATGGGGCAGTGAACTGAATATCTCAGAGTTTGATCCCTTTTCCTCACATTTCCTTTAAGCTTCCTAAAGGCTCCCAGAAGGCCTTAGACTATCTCCTGTAGTCTGCTGAGCCAGGAGCTGTGATATAAGACGGTGTAATTATAACAGCAAGTGTGGACACGCAACAAAACCATATCTGAAATAGCATGATTGGCATTAGACACACTACATTACTGCTATCCTGGTGGTGCAGTTACAGATAATTCATTTACCTAGTGTAGACACTGCTAAGAGATAGGTTATTTTTCTTTTCACAAGTGAGTACAATATATAATGCCTTTTTACATCAGGTTGAGCATAGTAGTAAGTGTTGAGTGAGTGTATTTTGTGTGTGGGCTGTTTAAATTTTCATGACGATTTTGCAAAATCTTTTTAAATGTGTAAGGGATCTTGAAAATGGTGGGTGAGCATCCTTCAGTGACAAAAATGAGACATTTGTTTTGTTTGTAACTTTGACAGTACATGGGAGTATCATTGACATAGTGCATAAGCAAGTTTTTGATACTTGAGGATAGTCGGATGTGTTCTTGTTAGTTGAAGTACTCTGGAGCAAATGTATGATGTTAAATGTGCTCAAATGATGTAACAAGTACTCGTGTTATTTAAGAGAACGGCAGATGCTTCTGTTAAATTATATACAAAGGCATGCTGTGTAATCTCATGGGCTGCAGATGGAACAAAATGGTTATTTTAAATGAATGGTAAAGATCATTACCAAAAATTATTTAATCTTGAGGGCCTTTTTTGAAATTATTTGGTAATGACAAGATGTAGGTTGTGTAGTTTTGTGTTGTTTTGTTTCAATACCTCCTTTTCAAGATAGTGTGAAAGATAGAACTGAACGAGTTAGAACAGAGATTTGTAGGCCAAAAAATAATGGCTATTATCATCGTGGACCAAACTAGAACAACTGAAAATTCTTCCAACGTAACATTCTTCAACATGTTCTTAAAAATGTATTTTGATGCCAAGAGAGACTCACAATGAGCATGTTGTACAGTTCAAAACTATGAGTTGTAGAGGTATGGCATTTTACATACAGCTCCAAGTCCCTGCATTAGGTAATTAGGAAAAATGTCAGGTTTCTAGGTTAGGCACAAGGCTAGAAACAAAGATATATTTTAGCATTGGTATCGAAAGACCTTTTTTATGTTTCTTGAATGCATGTAGCTAAAACACTAGAGAGATTTTATTGCTTAAATTCTGGGGGGAGGGAGGGGGGGAAGCAAGGTATTTGATCATTGATGCAATTTTTTCTTAAAGTTTACATGTTCTTTTTATAGAGCCCAGTGAAGATCAATCAGATCAGCCTGGATGAAAGTGGAGAACATATGGGCATATGCTCAGAAGATGGCAAGGTACAGCTAAATCACTTACATATTTAAAAAGATACCAGGCAGTATTTGTGTACTAAACTTTAGTTCCGCATGATATCTGTGCAGTAAATACTTGTGTTATAAGTAATTTGATCTTCCGTTTCAGGAACTGGGCTCACCTATGAATGCTCATAATTAAAGTCAAATATATTTTGCACAAATGTGCCTTAGGAAAAGTAATTACAAGAATGTCAATAATGTAACTGGTATTAAGCTGATTAACAGCTGTTGCAGGAGGACATGTCACCTTAATCATTACTGCTATGCCAGTTATACTTCAGTGACTAGTCTGCTGCTTCTGCAAGACAGTAGTTTAATGCCTTTCTGCTATAAATCCACAAAATTGGATTTTGTGGCCATGATTTCTGTGGGCTGCTAGTTTTCATTTTCACACGTTATGAATGTTTCTCTTGAATTATAGAATCTTTTGATAAGCAATCATAGTTTATCAGAAGAATAAAGTGTCTTACAATGGCCACATTAAATAAATGCAAAATCAATGTATGTACAGTCCTAAAAAACTGGCACCTACTTCCTTGAATGTGGACATATATCATCTGTACAGTGTATAACTAACAATTATCATTGCTTCCTTGGAATGTTGAGCTGCGACATTTAGTGGTTTTGGTGATTGATTTTCCACTTATAAGAATGTCTTTTTTGTTTTTAAGTCAGTGGCAGTCTTTTCTAATGTTGGTTTGCAGTGATAAAATTCTAATGCACATGGTGAATTTAAACTTCTTGAAAATAATACTACTAATAAACAGATGCAGTGCATTAAAAATCACTTCTTAATATCTATCTCACTTACTGAGTATAACATGGTTTTCACTAATCTAATTCAGCAGTGTTTGGTGATCCTAATCCACCAATCCATTAAGGATCAGTAAATTAAAACTAATGTTGGCTCTTGTGATAGGAAAAAAAAACATTTAATTTCTATTTACTTTAAAAAATGAGATTGCTTCTCATGCATGGAGCCAACTTATATATCCAAGCCTAGTGTTTCTCAAAGATATCTTGATGTTAGTATCTTGACCCACTAATTAGGATACTAGTGCCTATCAAAACGGGTTGTAGAATTTAACAACCTGTGAGAAACTCAGCCCAGGTGATGTAATCTAAGCAAGATAATGGAAGGCTTAGTAATTGCTTAAGGGTAATCGTATATGTTGCGCTAGTGTTGTTGGGTTTGAATGTTTTTGAAAAGCAAAAAAAATACCCCTTTGTAAGGACTCCTGGGATGTGGCTGTGGATTAGATTTGAAATAAGAATCTAACAGAGTGAGCCCTCAAGTCATGCAAATGTGGTTCACTAAATTAATTTAAATAATTGTAAATTTAATTTTAGGAATCTGCCGAAATGCACAGACGGTAGTACGAATATTGGGTAAACAATTATTTTCTAATGTGCACTGTAACACGTGGCTTTATTTAGAAAATGTTCATTAGTTTGGAAAATGAATTATGTTTTACCAGATATCTAGATCAAGCTTTTGTTCCTGTGACTCCAAATGGTCATGGGCAGATACTATTATGCTGCACATAAAACCGTCTAAGCCTCTGTCTCACAATCTAGTCTTGCTTCTGGCACATTTCTAGTTAAGTATTGAAATGTGCGTGCCGTATTGAGCACTTTTCTTCTTGAAGATTAGGAACATTACTATCTCCCCACATTGAGCAGTTAGATGTTCATCTGGAGACTTCAAAGGTTAGGGAGCTTCAAAAGTCAAAAGTTTTTGAGCTTGCCCCAAAAGAGTTATGGATCTGTTAAGGAATCCAAAGAAAATGAGGGTGAGTAATGCAGGGTGCGCAGGAAAAAATAAATCAAACTACAGACAATATATGCAACTTGCTTTGGCTATTTCTCACTATTTAACTTAACACTGTAGTTGCCCATCAGCACGGAGGCAGCATGGAAAATTTGACTACAACTATTATTAATATTTTATGTTTGACAGTAGCTTTTAGAATCCTCAACCAAGGTTAGGTGCTGTACATACAATTGTACAAGATAGTCCCTCCCCAGAAGCCTTTACTGTCTAAGGTCCTGATCATACAAGGGCTTTTAGGTGCGTACTTAACTTTATACACTGAGTAATTTCATTGCCTTCAATGTCACTGTGCTGTCATTGTGCAAAATTAAGTACATATGCAAGGGGTACCTGTCTTGTCTTTTACTTAGATAGTAAGCTTCTTGAGGCAAGTAGTTTGTTCTTGTTATGTGTTTATACAATACTTGTCGTAATGGAAGCCTGGTCCATCACTGGGACTCCTATGCACTATCCCAATAAAAATTAACAACAAAAATTAACATGATTTTCTCTCTTTTACATCTGGCAAACTGAGGCACAGAAGATTAAGTGACTTGCCCAGGGATACATATGAAATCCGTAGCAAAGCTGGAAATTCATCATAGTTTTTTCTAAGTTTTGGTTTTGTGCCTTTACTATTACGACCAAGCTTCAGCTAGTTTCCCATAGCACCAACCTTTACATGAAAGCTGGGTAGAAAGTATTCATAGAGCTCCGTCTCTTCCTGATTGCTAATTGTGTAGGTACAAAACACTTACGCAGATAATAAAATCAATAAACATATTTACAGAAAAATAAATTTGATTCTGTTAAAGCAGCTTCAGATAAAAGGGAATGCACCAAAGCACAATCTCTATGGATTTTGAATCAGTTACGATGCCTCAAGTATTCTTTATGAATTAATGAAGAGATAGAGTCTTATCGGAAAAGATCTTTGCACCAGGTGAAGAGTGTATTTTCCTCAGACATGAGTCAATCTGCAAAAGGTAGAAGGGGATGATTCATTTTTTAAGGAAAACTTTGAGATGACCTGCTTTATCACTTGTGTGTTCCTCTAAATTACACACTTTATTTTTCTTTCACCATTTTCCCTTCTTTACTTCTGCCATCATCAACCTGGCATTGGGCTAGCTTTTGTGACTGAGAAAGGGCAATGATCCTGAGTTAGTCGTAGAAGCCAGTGGAGAGCAATAAAGTATTTCCAGGTCCATATGGAATCAAAGAACATTTTAGAACTAGAGTCTCAGACTTGGAAACCATAAACTAACCAAACAACTAAATCAGTCCAATCCTTTTTATCCATTTAAGTATAAGGAAACATATACTGGGATACTTAAGGCCCAGAATGTGGGTCTAAAATCAGATATAGAGATACTGTGTGTGTATATAAAATCAGATACAGAGGATTTGTGAAACATAATGCCCTCCCATTGTGGGATGCTTTTTAGATTACCTAAAAATGTGATAAACTGAGTGGAGACAGAAGGAAGAACTGGATGAATCCAATATAGCTTTGTAATTTGAAAAGAATCACTTTCTCTTTGTAGAATAAAATACATTAAGGAGTGATAAACTGATGTGTGATGTCCCCTGAGTAAACATAATATACGTTTTATAATGTGGGGTTATTTTCCCTTTAGTTTACTGGATCCATTTCACTTCCAAATTCTGAAAGAATATAAATGTTGAAAACATATATTACTATGTGCATGTGCAACACAGTGCTACATATTTGTTGTACCTGTTATAATACTAGCAGCTGCTGCAGATGTTAATTTTGGTTATTAAGTTTTAATTCATTCAAGAAGTGTGGTTGGTGAGGGTTGGTTCCTCCTTCCCGTCACCCATAGACAGGCTGATTTGTAAGGTGGGTAGGAGGTTCTCATGTTTTAACCGCTTATTTTTCCTCCTTTTTCCTTGGTTTCCTTCCCTTCCTTTGCCTGCATCTTGATTATTTTGTATGCTCTGTTGAATCTGAGGTGCTGTCAGTTGATTTTTTTGGGGGGGGAGGGGAAAGTTGGCCAATCTCCAACCCCAATGATTTTTATAGGTGTAGAGTTAATCCCAACTTGAATATCGCCCATTCATCTGTAGTTCACTGGCTGACTTCCATTAGCACAGCCCTGTGGTGCTTCTCGCTGTCTGCAAATAACAATTTTCAAGCCTACAGAGGAATAACTTGGCCCCAGTCAGTACGTGTAACACTCTTTAAGGCTGGTTATTATAGACTGTATATGCAGTAATGAGTAATGCACCGACTTGGCAACACTGCAGAGCATCTTTTCCATCCCTGTAATTGAAATGTATGGGGCTCTCAAGTGTGTATGATGCTTGCTAGAAGCAGGGAGGAGAGTCCATTACAACTTGTGGCCCCAGTTCTAAAGAGCCTAAATAAGTATCCGCAAGTACATATATAGCCCTCTCCTCTTTCTCTAGCGAGGACTGGGTAGTAGCATTTAAAAGGACTTAAACTAAGGTTTTTGTTTTCCATTCATTCCAATTTTGTGTTGTCTTTATCCACACTTCTCCAGAAATATTTTTCACCTTCCATTCACATGATCATTGACATAATTTAGATAAATCTTCTATCTTTCTGTTTCTTCTTTCTTCATTTCCTCATTTATGTTACATTCATAGCTTTGATTATTCTCAACTGTTATTTAAAGAGAAGAAAACATTTTTCCATTCTTAAAACCTATTAGACAATTCTACTCTCATGAATATAATTTTGTTTGCTGAAGCTGTATTTAGTCTGTTTGGCTCTGATTGAAGGAGAACACTTATTGTATATAGTTGTAACTGCAGTGGTGACTGTTTTATATAGCATTTACCAACAGTTACTTCAACGCGCTAGCAGAGGAGAGGGAACTTTTCACAGAAAGGAATTCCTGAGTGTAAAGGGAAAAAGCATAGTGCTACTGGCTGCTTTTAGGAAAGGCCATGAAAATTGTGGTGCTTAGGGCATGGTTACAGTACAAAATTAAGTCGACTTAAGTTAGGTCAACCTACAGTCACCTCAGTAATTAAATCTGCTGTTCATCTCCACACTACCCTCCTCCTGCCAGCAGTGTGCATCCTCACCAGGAGTGCTAACACTGACTTAAGTGGGGCATTGTGGGGGGCTGTCTGTTGGAGCATTGACACCCAGAGCTGTCTGCTGGATCCCCGCTGCCTCACAGCTCAGGCTGTCAAAGGCAGCAACAGCAAAGCAATGCGATGTAAGCAAAGCAGTGTCTGCATGGACGTTGTGTTGACCGAACTACATCGATGTAAGCTCTACGCCTCTCGTGGAGGTGGAGTTATTAGGTCAGTGTAGTGGGAGACTTACATCAGCGGGAGCAACATTGTAGTGTAGATGCTTGCGGATTTAGGTTGATGTAAGCTGCCTTATGTTGAGTTAACTCTATTGTGTCGACCAGGCCTTACATTTTGTAGTAGTTTGCTTTATAGCCGAGAAGAGATTTCTGAAGATTTAAAAGCATTCTAAGAAGCATCTCTGAAGCTGAACTGTATTAACCTTAAAAAAAAAAAAAAAAAAAAAAAAAAGTTTTCTTTTCAAAAAAGAAAAGCTTTTAATATACGTTCCATTGAGTTTTTTATTATAGAATATATGAATACTTTTCATATCTATTAATTAGTATCTGTTTTAACAGATGTGATCAGCTTAAAGCAAAAAGAACTCTCATTTCTTGTGGTGCTTATAAAAACCTACTTGCAAAGTAGCACTCTGGTACTGTTTGGTTTCATGAGATACCTTAATGGAATCCAAGGAAGTTTCAGATAACTCTGAATTGTTAAGTGTACTGCATTGTTTTAATAAAGCATGTTAGGCATTAGCATTTTCGTTCACCTCCCAGTGTTTGTCAAAGAGTGATTATTACGTGATTTGATTTTAACTGTCTTTTTAGGTGCAGGTGTTTGGATTGTATTCAGGAGAAGAATTTCATGAAACATTTGACTGTCCTATTAAAGTAAGTACTCCTTTAATCCTTAACAGGTACGTTATAGTTGCTTTTAATAAAATAAGGGTCACACTGATTCTGTTGCTAAAAAATACTAATTCTTTGCCTTAATGTTATTTAAATCACTAGAAAAGCTATCTCAGTCCATAAGCTTTTGAGCTGGTTAGGTTGGGGGGAAAAGCTGATCTAGGTTTTGTACAGTCTGAGTTTTATTGAGGTTTTTAAAATATAAAAGGCAAAGTGTGAGAGGAAATTGTCAGGTTTCCGTTGTTTCCTGTCTTTGTAGATCTGTGATTATAAATGTTGATGGTTCTGATAAGTGCTAGGTCAATATTTTTGAATTGATTAGAATCTTAAATCTACCCTTGGATAAAGTGGTGGGTGATGATGATATCACAATGGTGACGCACTCTATAGTGAGGGAAAATGTCAGTTATGCTTCTCTTGCCATAGATGACTTGGTTGTCATCAGACAGCAGCAATAATAGGGTTATGTGAAGAGCCAGGTGGCTACAGAGAAAAATTTCTTGGAGGGAAAGAGGGCGGTTGTTCTGGTATAAGATTCTGTTTTATGGAAGAGAACTGTGATAATATTTTCCCGACAATATTGCGTTTTGGCCACTTGGGAGCTTCCATGCCATCTAAATGGGAAAAGACCCCCCCTTTTTTTTTTAATCTATCTACTTCGTAAAAGAGGTACAACTGTAACAATCCATTACAGGCAAAGGTTGCATAGAGTGAAAGTTGATATAGGTCTCAATGTTGCAATTTAACAAATAAATAAATACTTCAGCAATTATACTTTTTCTCCCCCTTTAAACACAGATTGTTGCTGTCCACCCTCAGTTTGTAAGATCCCACTGCAAACAGTTTGTAACGGGAGGAAAAAAGGTAAGCTATATCCTAGATAACTTTACGATTTCCCTACCTCTTACACTTATGGATTCTTCTGTTAAAATAAATACATTTAGTGATCTTTTATATATATTTATATTTATCTGTTTGAAAATCTAGGACCTCGGAGAGAAGTAATTTTTTCCTTCTCTTTATCCATTCTTTAAAAACAAAACAAAAATATGTACATTTAAGTCTGGGTGGGAAAAATTAGCACTTTTTAAAAAGGTGGAGGACATTTTCATTATTTAAAAGACAGGACTAAGACAAATAATAATAAACATAGTTTTTTTGTTGTGACAAAATATCGATGAGAATAATTTGGACTTCATGGGCCAATTTCTTTTCATAACTCCAACCCTTTGACCTGAAAACAGAATTTGTTCCAAAGTCTTATTTTCTGTGGTATATATTATTTTCTGGCTCTGTCCCTTTCCTATATAAATAAAAACAAGATATACCAAATTGGGTCATAGTGCATTTGTCCTTTAAGTCAGTCTTGGGTTTTCATTTTTGTGTTGTAAGGGAGTAAATCTCTCTTGAGAGAGAAGTTAGGCTCCATAGTTGTGAACTTGTTTGTGTGACAAGGAGTGACTTTTGTCCCTTTTGTACCCCTTGATTCCAGGCAGTTTGGTCTTCCTAAAGTTGATAATAACGTTTCATTCCATACCTACAAAATAATGAGTCGTCAATTAATCACAGTTAATGCATGTGATTAATGCAAAACAAATTAACTAGATTTTTAAAAAGTTGCGATTATTGCAGTTTTAATCGCACTGTTAAACAATAATAGAATACCAATTTAAATTTATTATGATTTTGATGTTTTTCTACATTTTCAAATATATTGATTTCAATTACAACACAATGCAAAGTGTACAGTGATCACTTCATGTTATTATTTTGTTACAAATATTTGCACTGTAAAAAGATAAACAAAACAAATAGTATTTTTCAATTCACCGCATACAAGTCCACTCAGTCCTACTTCTTGTTCAGCCAGTTGCTAAGACAAACAAGTTTGTTTACATTTACGGAATATAATGCAGCCTGCTTCTTATTTACAATGTCACCTGAAAGTGAGAACTGGCATTCGCATGGCACTGTTGTAGCTGGCATTGCAAGCTATTTACATGCCAGATATGCTAAATATTTGTATGCCCCTTCTTGCTTTGACTCATAGGCTCTGAAGTTGTACATTGTTTTGTTTCTGAGTGCAGTTATGTTAAAATAAATAAATAAATAAAAATTCTACATTTTTAAGTTGTACTTTCATGATAGAAATTGCACTACAGTACTTGTATGAGGTGAATTGAAAAATACTATGTCTTTTTATTATTTTTACAGTGCAAATATTTGTAATAAAAATGATATAAAGTGAGCACTGTACACTTTTTATTTTGTTGTAATTGAAATCAATACATTTGAAAATGTAGAAAAACATCCAAAAAGATTTATAATAAATTTAAATTGGTATTTTTATTGTTTAACACTGGGATTAAAACTGTAATTAATTGTGACTATTTTTTAAATCTCACGATTAATTGCTATTAATTTTTTTAATCATTTGACAGCCCTAAAAATAATGTAATTTTGAATCCCAACATCACTGTTTATAAGTTCCAGAGTTGATCCTGTATCATTCACAGTGTACATTTTAGGGTAAAATAGGAAAAAAAAATATTAAAACAGTGCAATGTGGTGATTTGTTATATTCATGGAGCCATTTATTGTGACCCTTTAAATTCATCAAACTGAATGACCTGGATCTGCCTTGCCAGATGACACAGAACTTCTAGTGCCACTAATAACCTCTTTTCCATCAGCAGTACAATTTATTATTATTATTATTTAAAATAAATAAAATAGCTATTATGTGAATGGCTAAGCCAGCCTTGCTGGCTGGCCAGAGTTAGCATTGCCCTTTAGATTCTAAAGTGGTTCTCAAACAGCACCCTCTGCTCTGGCACTGCAACCCTAATCCCAGCTTGATGCAGAGGGGAGGGTGGTATGTGGAGGGCTTGGAGAATGAGCACCCTCTGCACTTAGCATGCAATGGCAGCTCCTGTTCCTCAGGGCTGGGCCTGGCTCCCCACTCAGGCGCAGGCAGTTGCAGCGTCACTGCAGGTTTGGCCTGCTGCCCCTTCAGGCCAAGTTCAAATGAATGATGCTGCAATCCTGTGTGTCCTGTGTGGGAGCCAGGCCCAGCCCTGTGGGGTGAATATTTGGCGGGCTTGCTCTCCAGCCCCCTATTCCACTCCCCTCTGGGTCTCCTGTCCACACTGGCCCACAAACCATCTAGAATCTTCATGTGACCCACTGGTGGGTCACAACCCACCATTTGGGAACTACTGTTTAGATATTGCACATCAATGGATGCCTCTCCCAACAACAAAGTTGTCAAGCCATTCAGTGGTGGTAATGGTGATGTGGAGAGAGAAACTGGGAATTCATAGAAAGAGGAAGCTCTGTCAGGTAGTAAAATAATTTGGATTTACTTGATGCTGAACAGAAAAAAACCATCAGGGATTTAACACATATCTTTGGTTCTCTTTGATTACTTGACAGGTTGTTCTATAGTCTGCCCTCTGGGAGATGGTATACTGATTCCTAATGCGTGCCCATTTTCCTCCTCTTCCTATTCATTTTTGCTGAGAAAAAACTTTCCTCTTGGGGAAAACTTTAACTGACATCTTAGTATATGGTATTTAACAATATAATAAAAAACAGCCCTAGAAATTTGTAACTTCATTCTATTAGTATATTTATTTTAAAAAAAATCACTGCTGTAATTAACCTTAAAATTGTGCCCAACACAAAAAATACAGTCATATTGTGCGCTTAGTCTGCAAATCATACCCCGACCTGTTATGGGCTCTGAACAGATGGGCTCCTATAGAACTGGATCTTAATCTGCTGCATGAAGAGGTTAGAGCAGGGACGGCATGCAATACCAACACCATTATGGTAGTCCCATTAGTTTTGGCAGAAGTTAAACTTTCATTTACCGCCCTCTCTTTTCTCCTCCTCCTGTCCTCCTGTGTCGTGTCTCTTCCCCCCCCCCCCCCCCCAAAATCTAGTCTCTCAGATGTAAAGAAAACCATTTGAATATGACTGACTGTGGTGGTAGCTTTCTGAGTAGCATATAGAAATAATAGCTTTGAAAAGCATGAATTGTCCCCATCTATCCTTGCAGGATTTTAGCTTTGGTACCTAATATAACATCTTTAACTCTTTCACTACTGATCATTTGAGCAGAAATTCAGCTATTGAAGGAGGCCTTTGAATGGAGTACTGCCACTTTTTACATTCTCTTCTAGTTACATTACACGTAGGCTTGGAAGGATTAGATTTTTATCAGTAAATGTTGAAAAATGTTGTTTTTCACCATACACACACAAACCGACGAAAAAATTTCCATAGGGGATTGAAATTTACAGATAGGCAAAGTCAGAAAAATGATGCTTGAGAACCTGTTAGTTTGACTTAAGCCTATGTATTTTGTATATTTTGATATATGATGTAGACAATTTGTGTTTTAATGGGTTACAAAGCTTTGACTTTTTGAATCTCAGTATCTGCTATCATTAAATGATTATTGTCTTACCCCCCAACCCCTGGACTGAACCCTCATAATTTCCCTCAACTGTGAAAATTTAGATAGATGAAAATAGAAAAAAAATGCTTAAAACTTATAATATTGCACAGCTGTGAAAATTTAAATTGGTAAAAGTACAAAAATCCCTTTTAAAAAAACCCCCAACATTGATATTATAAATTATAAACATTGAAGCCTGATTATTGATATAGTTATTTCAGAAAGAATGAAGGATATTTACTGTGTGAATGCTTTCACATGTCCCTTCTCCTTCAGGTGCCTGGCTTCAGCACAGTGGCATGCAGACAACGTTTTCCCATAGTAGTGCCGGTGGAGCAGAGCATGTGCCCTGTGCATGGTCATACTACTAGCAGAGGGCAGAAAGGGGCAGGTTGCCCCGAACTCCATCAGTTCCTTTTCACCACATGAGATTGGTAGTCTGAGCATGTGTCCTGGTTGCATTCTTTCCCATTTTCTCTTTAGATAAAAATTTTCTAGATTTTATTGTTGTAGTTAGTTAGATTTTTTAATATAGTTATAGTTAGTGGTACTCATTTTAGGAAAAAATTTATTTCATTTTGTTCGAGCTTTAAACTTGACCCTGGGGTATGCCTAGGTCCCCAGGGTTTAAGCTCTGTTCTGAATATAACAAACCTGTGCCAGTCAGTAATCCTCACTCCCGCAGCTTTAAGTGTCGGAAGAAGAACATGTGAGGCGTAAGTGTCCTATCTGTAGGGGGTTAAGACTAGGACTAAGAAGTGGAAGAACATTTTACTTCACCATGTCCTGATGAAGGCAGCTTGGTGCCCACCCTTGGCACGTAGCTGTTGTTACGCGGGGGTTCAGACTCTACTCTATCTTTGAACGTACCACCGGATTTGGTGACATCTCTGAGAGAAGACATCATTCTCTGTCAGCAGAAGAAGTCGATCTCTTGTAACCAGAAGAGGCTGTCTTCTTTGATTGCTAAGTCCCTAACAGAATCATGCAAGAAGACGGATACCCAGGTTAGAGCTAAGGTGCTAAGGTGCTCCCTGGTACTGTGTTCATTGTCTACCGATGTAGAATCATTCACTCCAACACTACGTGGGAACCTTCTATGGCATCAATTTCATCTGTGATGCATCGTACGTTTTCTGTACCAGTGATGTCTGAGGGATATGTGGCAGCCAGGGACTTCCTTTGTCCATCATTGATGGACTCATCACTAATGCAGGATGAGGTTCAGGTACCAACAATTTCTGCTACCTGAGCTTCCTACCAGGATCCATCCTTAGCACCTATTCATTCAGCGCTGTCATAGACTGGACATTTGTTGGTGTTGTTGGGGACCAGAAGCTCTTCAGTGCAACAGGGCAGGCATTTGGTACCTTCAACAGCAAAGCCACCATTGCTTCCTGTAGAACCGTCTACCTCGTGTCGGACCAGGTCCTGGTCTCCTGCTACTCTGCCACAGCCACACCACCTTGGCCTTCAGATTTTGCCTACTATCAAGAGTCAGAGGTGGCATCTTACATTTCAGGAGCCTATTACAGAAGGTCTTACACTTCTCCCCGTTCATCCTTGCACAAGTTGAGTTCTCGGCACAGGCATTTGTCACAGAAACAGATTCAAGGAGAGGATGCCTTGTGGTTGGACTGTGGTACTGTACCAGGTACAACAGTGGCTCTTTTGGAATCCTTAGGAGGTTTCCCCCAGACTCTTAGGTCCTCATCTCCTAAATACTGCATTCTAATTCAAAGTAACTGTCAGGGCTCTGTTCTCTACCTAGTGTGTGTCCTGGTACTCAGCAAGCAAGGAACCTTATTCTTCCAGTGCCTGCCCCTTCTGGTATAGAGAAATTCAGCAGTCAGATGCTATAGGGACACAGCTCATCACTTCTTTATCTTTCCTGGCTATTGTCTCTGAATCATTCTTCCCAGTTCCTGATGAGTATAAGACTTGGTTTACAGGTGAAACAGGTTCAGGGCAATTCACACAAGTTAGTGGATATTTTGCATGCCGCAGGACCTGCTATAGTGGTGTTACCTATTAATAGGCCATCTTGGAGCCTACCAAAAACCTTTGGCAAACTTAATGCCCACTGCTAAAAGAACTGAAGAAGGATACCAATTTTCTTCCCAGAAGCATGAGTATTTTTGTTCGCACCCACCCCGAGGACTTTTGGTAATGACAGCTGTGAATGAAAATAACTCTTCTTTAGGTCTCAGGCATAGTTTTGCAGAACCATGGCCAGGCACTGCATCCCAACCCTCTCAGCCTATATTTGACTCTTGATTGCTCAGTGGCTGATTCCCCAGGAAGCTGACTGTTTCCTTGATGTTCAGAATGTTCTCTTAACTAGCAGGAAGCCTTCCACCAGTATACTTAGCTTAGAAAATGGAGGAGGTTCTCTGTGTGGTCTCAACAGCAAAGTACTGCTTCACCTAAATGAAAAAGAACTCTGTCAGTTCCCTGAGAGCTCATTTAGCAGCTTTCTCAGCAGTCCATCCTCCTGTAGAAAGATGATCTATTTTTGTTCCCAACCCTCTAACTGTTAGATTCTTCAAAGGATGGGTCAGGCTCTTCTTCCCTCCTATAAAAGTCCCCACACCATCATGTGAGCTAAATTTGGTTCTGGAGTTTTAATAGCCCCCCCTCCCCCCCTTTTGTTTTTTAAAGCCTTTAGCGATGTGCTCCATTTTTCATCTCTCCAAGAAGGTGGCATTCCTGGTGGCTGTTACTTTGGCCAGAAGCAGCAGAACTTCCAGCTTCAGATGCGTATATGGTTGTTTTTTTTAATGAAAATGCAGTTTGTTTGTGCGCACACCCTAAATTTCTCACTAAAGTGGTGTTGGCTTTTCATCTGAATCAGCCTGTATACTTACTAACCTTTTTCCCCAAAACCTCATTATCATAAAGACTAGAAAAATTCCATGCACTGAACGTCCAGAGGGCATTAGACTTTTAATGGATCAGTTTAGAGCAGTGGTTCCCAAACTGTGGGGTGTGCCAGCTGGAGAAACATTCAGGGGTTAGGGCTCCAGCCCCCAGATGCAGCCCTGGCCTTGGCCCCTGGCTCTGCTCCTAGCCGCAGCTCCAGCTTTGGCTCCCGTATTCTTGATCCTAGCACTGAGTTGATCTTCAGAACCTTCAGGATTCATTGTATGGTGCTGAGTTTGAGCACGTTTTAAAAACATAATTTTACTCAGTAAACAATAATAGCTCTTTTAGGAGCCATTAAAGTGATTAGACATTGAAAAAAGTTTTATTTATGTTGTACAGGCTCTGCAAAGCTACTTAACTTAGTATGTTCTGTAGTCATTTCAGGGATTTTTTTTTTAAAAAGAAAAAATATTGTACTGTAGTCAGATTAAAATGTAAAGCCCATCTTTTACTTACACAAACTATAATATCCTACACTGTTAAACCTATTCATCTGAATAAGAAATGCAGAATTCTTTAAAATTTGGATAAAATAATTTCCCGTATTGTTGGCCAGGAACAGCTGCTTAAAAGTGAATGTTTTCTACTCCTGAAAAGTGTAGGCATATTAAGTAAGTACTGATATGATCTCAACTAGAGGCAATAGGTATGGTACAAAATTCATTTTTCTCTCTTAACTCTGCAATTAAGTACAGTACCATTTTGAATGGAGCACTTGGCAGATGATGGTAACCTTGAAATAATACATTGTAAATAACAGGGCATCCCTGGCCAGAGCAGGCAATAGCACTTCGAGGCAAGGGGAAAAGACAAAAATTGTGCTATTGGAGGCTGTAAGCTTCTGCTTGTAAAAAAGGTCTAATCTTAAAAAATAGCTGGGTGAAAGTTAGCTAATGAGGGTGATAAAGCTGAAATAAAGATGTTCTTCACTTAACCCTTGGAATGCTGACGTTTACTAACCTGTCATTTAAATGAATGGTATAGAACAACATAAGAATCCCCAGTATTCAGAGCATTGGAGGCAAAATGAACTGAGCAGGAAGACTGAAAGATACGTAAGTTCTAAAATCAAATTATTGGGTCCTTAACTCTTGTTCAAAGATTGTTTAAAAGAACAGAACAATTAAAAATATCTCTCTTGGTAAAGTCATTAGTGGGACTTTACACTTTGCGCTTTGACCAGTATCAAAAAGTGGTTAGTGAAGGCACTTTTTAGGATATTAATTAGTGGCTGATGCCTTCTACTGCTCCCTACACTGCTCCAGTGTGTTTATTAATTGTTAAGATTTTTGTGAGCCTATCTTACTGGGGGCACGGGTGGGCGGGCGGGTTTGGACGCTTAGCACATTCTAGCTGATGCTCAATTTCCAAGTCAGTAAGAGATGAGGGTGTTCATGGGATCAGGCACTTAATTCTAGGGCCTACATTTTTCAAAGTGACTAGTGATTTTGAGTGCCACAAATTTTGGGTGCCCAACTGGAGATACCTTTAAAGGAGTGTAATTTTTAGGGTAGGGGTACTGAGTTCTATCTGAAAATCATGCCCCTTTAAGATGTCTCAAGTTGGGTGCTCTTTAGTTTTAAAAAATGTAGGCATAGATGTCTATTAGAGAGGCTGGAGATACAAGGGATAATTTTCAAACATGGATATCCCCAATACCTCTTCCAAGCATAATTTTATTAAGAAAAAAAAAGAGCATCTAATTTAGGTGCCCAAGTTGGAACATTAGACCCTTCATCTTACATGACATAACAGTAGAGAAAAGTCACTTTTTGTGGAGCAAACTTAATTTAAACATCTAAAATAATTTTTCAATACTAGAATTCCAGGGCAGCATTTGTCAACTGCACTGCTTGACACATCACAAACAAGTTATTCTAAATTCATTTTCACTTCCAATTTATGGCAATCTCTAATAGAGAAATAGAATACAGATCTTGAACAATGAGCACACGGAAAGAGAAATAGCATTCTTCTCATGAAGCTGCAGCTGCTGTTATGAGCATAGCAACGGAATTTGTATGTTAATGTGAGGTCTCCCAGGGAAAGTCTCAGATTTTTTATTTTTAATTGTCTGATTTTTAGTGTCAGCAGATACACTTTAACTTTGCTTTTTGAGTGAGCAGATAACCTTTACCTCTGAACCCTACAATATGTACTTCATAATAGCTGGTTGGACTACTTTGACAAATTATTAAATTGTCAGGATGCTGTTTGCAGCATAGTCCATTTTTAGAAACCAGACAGTCAGCTGTTTGGCATTGCCTTGTGTAGAAGAAGAGTACCAGACAAGAAAGGCAGATTGCTTTGTAAGCTGTAAAATGTCAGTCAGTAAATACTGAGAGGTCCAGTTTAAGTGAAGTAAGAGCAAATACTATGGCAGGCATTGGGTAATTTAGCTTAAACAAGATAAGGATGTTGCATCAACCACGCAACAGTAATTTCTAGCTATGACTTGGTCACAAGGGTGTATGATGTTTTGAACGTACTTAAGATATATGCAGTGATATTCAACAGATGAGTGCTCTAGTAGTGGTGGTGTCTTCTTCACTTAGTAAACAGATATTAGAATATAAGTATCTTGATGGGTTTTTTCCCTAGTCAACACGAGAGAGAGAGAGAATTAGAATTCACTTATGTACTATATGGATGTAAATCATATTTCTAATCCATTATGTGTATATAAATATACAGTGTGTATATATAAAAATATTTATCAGCTGTGCCTGAGATTCTAAACATAAAGTATCGAAATATGTAAAGTGTAGAAATATACACATGTATTTATACAAGATAATTAACTCCTTAATATGGGAAGTCTGGATTTTCAGGTTAAATCATGCTGTTGGCAGGATGTGTGCTGATGATAGGTAGAATCCGTCAATTAAAGCAATTAAGACTTAATCCAGTAGAAGTAGTTTCCGTGAATCCTCCCTAGTTTGAAGCTATGGAATTTATTCATAGTTATGTTGTTGTTTGTTAGTTATAGTTTATTTGGGAGAAACAACCCCCTGTTTATTGTCCACAGCCTCTGCTGCCTTCTTTGAATCCACCTAGCTCATTGCCATTTATAACAGGAGTGTTTATTTGTCCTATACATATTTAGTATTTACTAATTCTAGGTTCCTTGATAAATATAAATCGTAATATACAGTATTATGTTGGATTATTAATGTTCATTTTAGGATGACCAGATGTGCTGATTTTATAGGAACAGTCCCAATGTTCAGGGCTTTTTCTTATATAGGCGCCTATTACCCCTCACCCCGTCACAATTTTCCACACTTGCTAGCTGGTCACCCTAGCATATCTGTACCTTGGGCTAGTCTCTTAACCACTCTGTTTTGATACTGAAAAAAATGGGTATATTACTTTCCTACATCCACTGCAGTAGTGTCAAATATAATGTGCTAATCTTTGTAAAACTCTTCAGTATCTTCAAGAAGAAATAACTACATAAACTGACTTATGTTATTATTGTGTGATATAGGTACAAATAATTGCCCACAATTTGCATATATAATTTAGTTGTAAAGAGACATATATTCCCTCTAAAACTTTTGCCTTTTGTGAGAAAAGAGTGTTTTTCATTTCATTGTGAAAATAGTATTTGGTAGCTGGAAAAAGTCGGTTTAAATTTCATTTCATTGACACTGGTGTTGCTGTAGTCTTTGGTATCTTTATTCAAATGATTTAGGATTCCTATACATAGTTTAAAGACTGGGATTACATGCAATTAGGATTAGTGCTAATTGCATGACAGGCTCCATTAAGTCAAAACACTAGTCTATTCTCTTTAGTGGCTGCACTTCACAGAAGAGTTCTGAGCTTTCTCCAAGAAGGCTAAAATATTAATAGTGCAAGATATGCAGAGTGGTGTTCAGTAATCCAGTTGAATTACATTGACTCGGTTTTAACATCAAAAAGTTCTCTCCTCGATCCCATTGAACAAGCTACCAACTAATACATTTCAGCAGGCTATTGCAACAGTTAGCAGCACAGAGGTTGAACAAGGCATGTGATATGCTCATTCAACCTTTAGAAAAACCCTGAGGAGTCTTTCATTAAAACATCACAAAACAACTAAAATGGTGAGAAACGAAGTTGACTCCAGTGGGGAAAGCTTTGCACACCCCTTCTCTGAAATAGTGAGGAAAGTGGCTCCTGACCAGCGTGTAGTGTAATGTCAGAGAAGTTTTAGCTTGTTTGTTTTATTGCAGCCATATTATAATGTGTCTGTACACGCAGGAGTTGTTGGGATATGCATCTTAAGCACTGCCAAATTGTAACAAAGAACTAGAGAGATTTACCAGTACAAAACAGAGAGAAAGAATGAGGTATATTGTAGAGAACAAAAGGAAGTGATTTTGCTGCTGCTGCTATTGAAAAATAAGTACTGAGAGTGCTGGCTGCCAGCGAGTGGATTTATAGGAAGTAAAACCCTAAAGTATCTTCCCCAACCAAAAAGAGAAGGTAGGGAAAACCCTGTATTGGAAACAGTTTTTTCTTTCTACATACTTAGCTCCCATTGAGTTTAAATTGCTCTTGGTATTGAGATAATGACAATTCAATATTATAGCTGTGTGGAAGATGAACTAAATAAATTAACCAACTGCTTTTAAGAGAAATATGCTCAGTGGATTACAAACTCCTAAAATGCTTTGTAGAACATTCATGTTCAGTAGGTCTCAAGGTGGCTATATTGTGAGGAAAAGAGAAATAGATTTTATTAAATGTCAGTAAAATAGGGTATATAGTTTTATTGCAGTTAAATTAGTGTAACACTTTTGACAGAAGAATATTGTCTTATTGAAGCCACTGGGTTAGGAGTTCTTGCTGTTGGCATCAATATTAGTTACTGTTGCACTGTTAGAAAGAGAACGATGACCTTGTGATTAGGGCACTGGTTTGGGATTCAAGAGACTGGGTTCAACTCCCTCTTCTGCTGCAGACTCGTTGTGTGACACTGGACAAGTCACTTAGCCCTGGTCTACACTTACCTGGTGATTTGGCAGCAGTCGACGGGAGTTATGCAAGCTACACAGAGTAGCTTGCGTAACTCCTATTGACTGCTGTACTTCCCTTCTGCGCAGCCTCTTCACTGCACTGCGCCGACGGGAACCTTGTTCCCATTGACGCAGCACTACGCCACTTGAGGAGGTGGTTTTACAGCATTGACTTCTGGATCGATTGAACGGGTCTTCACTGACCGCTCAGTCAATCCGGAAAGGTCGATCTAATGGCCGTGAGTTTGCTGCCGTCAGTGTAGACATACCCTTTGTCTCTGGCCCCAGTTCAGGAAAACACATAAGCATATACTTAACTCTAAGCACATGTATAAGTCCTGCTCTGAAAAGGGATGTTTTCCTGAGTGGGGTGTCTCTTTCTTCATCTGCAAAATGGGGATAGCAATTCTTCTTTTCTCCCAGCCTTTGTTTGAGTAGGCTCTGATCCTGCAAATATTTGTTTTGCATTCAACCAGGAACTATTTATGTGTGTAAAGGTAACCTGCGTTAAGTGTTTGGGGCCTAAGCCTACAAGTTATTCAGGACGGGTTATCTGTTGTGGGCCCATCCCCAGCCTTGATTGAACCTTTGTGTGGTATTCTAACAATAATAATAAATGCAAAACTGAATCCTGGGGACAAAAACATTGAAAAAGAGGTGAAAATGGTCACCATTCCAATCCAACCTGTAGTACCAGTATTTCAGACTTCAGCCATCATTCTTGCTTTAGTGCTGAGGAATATGAAATTTAAGACTTGTGAGCTATGTGGTGGGGACTGAGAGTCCTTATGACACTAGCAAGAAGAAATTTTTCTTCTGACGAAAGCAGTCCATGCTACTTGTTGATATTGCCCTCATCTCTGTGAATTTTCCTTTTGTGGACTTCCAGTAACTCAAATGACGCAATCTTGGCTTGGTTGGCAATATGCCACCAATGCTGTGGCATCTGTGTCCATCCTCAGAGCTCTTGCCAGCTCTGCCAGTCCAAGAAGGGATTAAGTAGGGATATGGATAGTCTTGAGATTTCAAAACAGGCTATCCATGTTGCAATATGTAGATATTCCTTCCAGTCCCTCTCCCCTCCCCCCCAAATATTCTTCACTATAGGCAGGTGAGTTTAAATATGTATTAAACATCCATAAAGGACACTCCCTACCATAGTATAATAATTCTAAATTGGTGTGTATTGTGGGTCTAAATCTAAATAATGTAACATTGCCTATCCTATATAATGCTTTAGGAAAAAGTTGACATTCAAATAGCACTGAGTTGAACTTCAAATCTACCTTTAATACTTTTGTTACTAAGAGTTTAGCACCATTTGAATGAACTACAGTAAGCAAAAATTTTCGCATTTATTTTGGAAGTCTTAAATTTCTCAAGAGTATTAAGTTTAAGGCCTAATTTTCAGGGTGCTGGGCACCCGTAGTTCTCTGAGGCTTGGAATTGAAGGTTCTTAGAACCTCTGAAAATCACTTGTTCTAATGGTCATCAATTCTTTGCTGTAGTTTAATTTAGTTCCTTGTTACAAATCTCATCTCTTTTTCCAGTGTGTTTGGCCAACTATAGGTAACATACAGGACCAAACAGTAGAGTATATGTGTTCTTAAACCCTGATTAGTGAATATTTTTGTAAATATATTCCATTTTCTCTTAATCAGCAGGTCATATTTATAAAGATCATACATTCTGAAAGTTCCAGGAATTTATCTGGAATAAATAACCACTTGAAAACTTGTACCAAAAGTACATCAATTTACTATTAATTGTTCATTATTCTCTAATCTTAAAAGTTTGTCACCCTCTCTGAGAGCCTTAACAAAACCACATGGGTTCACAAATAAGATAATAGTTATTTAATAGAGATTTAATGGTGTTCTTCCAAGGGATCACAATGAACAATATTCACAATCCGTTCACAAAGAGAAAAGGGTTCAATTTGCAGTCAGTATTATTCACTATAAATATAGCCATTTTTAAGATTAGTGTGAATAATAAAGTTAATACTTTTGTCTAGTTAAGTAAATATCACACGCTTATAGTACCTTAACTTAAAATAATTAAAACAAATGCTTGAAGAATAACTATTTATTTTCTTCCATCAAGCCTTTCTTTAGTATTATGTACATTAGTAAAAATAATTTTTAATTCCACGTAGCCACCAATGGGAGCAGTTTAAGTTCCTTGTATTAAAGTTATTTTGTCATTATTTTTCAGTTCAACTTTACTTTATATTAAAGCAACCAATCCAAATGATTCATACCACTTAAAGTTCTTTTGTTTGTGACTTGTTCATAGATGATATGAACAAAGAAACAATTATCCATTGACATTGACAGGTATAATTGCTACGTAGGTTCTGTTAGTGAGACTCTCATTTTGACAGGGGAGAAATTTCAAAGCATGTGTTAGATCAGAAAGTGTGCTCTCAACAGTTCATTTGACATGTAAAACTTGCGGATAAAACTTCCTTTTTCTGACGCTAATTAAACTTTTTCAGAGACTGTCTTTTGGTGCCATCTTGTGGTCATACAAAAGATGTGCAATCTGTGTAACTATCACCTGAAGCCTTTTTTTATAAAATAAGTGTGTTTTCAAAACTATAGTCTCTGATCATCCAAATCACTTATGCATTTAGAGAAAAAATGTCCCATCTGTACACAGGGTCGTCTGCAGTGGCTTCTTGCATTTGAAATGTTTTCTTGGTATCTTAGTTTCTTGAATTAGCTCTCAAAATATGTATAAGTGGTTCCAGGGAAACTTTGCACCTGAGTAGTCCTGTTATATGTGCATGAGCTACGCACTGAGGTTAGTCAAATTATTCGTGCATAAATCTTGGTAGGATTGGGGCCTTAAACTGTAAACTCTTCAGGACAGGGCCTTTGGCTTTTTTCTCTGTTGCTAAAAACAGACAGCACTCCAGAAATACTAATACCCTATTAAATAAAAGTATATTGGGGACACACTGGAATAGATAAACAGTTGAGCTGTCATGGAAACAATCTTAATTTACTTGAGAATTATTTCTCTTTTGCTGTGAAGTATTTATCAGTTTCAGAAATTACTTAAAATTATTTTGTATGTTTTTTAAGTGTAATAGAAATTCTTAAAGGTAGAAGGAAAGGTTCCTGTCCTAAAAAGTTTGCAATCGAATCTGCATGGGCGGACCATTATGCCTATGTAGAGCCCCATTGAAATAAAAGTGGTTCTGCACGACTGTAAGGCTTACATATCATTGCTTGATTGGTGCTACTTAAGATGTACATGCAGAAAGTTTTGTCTAATCATCTATTACATGAATGGACAATGGTCCCATGGTTAAATTGATGGATTGAAGTCGGAAGATCTGGATTCTATTCTCAGCTTTCTCACTTACCTGCAGCTACTTGAGCAAATCACTTTACATCCCATTGTGCCTTAGTTTCCCCATCTCTATAATGGTTGTAATTATACCCTCCTTTGCAAAGCCACTTCTTAAGTGCAATATAAGAGTTGCTTATTATTATTAAAATAGCTTTAATTCTGAAACAATATATGTATTGCTTTGACATTAGAAACTATTTAAAATGTTTAACCTTATTGCTTACCTTTTGTTTGGTTGGATGACACTTTTTTCTCTTCCAATTCAAACACAAAGTTCAGAAACACTTACTAATCAAAAAAAGTTTCATTACATACAACGCTTCTTCAGAGAATTATGTTTTTGTTACACTCCTCCACAGTTGCTGTTATATGAGAGGACTTGGATGAACAGATGGAAGCCTTCTGCTTTACATGAAGGAGAAGGAAACATAAGAAATGTAAAATGGAGAGGACACTTAATTGCTTGGGCCAATAATATGGTGAGTATTTACTACTGTATCTGCCATCTCTGATAAATATACATGGGCAGTAGCCTGGTAATTTTGCATCAAATTGGCCGATACTTGAAACATATTAAAGTGTTATTTTGCCAGAATGCTCCTTTTATAAAATACTCTGCTATATTAAAACATTTGTCTCCATTATTTGGAATATAATGCAGACAAGCATTGGGATGAATGTGTGTTTCTCTCTCTCTCTCACGCACACACGGCTCCCACCACTGGTGCTTTCCTCTTGCTCTTCAGTACACAGTAGTCCTGTACTCTTCTGTAAGACTGCAGAGACTTGTGCCTGTGCGAACCCCTAATAGTGAGACACCCTGCCCTTGTGGAAAGCAGTGTTGACACCAGTGCAGCTTGCACTGGGAAATCACCACACCGAGTCACGTTACTGTGAGCCCTATTTTAAACAGCTGAATGGTATCTATGTTTGCACCTGTGTAACATAATAATTCCATGGGTGCACTCTTTTTTTTATAAAAAAAAATTCCTAATTTGGATAGGCCTTTGGGAGTCCCCCTTGGAAAATGCTTATCAGAACATAGAACCTTTTTCACTAAAAGTATAATTCATACATTTCAAGACCTAAAGTGACCACTGTGATCATGTCGTGTGACCTTAATAACACAGACAATGGAATTTCATCCACATTTACAGATCGGACTACAGGGTCAGGGTCTACATTGAGTAAAAACTCCAAAGCCCAATAGTAACGAGTAGTCAGTTTGGGTAACATTTTCATAAGCACCTAAGTCTCATTTTCAAATGTGATTTAGTATCCCAATGAAACCCCAGTGAAAATGGGATTTTGGGCAATGAAAATGGGATTTTGGTACTTTTCAGTATGTTACCCTTTTTTCTATTAGTTAGGTTTTTGAAGCTGAAGCATTCAAGGAATTTGTTCCGTTGTTGTTCTGATCCATTTTTAGAATTAATTTATATACTGTATAATCAAGAAGTATTGCCTGCCAATCTGCTGCATGGATTGACTGGTGACATGCTTCTTTTGAACAACTCTGCCGTAGGAATGCAGTTTCAACTGCTGCTTCATCTTCCTGGTATGACCACTGCTGATGGTCCAATCCTTTCAGAGCCATGCAATTAAAATATTTATTCTGTGGGAATCTGCTGGGAATATATTTGACAGTTGAAGAGATGTCTCTAGAGAGCATGCCACATAGGAACATGGAATACTAATAACATGTTGAAAGCCATCTGTCAGAGACAAGTCACAGCCAGGCTTTTCCTTATGTGAAAGTGAAATGATGCTTGCCCTCCGGAAGATTAATATATTTGACTCTTGACCCTTTGTTTTTCTCTTAGCCTTTTTAATTTTCAATATACTCCTTATCCAATGCAGTTAGTGTTCTGTTGAGATCACTTTAAAGAATGCCTTTTTATACACTCATAACTGTCTGTATATTACAGTTTAGCTGTGTTGGCTTTATTCTCCCCTTGTGTTCTTTTTGACATATTATGTACAAATCTGCTGGACCTCTGATATTCTGAAATAGCCACCAGTTTGAATCTATATTGTAAGGCCTATTTCTGCCATCAGACATGTTCATTGTGTGTTAAATGTTTTCCTCTGTTCCTGAGCCACAGAGAGCATGAATGAGTTAAAGGGCTTACAGTTAAGTGACACACAGCTTACCTGCACAGTGCTTTCGTCTGCACTTGAAGGGTGTACATGTTAGCCTGCAATAGCATGTGCCGCACTGACTGGTCCCGTTTCAAACAATGTTATGTTAACATACTCTAGGGAACTTTTAGTGCCCACCAGCATGCTCTGCACAGGCCAGTTAGTGCACAACAAGCCAGTGTGGACTAAAATGTATACCCTGCTGGTTTGAACTAAAGCACTGTGTAGACAAGCCCTTGGTCCTTTAGCTCAAGTTGTAAAGGCTCATGCTTTTAGCTTTGGAGGTTCCCAGTCACAACCTAAATGGCAGCCTTCACAAATGTACAGATCCTTGGATATGCATATCTGAGGGTTGAATTTGGCCCAAGTTTGTCTTTCGTTTCTTCCTGTAACTAATGTAATTCAGTCAATGGTTATTCTGCTTATTAACAAAAATTAACACACACTTTATTAGCTGTTTCCTTTAAACTAAGAAACGCAGAGTTGTTACTTAAAGTGAAATTAATCTCCTCTTTGTTACAGGAAAACTTATTGCTCATCTTTCCTAAAATGGCATAGAAAAGCTGATTCATGGCTCTCTCTTTATTATTTATTTAAATGACCCTAATCTGCTTTCCTTAAATGTTGTTCTGTTAATTATAGGGCTTTATGAGGCACTGAAAAACCAGACCTTACATAATCATGCACCAACTAAACAGAGTTTCTTTTCAATCACAATGTGAAAAATATTTTAGAGCGGGAGAGAAGACTAACTTCATTTATCTTAGTGAGCTGCTGCTTCATAGTTTGCCTCTTTTGAAGATGGAAGTTTCTGCCTTTCTTTGGGGACAGTACTTGCTGGGCTGACCAGATGGCAATAGGGTGGAAACAGTCAGGGATTCCTTCATTCCTCCTGCCCAATAAGACATCAGATTGTCTGGTGCCTGTGTATTCCGTGGATCAGTGGGAATTGGCAATCCATCACGCTTGAATAGCCACTATAGGGACAGTTCCAAGGAGAGTGCTCACCTAGTCCTTTAGTTTTCTCTCCCACTCTCCTGTTTCTCATATTCTCATGAGCAGATATACAGACAATAATTTGGAAGTTCCCACGAAGCAAGATCTTGTGACATGAGAGGTATGTTTGGCACCAGCGACCCCACATTCATGTACAGACCTTAGCTGCTCGTTTAATCTGGGGTCAAGAAGAAATGTTTCCCTCCCAACTTTCTGGCTGGGGTTCTACCCAGAAGGGACTCAGCAAGATTTTGAAGGTGAGACAGGTCTCAGAGATGCTGGCACAGGGAATTGGCTGCCCTTTGTAGCACCATCTCCTGCTCAGCCTGCAGATAAACCCAAGGAGGTCTCATTGGGAGACGTAATGCTGCTTAAAATAGCAACAACCTTGGTGGAGTCTCCTCCTTGACTGTTAGTGAACAGCTATGATGAGATTCAACCAATAGCACCTTCTACTTGTGTCATGCTCTCCCCCAAAATATCCTGACAAATCTGCAAACTGCACCAGACTCTTCCCTCTAGAGTGGGGAATTGCTAGCAAACTTAATTTTTTTTTTTTTTAAATTGCAGCTTTTTATGAGGTAGTTTTGATTTTTTTTTTTTAAATGTTTTACGTTTAGTTTCCTTTAGAAAACATTGTCTTCTACTTCAGATGTGCTAATGCCTCACTGAAACGCCTCTTTCTGGACTCCTCACTCCATATGCACATCCAACACCTGTCTCCTCTCCATTCCTTCCCCCAGTTTCTCAAGATCCTTCTGCACTGGAGATCCTTCTGTCTAAGATAGATGTTGCTATCTGCCTGCTTTCTCTCTTACCAGTTACTGTGTCTCTATATCCTATCCTATCACTTATTAAATGGATTAAAATATGTCTCCCTTGCTTGTAGTTCTTTACTTTTTCATTTCCTGGGTTATATTGGTCTTATTATTGAACGCTTACATTTTTCCACCATCCGTTCTTTTTACACAGCTGTTTCCTTTAACTTACACCAATTTACACTATCATGCAACTCCTAACACTTCAAAATATTTTGAGATGCACTTTGTAGGAGAGGTGGCATATTAAGTAAGGCTGTATTGTATTTAACTTCCAGGGTGTGAAGATACTTGACGTGATCTCCAAGCAAAGAATTACCAATGTGCCTCGCAATGATATAAGCCTTCGCCCAGATATGTATCCCTGCAGTCTTTGCTGGAAGGATAATTTAACATTGATTATTGGCTGGGGAAATTCAGTAAAGGTACAATTACCTGTCCTTGTAATACATGCTTGCTATTATCTCATACAAAAAGCCAGAGGATTAGTTTAGAAAAGCAAAGACAATTGAAAAGAATGGAATTTGTTTGACTACTGTGTGCCAAACTCCTGGTGCCATAGAAATGTCATTGGGCTGACCCTCGTGAGGAGGAGTAATGACAGACACCCAGTGGTCAGACAGATTTCTCTGTGCACATATGGTGTGTATAATCTCCGGGGACATTTTTCTTTTCTGTGCCTTCAAGAGATTACCTCTTTTGAAAGCTCTGAGTGAGTTGTCCAATTCGTTTATTTTTATTAGCATAAGCAGGAACAGCTTGTCATGAGGTGGGTTTTTTGTGACTGCTGAAATGGACATATTTTCCTTCAGTCATGGAAAAGGAGAAGAATATTTTTCTTTTAATCCTGTTTTAGCAGGCAGCTGGCATTTTAAACATGTGCATTGGAGACGTGTATGATTTGCTGAGACTCGTACCTGATGAGTTTGTTACAGGAATGTTAGATGCTTTCTAATAACAGACTGCTACATTAATGCTTGTTGGGAAATTTAAAAATGGCTGGTATGAGCAAATGGAATTGGGGAGAATAAAGCGAGATAAGAAATGTATAAAAATGCTTTTTGAGACATTAAAATATTGGAAGAGTTGTATATCCTCTGATGTTTAATTTTAAGTTTTGCATTTGTTTTTACACATTTGCAATTTGTATCTGTTTCATAACATTCATGCACCTAGATCAGGAGTGTTTTGTAAATCAACTAAACAAATGTACAGGGCTGATTCTGCTACACTTGCTCGTGGTGAGTAGTACTGTAGTCCCACTGGAAAGGACTTGAGTCACTCAATGGAAGAAGGGGGCTAGGCTCATAGTTACTAATCTGTATGAACCACAGCAACCAGATTTTACATTGCAAGTCACTTTTTTTCTTTCTCCACCAACCTTTATTTCTGTGGCTATGGGTTACAGTCGCACTTTCCTGCAGCTCCATGAGTCTTTAATAGTCTCCTAAATGATAATGGTAAACAGTAATTGCCCAGTTTACAACAGTGCAAAGCCCTAGGCTGTGTTAAAGTTCTAATAATGCATATGTCTCCAAGTACTTCAGAATGCAAAATAGTTGGAGATAAATAGTAATGAATATAATCTCTTTGTTTTCTAGATATGTTTGGTAAAGGAGCGGCATGCCAGTGAAATGCGAGACCTGCCCAGCCGCTATGTAGAAATAAGTATGTTCCCACAAACTCAGTCTCTTCTTAAAAATAACAGAAAAGTTTTTCACAGATAAATTTCAATATTACGTAATTTTGGAAGGCCTATTTTCTCATTTCAGATTGAATAACTGCAGTGGTAGTTAGGTTCTCCATGGCTCAGTAAAGTAGCAATTTGAAATAACACACGGTCCTCCTTGTTTTTAATCTATGAAGTTTACCTAACTGTGTCTTGGGAATGCTCAGAATTCTATAACCCTATGAGTTTTGAAACTTCTTCCTGTTCTGGCCCTCTTAAAACAGATCATCTTGTGCAATAGCTCCTAACTTCCCAATCCACATCTTCTCACTGGCAACTGTGTTCTCTTGATTACTTTGCTCATCATCTTCTCTCCATTTTCTCTCTTTTGGGTGTAATGTTGTGCAGCCTCTACTGCTCCAGTGTCCTGAGGTTGCTTTGTAGTTTGCTTCTGCCTCCTGATTTTTGCTACCCCTTAAGTTCTGGTCGTGTGTGTAACTTTGGTTGCCATTGAATATACATGGAAAAAAAAGATATGTGAAACATGGTACGAAGCAGGATGGAAAGAAAAATTTGGTGGGGGGGGGGTGTTATTTTCTGTAATTAAAAAATAAAAAGCCCCCAGAGTCCTTGGAAGAGATTCCTATTCAGGAGAGTAGAAAGCATAACCTCTTAAAAGAGTGAGAGCTGTCACCCCCCTTGTGACAAAAACAACCCTGTGGATATGTGAAAGCAATCCATGGATCACACTTTGAGAACTTCTGCTCTGACTTGGTTTTCCATTATAAGGGCATGGGATTGGACAACATTGGTTTCCATACACAATTTGTTTCCATCCTATCCCTGTTCAAATCAATGGTAAAACTCCTATTGATTTCCTTCAGGCAGGATGTTACTCTCTGTTGTCTGACTTCAGGACACTGAACCAAGTGATTCCATAGGAAATACATTTGTTCTATTCATTTTGATAGTGATTTCAGGCATATTCCACTATATTTAGCATAAGAAAAATTCTGAAAATTAACCAGGATGATCTTCAGACTCCATCTGTACATGCAAGAAGTCTGGATACTTTGAGGGGAAGGAATATCTGAAAATTAACTTATTTATGAGGGTTACACAAGATGTTTATTGAGCACTGTTCTTTTTTCTTATAGAATAATCTGAATGGAGAACTATATGATTTTATAAGACAATCATAAGTAGAGGAGAAGTTCAACCTTGTGTCCTGCTCTCGGATCTGCTTTTTTCAGTACCCGGAAACTTCTTGTGGTTCCTCTTTAAAAAATAATAAAATGGGAAGGTTTACATAACAGGTGATCAGATACAGATTTTTAGTTTTTCGAGAGTGACTCTAATAAACACACAGGTAGTTGGCATTACTTGACTCTGTCTACTGGAACTTCATTTAAAAAAAAATGTTAGGCTCTCATCAAATTGCCTAGCCACATGTCTGAAGGCTAGAGATTTTTGTGGAGGGAACTTCTTGATCTTACCTCTTTCAACCCAGTGTCTTCAGTGTATATTTTGAGGATTGGTGTTTTATCTCACTTACCTATTAAGAATCTGCTTGAGTTTTTTCTTTCTGGTTTCAGGTCACAGCACTGAGGCAGCTGTGAACATCACTCTTAAAATATGGGTATAAGGTCAGGGAGCATCATTTGTTCAAGTCTCAATAGGGATTACAATAGCTTTTGATACCATTTAGAAGATCTTTTTTAAGAACCTTGTATCATACAGTGGCATCAGTTTCAGTTTTATTGTAATTTAAACTTCACTTTGAGGTATTAGATAAAAAGATCTGGCCATTTCAGTGAACAGCACAGCAACCGGTTTGGTTTTTGGCAGAAGTCATTAGTATATCAAGCAAGATACTGTACTCTTACTTACTGTGTGCATTTAATGTACAGAACTTAATGCAAACGAAGTTCAGAGAGCAGGAAACTGCCATCAATAGTTGAATGACAATTTTTGTCATAACATCTGGGCATCTTACTGTGTAAAAAATCAAACAAATAACCAAACACAATAATTGTTGTCATACTGAGGTTTTGTTCTTGTTTTTTTCTAAACTTCTCATGAGGGATGAATCCCAGAGGTGTACTATGAAGCTTCACATTTGGACCGTTGCTCTTCAGGACACTTCTAGAACAGACAACAGTTCCTTCTTGAAGGTTTAGAGTGCTCAGATTTGCACCGCTCTAGAGTCCTGTTTCTAGTGCATCCGAAAGTTTTTATGTTTGTTACAGTACACACTATATTGGCATCAATTGAGTGTAAACATTTTACAATAGCTTACAGCTTAGTGAGTAGGAAACTGAACAACTCCTGCTACTTACATTTTATGTTGGAAAGCAAAGGTGCCAAGTATTATAAAAGAAGTTCTCTCTGATCATCTCATTCTGCGATGGTTTGTTTCCTGATGGTAGCACAATCAGGAAATAAATGTGGCATCTACCTTGCTTCTAAACCAACTCCCATAGCATGAGAGAATAATGATACTAAACTGCTCTAACTGTACTTCTCTTTTTAAAAGTCTGATGCCTTGTTTATGTCTAAGAGAAATAAAATCAGACATCTGGACAGATTTCAGATGTTAAGGCATATGTTGCAGCAGTAACTTGGTATCTTTCAGTCTAGTAGGAATGATAATGTAATAATTTTACCTTTTCTCTCTCCTCTTATGCTACAATTCACTGCTTGTGTAGTTCTTAGATAAACTCCACAAATGTTTACTGTCTAGGTAACTGTTTGTTTGTTAGATGAGCTGATCATATCAGTTCAGCTTACCACAGTGAAGTACCATATTGATTAGGAAGTATTGGTATTGAATTATAAGCTTAACTTGGACTAAAGACCATTGTGATCTTTTAAAAGAGTTTTTTTTTCATCTTTGTGCTTACTCCATCTGATTCCAGTGTTCTTGCTGTTCTGTTACACTGTGCTAAGCTATTCCTGTTGTACTTTGCTTCTGTGTTACTTTAGAAAAACAAAAACCAACCAAACAAAAAGAAAACAACAATTTGAAGCTAATTTAGGTTTTTAGCATATTCAGGGAAACATAGAATGATCTTCATGCTAAGGCTGCAATTTAGGAAAGAACTTAGGCACTTATTTAATTCCTGAATATGTATAAAGTTGAGCATGTGCTTATGTGCTGATCTGAATAGGGACCCTTTCCTCACTCAGGGCCTAAAAAGCAATATAAGATGCTTATTTTCAAGAGGTAGGAAGTAATTAACATTCTCCACTTACATAATGCCTTTCACCAAAGATCACTCAGCATTTCACAAATATTAAGTAATCCTCTCAGAACCCCCATGACGTAGGTAACGATTGCTCTATCTGTTTAACGGAGGAATAAACTGAGGTACAAAGGGATAAGTAACTTGTCCAGAGTCATTCAGTGCCTTTTGAGAGTAAAATGTAAGGTGAAATCCTGCCCCATTGAAGTCAATGGAAGAGCTCCTAAAGACTTCATGGTGGCTAGAATTTCACCCCAAGAGACTTATTCCAAGTCCAAGTTCTATCCAGTCTATAACAGCGCCTGACACTTGTTCTTTCCAAGTCTGGTAGACTTCTAACTAGTGTAAAATTGCATGTCTAGTGGATGTGCTCTCCAAGCCACCTTTGTGGCTTGGGGAATGGTCACAGAACTGCAGATCAGTCCATACAAGTTTCCTAGTGAAACTGCTACTGGTGAGTTTCAGACACTGAATAGTCAGATTTCGGATTTTAATTAGAGTGGACAGCATGACAGCAAATTTGGTTTTTTGGAAGAAGGTGCTGAATATATGACTTTGGCTCATAAAGAGAGAGACTCTAATGTAGTAAGAACTTTAAAAAAAAAAAAAATTATTAGTGACCACAGTGAGCAGAAAATTGCCACCAGTGTTAAATACCAACTTTGTATGTTTCTTTATGCAAACATTTCCTAAGAGTTCCCTGGACATCTTAAGTTGTAAAAATAAATAAATATTCAAACAGACATAATCCCATACTACCCATATAATAAACCCACATTGACTAATACTGCTGTTACCCCTTTAGCTTCACAAGATGACAAAAAAGGCCATATTAATAATTAGCAAACTGCCTGATGAAATAAGTGAAGCTAATACTGTGATCTGAAGGCTGCCATATTCCTCCCTTGTTGGTTGCTGAAGTTGCCTGTTTGTAATTTCCCATTCAGTGTAGTTTTATGAAGGAAAGCTCGCCTTTGAGACCATCAGTATTTTTAGCTGCTAAAATTCTATTAATTTGTAGGCAAAAGATGACAAGGATTCTCTGTGAATTCCTTGAAGACAATAGGCCTCTGTCTGGAGAAATATAGCTGTAAATGGTAGGAAAGGTTCCCATTGATGACTTCATTGCTGTGAGATACTGAAAAGAGATGGGATGTTTTCACACCATTACAACATGTTGCTACATTTCAAAAGGTTAAATTCTAGATGGTCTTGAGGAAGATGTAAATAAGGATTTGCTTAGTTCCACTAATGTAAATGTTTCATAAATGCTATATATTCTGGGTTGTACATTTATACAACCAATCTTATTGCTGCTGACATTAGACAAAGCACTGGATAATTTAATGTGGGGCCATCTTGCACTGCCATGGTCCTAATGGCACTAGACGTCGTAATTAGTCTCTTCCATTTCTAAGTTATGAGTCTATAGTAAGTAAAAACAATGAATGTTTTGTTTTAAAAGCAAATTTTCAATTTCCTTCCACTCTATATCAATATCCAGTAAGATGAGAGCTGTTAATCATGAAGGGTTTAACAGAGTCCTAGATTTCTCTGGCATAGTATTTCTTGTTCTCTGATCTCACCCAGCTAACTCATCATTGACATTAACCAGCCCTAACCCCACCTAATGAAATCATATTCTACATTAAAGTAGTGAAACTGCTTAGTTCTTTGGTTTATGACTGTCAAGTCGGATCAGAAGTGGTTGAGTAGTAAATTTTTATCTAGCCCTCCCCCACCCCATCCAGTTCTGAACCTTTCCATGTTATGACAGAAAGTTTTGGGGCCATCTCCTCTCTCATCCTACCCAAATGGTGGTTGTGACCCATGGAACCAGTTTGTAACCCTTCTTGGGGTTGTGACCTCCACGTGGAAAACCCATGTTGTGTATCCTGTGCAAAAATTTATGCTATTTGGGATGCCAATTGGGATGCCTATGGTGTACATAGGGGAGCTGACATTTGGTATCAGTTATATCCTATAAAGTGCTTCTCCTATAGAAGGTCAAGTAAAATAATGTTTCATTAGAAAGTCATTTTAATGCATTGTCAGTTGGTAGGTAGTCACCATACTTCTCACATAGAACATAATGTAATTTCAGGAGAAAATTTACACAGAATGGTAGAGGCACATTGCTGCTTTTGAGTACAAATATAGGATTCTCACATGGACTATTTCCCTGTATTTCTTCAAAAAGGCAGAGTTCCTGTTGAACCATTGCCTTCTGATACATGGCCTCTCGTGTACTGTTAAAAACTAGTTTCACTTATTTCCTGATTTTGAATCACAATTGAAATCTTTTAACCTAAAGATGTCTGGTAGTTTGTCTTCAGATTCCCTCCTAGCTGGAAGTGTTTCCATCCTTGAGATATTATCACTTTACAAAAATAATACAAAGAAATTAGCTAACACGGTGGGTAATGCAAGAAAGAAACCTTACTGTAAATAATGAAATACTTAAAATGTCTGGGCAGATTTTTAGAAATGAGTTTTTTCAATCAGAAACATTAATGTTACAAAATCAGAGAAATATTTTTTATTTTACTTAATACTTATATTTAAGCATGTTAGGCACATTTAGCAATGTGCTTAAAAGAATGGATGTTAACTCTTCCTTGGTAAAGTTCAATCCTGTGCAGATGATAGTGCATGTCCTATACATTACTTAAGCTCCACTATAGCCCTCAAAAGAGCGCTCAAGAGAGACCGAAGTGGTACATAGGCCTTTTGCTGGCCCCTTTATACAAGGGTGAATTTACCCCCTGTGAATAAATGATCACTTTTATTTTATGTCAGATGCAATTGTATGTATCTGAAAACAGTTCAGATCAACACAATATTTTGTATTGCTTAACCAATCTAGGCAGAAACTCTGCTCACAGTTGAAGAGCGCCTTAGAACCTGAAACATGGGAAAGGGAGGAGACATTCTGTGCTATCCTGTGTCAGTTCCCTCCAACTTTAAGGTGTGGGAAGGTTAGGTTTTGAGTGAATTCCCTGTGCCAGCTCAGGTTAGTTTAGTCTTCATCTTTTTCATCTCAAAAGATGATGGGGGAAATCCTGAGTCTATTGAAATCAATGACAAAAATATCATTGACTTCTTGGGGTCAGGATTTCATCCAATTTGCCTCTAGCATAACAATGGAAACTATATGCAACTAAAGAAGTGAAAGAGGCATTTTGGTTTTTAGTTTTTGTCTACAGCATTGTTGTGCATCTTTAAAATATGTGAAATATTAACAATTATGTACTTAAACCAGTTTTATGTGATTAGTTTGATAAATGATGTAGCATGTAGTATCTTGTCTCCTCATTGTGTTTGCCTTATTTTTTAAATGAACAAGATCAAGGATTTCAGCCCATTTTTCTCTTTTGAGTAATTAATTTTTTTTGACAGACAAATGTAGATTAGAATTGATCTGATTCAGTTTTGTTTCCTGTAAGTCTTAATCGTAAATATATTTTGCTTGGCTGTGGTCTCATAATGCATAAGGAAGCTAGTTTTGGTTTAATAGCTTCAAAATCCTGTTCAAATTAATAACCATTCTGGAATAGCTATTCATTGGCTTGTCCTCTTTCTGGTAACAAACTACCATTAAATAGTGAGCCATACTAACCTATCTTTTGTTCTGTATTGTTATAACATTTGTAATCTGTTGAATAAAAGCCTTTTGATTAGCTATATCAAAGCCTTTTATCAGATCAACAAGAAGCATTTGTAGTAGATGTTCTTTGTTCAAGGCCGTAGCAAGAGAACTATGGCATTGTATTTCAACAAGGTCTCTTGAGGAGGATGAGCTATAGATAAACTGAACTTGAAACCAGAGAAATTAAACTCTGTTTGAAAACAAAACTTACTGCAGCATTCTGTTTCATCTTGCCCAACTGCTGCATTGGTTCACCCATCTTCACCACTAGGCGGACACCTAAAATAAAATCTTCAAAAGTGCCTAATTAATTTAGGAACCTTAGTACCATTTGAAAATCAGTGGAATTTAGATTATTTTGAATGATTTACCCATCCTCTTTCTAAAGATGTCACTAAGTGCCATTTTCTTCCTCTAGCTTGAATCCTCAGTATTTTAAATGTCTTTCAGAGCAGTAAACATCTTCTTTAGCCATCCCTGGACAAACTATCAATAAATATTTCTCCTATCTTCCTCGTACACAGTGTTTTTCATTTTGTCCATTTTATTTTGTGGCTTGTTCAAGTTTTCCCTCTCTGCTTTGAGTATTCCTTTCAGTCCTTAAATGCTAAATTGCATGTCAGGAACAAGATATATTATGTAGATAATGTTTCTGACATCAACTATTCTAAAATCAGCACTCAAAACATGTGATAAATTCCAAGCAGTCTTGTCAGTCTTACAGGCCAGAAAAAAATAATTGCATAGAGGATTGCAGATGTCAGCATATTCTCCCCAAGGATTTTGTTGATTGAATGTTTAACTTTATGTGACGCGTTCATCCTACAGTGATGTCACAGTATTTGAATTATTTTTTTTTTTTAACATATTTGCTTATTCATTTAGAGACAATTGTTACATTTAACTCTTATTTTATAGGGGTTTTTCTTACTTAATTTTCCCTATATCCTCCTATTTCTTTTATGGTCATTTATTTAGTTTTCTTTTATTTTATAGTTCAAGCTTACAATGCATTTCCTTCTTGTTCTAATTAAATTAGTGGTAACTAATGGTAACACTTTCAGTATTTATGCTCGGATTCTTCTAAAATGGAAATGAAAATCACAGTGCCGTGGATCTACATCTAGGGTTATACAAAATGTATCTTTCTAGTACAAATGCAATCACTTGCAGACCTTCTTTGTGTATATTTATATTTACCCATATGGTGGTCAACAATTGAAGAGAGAAAAAGCATTAGTGTGCTCCTTAATGTTAAAAATATAGACTGAGCAGGAAAAAAATGTAATTATTTACAATTCACATGAGGTGTATGTTGTAGTGGTTCATTGTATACTGAAACAAAACTATTTTTAAAAATAAACATTTAGTGGTCTCTTGCCACCCCTTCCCACAACACAATTACAGTCAGCATTCAAATTCCCTAGGGTCAGGAGCGATCTTGGAAATTCATTTTCAGTTTTACAAATCAGGTCAAAGAAGGAAATATCAGCTAACATTTTCTTCCTTTTAATAAAAATCTTCATTCTGTTTATAAGGCCTTGTCTACACTGACCGGCAAATTCGGTGGCAGTCGACGGGAGTTATGCAAGCTACGTCCGTTTTGTGTGTCATCTCCACTATGCTGCGCTGATGGGAAATGTGTACCCTTCAACGCAGCGCTATGCTTTTTTTGGAGGTGGTTTTATTAGATCAACTTCCAGATCGATTGAGAGTGTCTTCACTGCCGCTCAATTGAACCGGAAAAATCAATCTGATGGTGGCAAATTCACTGCCATCAGTGTAAACATAAGGCAAAAATCACTGTGAACCTTAAACTGAAGATAAAATAATAGTTTTAGGATTCCCATATGTCACACCAATAGCTTTAGGGGGCACCAATAAGTGTGTTTCCACAAATTAATGAACATAGGGAAATATTTTTAATACTCTGAATAAACTGCACTAACTCTATCTCTAGCTTTGAGTCCTATTGTGTTATGTGATCAGCTGCTGAAAATCCGCATGACCCCTCTTATTTCAAATGTCTTATTGATAGCATGTGCTGGAGCCCAAACATGTTTCTTTTCCTAATCCTTAATTTAGTTTCATTTGCAAGTTGCAATCTTCTATCACCCCGTGAATCTAACAAGGAGTACTATAGACTTGTTACATACCTCGGGCCTGATTTTTTTTTTTTTTGTGGTGCTGAGCGTGCATTGATGGCCACCTCTGAAAATAAGACACACATTTTTCTTGGAGAGCGGATCATACTCTTGTATAAATATGTCTCTTTCCTGTGTTTCAGTTTTCCAGTTCGATACTGAATTCTACATCAGTGGACTTGCACCTCTTTGTGACCAGCTTGTTGTACTTTCATATGTAAAGGAGGTTTCTGAGAAAACGGTAATTATTTTGGTGTTACAGTTGCACTGCAGCATAAAACCTTCTTATGAGTCAGGTTTAAGTTAGACACGTGATTATCTGTGAAAGGATACTTAGTTGGCTTAATCTGTAGTAAACCATGGATTAAAACTTCCTTGATTTATCAGATAAGGTCAACAGAGGTTACATGAAAAAACAAGGAGAGTTCTGTGGCACTTTAAAGACTAACAAATTTAGTGTGTGTACCTTTTAGAGGCCATGCTGTCTAGTCTCCTTTGTTCCTTGGTGGGAACAAAGAAAGCCTATCTCTCAATCTTTTCTGGTGTTTGTGTATGAGAAGGAATGAAGGATATTGAAAGGAGGTGCAAATTGCTGACACCATGCATTTTCAGGAATGAGAGAAGTAAAGCTGATTAGCTCCAACAATAGGAGTCAGTATGGTTGGGGCTGTGGAAATTACTGAAAGAGCAGTTGATTGTTTTCTTTGCCTCAGAGACATCGGTTTTGTGCACTGTGTATTTTTTTAAATATATACCACTTGGAATTAACATCACTACCAAGAGGGAAATAACCATGCCTGCCTCATATATTTGTTTCAGAATACACAGTAAAAAGTGGGGAAAGGAAAACCTTGGAAGTCCCAGTATAAGAGTGGCAGATGTTCTTGATCATCTCTTTGATAGTGTGTCTGCATCAGACAGTCATCACTATAGTAACCTTAAGCAACTGGGTGCACATGTTGCTAAGCAATGAAATGCTGTAGGTTCAAACTAATGCTCAAACCTATTGAAATCAATAGGGTTAGCTTCTAGCCCTATTGCATGATGTTAGATTTATTTATTTATTTTAAGTCCCTCCCGCCCCCCACTCCCTCCCCCACCCCCCCAAAAAAAAAAAAAAAAAAAGCCACAGCAGCTTCTCCTGAGAGAGCTCTGGTGTGAGAGGCTTTTGAAAGAAAACGAGATAACAAATGAAAAGGGAGAAAGCTAGAAAGCAAGGAAATTGGAAGTGGTTGTTAATGAAAAAGTAGTATTGGAAAAGAGCTGGGGTAAAGCAAGAGGTAAATGGGAAAGTTAAAGAAATTCTGACTGCTTCAGGGAACAAGAAGGGAAAGGGAATTTCAGGTCAAGCAATAATAGATCATAGCAGAGAGGCAATTTCTAGTGTATTTGCATTTGTTTTTGTTTTTTTGGTTTTTTTGAAACGCGAATGCAGAGCCTGTGAAAGATGTCAAGCTGATCAAACTGAAGCCCTCTAATTGTCCAAAGTAAATATACAGAGGGTGAGCAGCTGCTGTGAAGAGTTCCGTTCGTTGTCCTGCATATATACCTCTGCCCTGCCCCGCAGAGGACCATTAAGTGGGATAGAGTAGTTCGATCTCAAGGTCCTATCAGTTTGGTCTCTATGCTGCGCTTCTAGCAAGGGTGACTGTTACTGTCAATGACAATTTCTGGGTTGTGGAATTCTGTTTACTGTGTACTAATGAGCCCACCAACTTATTTCATAACTGTTAAATAATAACTTTCAGTCATTACAAACTGGGACTAGATTTGAACCAATCATTTAAGCTAGACACTCCTTCCTCTGGTCTACACTAAAAACTTAAGTTGATATAAACATATCGCTCAGGAGTGTAGAAAATCCACACCCTGAACGATGCAGTTATACCAACCAATCTGCCGGTGTTCGCAGTGCTACGTTGATGGGAGGCTACTTCCATCAATATAGCTACCACCTTTCTGGGATGTGGAGTACCTAGGCCGACAGGAGAGCTTCTCCCGTCAGCGTAGGTAGCATCTTCACCAAGTGCTACAGTGGCACAGCTGCACCAGTGCCGTGGCACCAACGCAGCACGGTAAGTGTAGGCAAGTTCTTAAACTTCATGCTGTCTTGAAAAATCTAAATCAGGAATTTTAGTGGTAAAATGCCTGTGAGATACAAACCACTGCTGAAAGGGCTTATTGGGAGCAGTGTATACCTGCATCTTCTCTCATCACCCCCGCCCCTCCATTATTTATTTAGTTTAATTCATAACCAGTTTTTTGGGTTTTTTTAAGTGACAGTGTTGGGTGCCTTGACATAATTAAAAATGCAAGGACATAAAATCAGCAGTTTCTCCCGACTCCAACATCAGAGAATAACTAAACACAGCTCAAAGTCCAGTTCCAATCTTTATGCCACTTCACCCACAACAAACTCCCTATGTTCCCATTACTCGAGCTCATCAGTGTATCAAGAATTATAGGTTATTTTCAGATTAATATGCTCCTGCTTTGATTGGATACTTAAATGTTACATTTAGATTGAAATCCACCTTGCTTCAAAAGAAACTGGGGTTGGAACCACTGAATCCCAACCAGCTGACCCCAGAATCAGGTTGCTGCAACCTGCTTCTTTGTGAAGCTGTGTCCTGCAGCGATTGGACACGAATGAAAATCTAGCCCATTCATTTATTTTTTTTAACTGAAAACTTCGATTCTGGGAGTCCATTGGCCGATAAGTATACTAGGGGACAATCATTGTGATGTCATTAGAAATATGACTAGTGGTGGTAAATCACAATTCTTTATGTTAATAATTTAAAGGTATAGCTTTTGCTGTCATCTAAAAATAAGCTATTTTTCAAATCTCAAAAATCAGGAATTTTATTTGCTAGAGGGACCCAAACATAATGTTGGATGCACCCACACAAAAAACTGTTAGAGCCCATTTAAAAATCTGTTTAATCAATCTGAGATAAGATTTAATTTTGAGTTCTTAGAAAATTCATTCCATATTTTGAAGAAGTGCTGTATGTTTGGTTAAAGTACAGTGTATTATTCATACATACCAAACAATTTTAATTTTTGATGTGTAAGTGCAAATCTCAATATATTCTTAACTGTGGAATCACTAACATGCAATTATAACTTATGTACTTAACAGAATGCAAAATTCTAATTGTGTAGTGATTTCTGACATGCATTTTGCTCGGTGTTGGTTACATACCTTAAGGGAAAACCAAAGAAAGAATAGGAACATTACCATGTGATTTATGTACTAAAACTAATCAACAGCACACAAAGTATGAACTGCAAAATTTACAATTTAACACACAATTTGAAGTTCATATGTGGAGAATATTTGAGGTAAAAATCACTTTTCACGAAACTCTGTTTGAAAAAAGTGAACGTAAAAGGGTAGTGAGAGGTGGTTGAATTGAACTTTGCTTTCAAATCAGAATGAATATTTGTGGAAAGTTTTTTCCACTTCCCGCTCTTCCCTTCTCCATTCACAGTGTAGGAAATTTGTTCCACTCTTCTCAATGGTGACATAATTGTATAAATCCATTAAACACAGTAAAGGAGGATTTCAGCTGTTTATTTCTTGTGGTGATGATCACTTTGTAGCTACAGAGAAGTAGGAAGTTAAGTCTGGAACTGACAATTTGGGCATGTCCATTGTCGTCAATGGGTATCATTTTGGAAAACTCAATGGCAGAAGTATTGAATTTAAATCTTGTTCTCAGGTGAGCACCAGCTGATATAAAGACGACAAATTGCATAACATATAATTATTGTGGTTGCATTTTTTCCAGGAAAAGGAATGTTGTGCAAGACCTAGATTGGATATTATTCAGCCCCTACCTGAGTCTTGTGAAGAGATCTCCTCTGATGCTCTGACGGTTAGAGGGTTCCAAGAAAACGAATGTAGAGATTATCGTCTAGGTGAGAAATTTCAGTAACCCTTCTTCATTTTTTGTTTCATTTTTGATCTTTGGTAACCAACAGCCTTGACTAATTACTTTTGTAGAAGTCAGACCATTAAATTGCTACCATATCCTCTAGTGTCTGTGTCAATATTTCTGTGGCACTTACAGGCTATTGTTCTATGTACTGCAAAAATACGACTTAATGCAATGCTAAGGTTGCTAAGTTAAATTTACAAAATATCAAGATATACAAAAGTTAAAGTTCCAGCATAACATTCACTGGGCTGTGTTGCATTTGCTTGGTTGCCTTGGACATCCTCTAGTGTTATATGTTGAGAATATTTAATTATGTAGGTTAAATATATATAGTTATACATCTAACTACAAAAGTTGCCATATGTACCAATTTTGCCAATGAGGTTTGCCCACAACATCTGGGTTAACCTTTATTAACAAATGTTGTCGAATAACTGGCTTCTGTGTTTGTACAGAACCTAGCTCAAAAGGCTTTTTTCTTCTTGATATGGGTGCCATCACTGAAGAATTAAAGGAGGATAGCATAACTGATGCCATTCAACAGGCTTCATAGAAAAATAGGACTTCTCATACAGCTTGATGTAGTTTATTGATGAGATTACATGTTTGGTTTAACAGTAACTGCACTAACAGTTTAGTTAGATTTTTGTAAGGCATTGACAAGGCATTGTCTGCCTATCCGAAGTACTTCTTTGGTCCCTGTTACCGTAGTGTCTGTGGGCCACGCAGTTTTTAATGTATTGATCCTCCAGGGTGGATTGATTTAAAATCACCTATTTTAATCATGATTTAGATAAGCAAGCCAGAAAGCTTGATTTAAATCATTAATCTTAATTGTGTTTTGCATTGGTACTTTTTAGTTACTTTCCTAAAGAAAGGTTGATTCATATTAATTGGTAACTATTAAAACCTGTTGATTTGCAACTAAATATAGCCTTTACCCTAAATTTGGTGTTTCTTCTTGCTGACCAGGAGGATACACTATATCCATGCACATTTCTTTAAGCAATTATATAGCTTAATTTACCTTTATTCAGATTTTAAAAAATTGTTAGAAAATGGTGAATGATATGTCAAGCTCTATGTGGATGAAAATTCAATTAAAAATATGCTTTTTTTATAACTATTTTTTTCTTATGTAACCAGCACTTTTAAGGTAATTTTATTTAATAAAAAAATAAAATGCTGTTTTAGTGTATCAAACATGTTTTGCATTTAAAACTAACTAACTGACTTAAGCAAAGAAAGTATTGTCTATAGTAAATGAATTGAACTTCTTTATTTCTGGTCACCATATTCTTCTAGATTTTAGAACTAGTACATCTCATCCTGTTGCATCTATATTTTTTCATAGCGATAGGAAGAGGAAAACAAGCTTTCAATTCCCAATTTGGTTCCTAAACTTTGAATGAACTAGTCATTAAACTGAACTAGTTGAATGAACTGAAATAAAGAAAATGTTCTCTGTGCATTTGCAGAAGGGGCTACTGTTGTAAAAAATGTGCTTAGCACTTCAACAAACTCTGCTTCCAGGAGCTTAGCCAGTGATTTCTACCAGTTCAGTGGTCTGACTATTTTAAAAACATGGCGGCAAGCATGTACAGTTTGATATTTTTTGTTTAATTTAAACGATTTCAGTTATTTTAGTAGATTATGATAAATTTAGGCCTTTAACGTAGGTTCTTCTTTGAGTGATTGCACATATCCATTCCACTTCAGGTATGTGTGTACCCAGTACACCAGAGCTAAAGAAGATGTTTTTTCCCTTTAGCGGACCCATCATGGCAGTGCATTTGCCATTAGCATGCTAATGCTACTGATCAGTGTTATAAAGGACCCCCTTGCTTATTTCAGTGATCGATAGTTTGAGCATGTCAACTTGTTTGCTGAAGTCTTTTCCCACTGTAAGTGGTTTTCTATGTCTGTGTATACTGTTAGTGGTTTTTCTTGTTATTAAGTGGTACTTGTTTTTCTAGTTAGTATACCCATTTTCTTTCTTTTTATTGGTTTTCTGGTGTTGAGTCCCTCTTAGTGCTCAAATGCTGACACTCAGTACTGGGGCATGTCTTGCTCCCTGGATTTTAAGCCCTGTGCTGTTGCACAAAGTCTTTGTGAGTGACTGATTCTCACTCAAGATGGCTGAAGTGTCTGGGTGAGGGCCATGTGTGAGACTGATGCCAGATCAGCAGAGACTTCAAGCTGCATACAAAAAAAGGACAGGGAGGTGAGACTGTGCCATGTTCTAATGGAGGCTGCCTTACTTCCACCTTTGGAGCCTTTCTGCTCAGTAAGGGTGCCAAGGATTTCCATCTCAGTTAAGAGTGCTCCTCCTGACATTGCCGTTTTTCTTCCAAAGAAGATAGTCAGAGGGAAGGCTCAAATCCCCTTCACCAGTGCTGAAGAAAGGCACAAGAGATCCAGTGAGCAACATTCCTCTGTGATGAATTCCTGTCAGGAGTGGATCTATCCGAGATCCCTGGTGCCTGTATATGGTGGGTAGGTGACGCTCCCTGGAACTCTACCTCTGCCACATCCCTACAAGACTCATAGACTCCAGCTCTGGTTTTGGGGATGTCAAGGCTAACTCTTACTGTGGCGCAGATGCCGTCAGTGCGGCAACTGCCGGACCAAGGAGCTCTGTCGGTGTCAATAGCACCTGAGGCTAATGCGGCAGCAAAAGACTTGCTCTGCCTCTCGGTGTCAGATACTCCAGTTGTGCTGGAGGTAGAGCTTCCAGTACTGGTCCTTCCACAGGGTCTGACATGCTTCCTGCTAGTAGAAAGATTCTGTGCTACTTCAGAGCAGGGAAAGCAGATCACAGTACCTTTAATGGTCAAGTCAACAGAGCATTCCACTCTTTCTTGTCCTGTCCAACCGAGTTGTAAACTGTTGTCGCAAGTACCATCATCATCTGGCAGACATTTTCAGTCTCTGGCACAAAGTGGCATGGAATTGCTGTGTCCTTCAGGGTACTCTGGATCCTCCTCAGAGTCCAAGGTTGGGTCCTATGCACCACCTTCCCAGGAGAGGAAGCCATAGCAGTTATCACCACCATCAGGACAATCCCAGAATCCATCTGACTTTGGAAGATGTTTCAGAGACCAAGACCCAGGGAACAGTTATGGCTGGGGTCCTGTGCTGCCCCACTGGCTTTTTTTTTTTTTTTTTTTTTAATCCCTATGGTGTACCTCCCACTTCAGTCTTCCATTGGTCCTTCTGCTGCAAAATCATCTAGTGGGTCCTGAGGCCGATCTTATGAAGACATTAAGGTGCCTATCTCCACATTCCTCTCACCAACAGAGGTGGACCAGTGTTTTCTAACCCTATGACCATTACACCGTTAAGGGGTTTGGTCAGGCTGTACACCGCTAATCCCACGCCTCTCTGGGACTTCAGTTTGGCACTGGCAATGCTGATGGGTCTGCCTTTTGAGCAAATGGCCATCGCTTCTTTGCTACATCCATCTATGAAGGTAACGTTCTTGGTGGCCGTTACCTTTGTGAGGAGGGTGGCAGAGTTACGTGCCCTGGTTGCAGACCCTCCATACATGTTTTTTTGTAGGGACAAAGTATATTTATGTCCTCATTCCATGTCCCTCACTAAGTAGTGTCAGAGTTCCACTTTAATCAAGCCGTATACTTACCATCCTTTTTTTCCTAAGCCACATTCTGATAGGAATGAAGAGAGGCTTCATTCCTTTGATGTCAGAAGGGTCTTAGTGGTTTACTTGGACAGAACTAGATCTTTTAGAAGGTCTATCAGCTGTATATCTCAGAAACAGGATGGAAGGCCTCCCAGTTTCTATGCAGAGGATATCATTGTGGATTTCATCATACATAAATCTATGCTATGAAATGGCCAAAGTACCTCCACCAAGTAGGTAGGTAACTCAGTGCACAGAATCCCTAGTAGTTTCCACTGCTTTTCTGACTCAGGAATCTATAAGAGACATTTGCAAAGCAGCAACTTGGTTTTCAGTGCATGCTTTTACAAGACACTATGCTATAGCCCAGCTATCCAGAGATTATGTCAAATTTGGTTGAGTAGTTCTTCAATCGTTGTTCAGCTAGACTCCAAAACCCTCCTCCAGTCTGAACTGCTTGTGAGTCACTTGAAGTGGAATGGACATGTGCAATCACTTGAAGAAAAAACGGTTGCTAACCTGTTGTGTAACTGTTGTTGTCTGAGAGATATTGCATATGCTCATTCTGCAATCCACCATCTTCCCCGCCCTATATAGCAGTCTTATATAGTAAGAAAGAACTGAGAGGGGTCGGTGCAGCTCTGTTCTTTATACCGTCGGTCAGCAATGTGAGCATGCGTAAGGTGCATGCACTGCCTGGACTAAGGAGAAAACAACTCTGGCTCTGCTGCTCTGGGTGCACACAAACTGAAGTGGAATTGGACACATGCAATGCATCTCAAAGAACAATAGTTACAGAACAGGATAGTAACCATTTTGTCATAATTTCACATTTAATTTTAAATACATTTATTTTAAAACTATTTAAATAAAAATATTTAAATTTTTAATTTGTTTTTAAATCATAGATTTTTAATCCACTGTTTTATCTGCACAGCATGCCTGTGAGGCAGGGAAGTGCTATTATCCCCATATTACATATGGCGAACTGAGGGCCAATTATTTCAAGATATTCAGGCATCTAATTTCAGTGGGAATTAAATGGCTAGGCATTTCTGAAAACCTTACTGAGTGCCTATCTGTATCTTTAGGTACCTAAATAACTTTAAAAATCTCATCCTAGGTGACTTGCCCGAGGTCATATATGAGGTCAGTGGTGGAGCAGGGAATTGAACCTAACCACTGAAAAGTACCCTAACTGTTGTGCTATCCTTCTCTGAATGAAAGAATTGGTATTGTACAAAATCAATGCAGCATACATTAAGTGAAATAAAAAATGACTGACAGATCTCAAAAAAGGAATTATTGATGTGGAATCGTCATTCAGTTGGGGTGAGGTCCTGCTGCCATGTGTTCTTGGCCCAGTGCTAATCAATATTTTTATCAATGATCCAAAGAAAATACATAATCTTTACTGGTAATGTTTGAAGATGACACACAGATTGGTGGGGTGGTAAATAATATAGACAAGTAAATTATACAGAATGATCTGGATCATGTGTACTCATTTAAACATGTCTGCTGTAAATTTCTCTTTAAAACATCTATGAAAAAAGAACATAGGTCTCCTCCCCAGGATGAGGGATGTCTCCCTGAAAGCAGTGCCTTTGATGAAGATGTAGGGGTCATGATGGATATTCAGCTGAATGTGATTTCTCAGTGCGATATTGTGGCTAAGAGGACTAATGTGATCCTTGGATATATACATTGGATAATATGGAGTAGGAGTAGGGAGGTGGCATTACTTGGTATATGGCATTAGTGAGCCTATCCGCTTCTAGTGTCTGCACTTTAAAAGGGATGTTCATAAATTGAAAAGCTTTCGGAAAAAGAGCGACAAGGGCAATTAACAATCTGGAATACCTGCTTTACAGCATGAGATTGAAGACGCATAATCTGTTTAAATTGATCAAAATGAAGATTGTGACTTGATCACAGTCTATAAGAGAGAGATTTTCAAAGGCACTGGAATCTTCACTTCCACTCACCTAAGGCCTGTGCCTTTGAAATCTACCCCGAAGAACGTACACAGAGAGGAGATTTGATAATAGAAGACTCTTGAATCCAGCAGACAGAGGAATAACAAGATCCAATAGCTGGAAGCTGGAGCTAGACAAATTCAGACTAGAAATAAGGCACAAATTTTTAACAATGAATGCAATTTAATCATTCGAACAATTCACCTAAGGATGTGATGGATTTTGCATTGCCTGAAGCCTTTAAATCAAGATTGGATGTCTTTCTAAAAAGGCATGCCCTAATTCAAACAAAAGTTATGGGCTTGGTGCAGAAATTACTGGGTGAAATTATATAGCCTGGGTTATGCAGGAGGATCATAATTGTCAATTCTGGAGTCTCAAATCTGAGTCTGATTTAAACATCTTACCCAGCAGCAAGTGTCCCCTACAGTCAATTTCAAATCAAAGTAGGCCTGCAAATCTGAATGCACATCCATATCCTTAAGTAATTGGAAATCCAGTATACACGCTGCCAGTCTCCAAACCATTGTGCTCCCATCAAGAGCACTGAGGCTGCTTTATACCTGTGCCCAAACGTAAAGCTGGTCCCCTTTATGGTGCTCCACTGTTCAATGAATATTCTGATTCATCTACTGTGTATAAACTTTTTGATCGTTCAGAACACACTGTGTACAATACACTGTTTTGTGTGTGTGTGTGGATAGTGTTAAGGTAAGTTTCATCCCTATATCTACAAATATTGAGATTTTTTTCCCCAGGATTTTGGGAAAGGAATGCACTTTTGAGCAATCATCTTCAATACAAGCTTTTACCTTTTTGAGTGAATTTTTACTTAGAGCTTAATAAGGGTTTATACTGTTGGTGAATGCCTTATACATATAACCTTAAGTTACAGCATTGCAAATGAATTGCTGTAATGATGTACCAAGTCCCCTGGGGTTATGACATCTATCATTTATGCTTTTGATGGCCTTGACCTTGATGGGGAGGATGCGTTTGACAGATTATGTAGTATAATAGTCCTCTGAAAGTATAACCATGTGGTTCTAAACCATCCTAAAGCACATAGAGGATGAATCAGAATTTTCAATAAGCTGTGGTGAGTTTTGAAAGGTATTTTGCTGTTTAAACCAATTTTAATATATCGGAACATATGACATCCAAAGTCGTCATATTTTATAGGAGCAGGCTGCTGACTTGCTTGCATTTCTTTATTTTTTTCCCCCAAAGATAAACTAAAATGCAGGGCTTTTCTTTAGGAAAATAAAATAATAAAATTTCATGTGTTTTCAGAGCATTCAGAGGGTGAATCGCTGTTTTACATTATTAGTCCAAGAGATATTGTTGTGGCTAAAGAGCGGGACCAAGATGACCACATTGACTGGCTTCTTGAAAAGAAGAAATATGAAGTAATTTTTACCACATTATCATTAAGTTCTTATGTTTGAAAGTCTTGTTGTCCATAGTTAGCATTACCCTCACATGTGAATGGGAACACTTTATTTTAAGTTTAGTTCCTGACCCTGCATCACATAAGCATATGTGTAACTTTACTCACATGCAGTCCCATTGTGTTAATGTTTGCGATATTGGGGCCCAAATGTGTAGTTGAAGGAAAGGGTGTGTCCATGTCAGATTTGAAATGTGTTAGATGTCACTAAAATTATTAATGCTATTCAGTTTTGAAGAAATTAACTGGGAATCAGATATGCTTTGTGTGTTTGGATCCATCCAAACTGACTAAAGCAAAGAGATTCACTTTAGGTACATCAGAAGTCGCTATTCTGAGGCATTACAGATATTGAAAGGGGGTTGAGATATTAGGGTAACATACACACAGCTCCAGCTAAGATGTAGTTTCTTTAATATGTGGAACAGTCTTCAAAGTATTAAAAATTTAGTCCAAAATATACAATTTTGATGTCTAAAGTAGCCAGACTCTCAAAATTGTTGACAACGGCAGTGACTACACTGGGAACTCAATGCTCAGCTTCTATGAAAAATAAGATAATTTATTTAGGTGCCTAAATACTGATTTTAGGCACCTAGTATTGGTTCCAGAATTTGCAATATTTCTTGAAGTAGAACCTTATAGGCAATATTAACACAATACACAAGTTTTTTTTGGTTTCTGATTTCCCCTAGTGAATCAGTTAGAAGACTTTGTAGGATGTTTAAAGAAATTTGCAAAGGTTCATTTAAATTTACTTATGAGCTGAATGCCCACTGTAGCTGGTTAAGGGCTATTTGGCATGCATTTCTCTGGTTAACTAAATTTTGATATCCCTGATGCAGATTATCGTGAAAAGATCCATGAAGATTTGTTTCTCCTGAGGAATAAATTCAAAATGGTGAATGCAGTTCTGTAGTTATGGAAAATACTGCACTGGTCTCACAAGACTCAAGCACCTTTCAATTGTGTGTGTCTTGGTGAAAGCCCTTTGAGACTAATAATCAGTGAATGATTTGTGCTGTAATCTAAATGAAGGTTTCATTTTTTATTTTATTTTTTTTGCTTTTAAAAGGCCAGGTTTGTTTCTACACATTTGAAATAAGTAAAGGGAGAGGAACACATTAAACTTAATGAAAAAAAAAAAGATTCTGACTGGAGAGGGTATTTTGGTTGATATAAAAAAGAAAACAATACCTTTTCTCAAACAGATTTTTCATATAGGTTTTTCTAGCAGAGGATTTTTGTTTGAAAATTAACCAGTGGGAATGCATTATATATTATGCCATAGTCATGAAATTTGATCCTAATATACTAATGTGGAGTGAACCCAGATGGAAACAGAAGTAGTTTTCTTTGTGGTTCACCGGTTTTGTTTGAGTCTGAATTCTAAGCTGTTCATTCAACCATGGCATTAAAAATTCTAGTGCTTCAAACACAAGGCACAGAAAAAAGGGTTTGATTGTATGCAGTTTTCCGTGTATAAGTTTTGTATATCTGGCTTGTATGTCACTTTTCTATCGTATGAATATAGGAGGCTTTGATGGCCGCCGAGATCAGTCAAAAGACCATAAAAAAGCATAGGATTTTGGTAAGTTTAAAAACTTCAAAATATTTTTTTTTCTTGTTGTTGCTTTTTAGATCACTACTTGATGTTTTATATTCATCCTAGGAATGTTGGTAGTTACAGTCTTTTGTCCACATTATTCCAGTCAATAGTTAGTTATGCATTTTCCTATAGCGTTCAGTTTCCTGAGGTCGATCCTAAAGCAGGGCATTGGTGCTCAGAGTTTTAGGATGGTGAACTTAAAAATTGCACTTCTCTGATTTTTTTTTTTTTTTTTGCCTACTGTTATTTCAAGTAACACCTAATATTATGATACCTGAAAGTCATTAGAGAAAAAATAATTTATTTTTCAGTTTTACTTTCTGCATATAACAGCACTTCGGCTAGGTTTATTGAAGGTGGTTAAATCTCATTGAAATTCAGTAGGAAATGGGCACCTAACTCCCATAGGATACTTTAAAAATCCCTTCTTTTTACATAGTCACTGTATAGTTTACCCCTGTATAGTTATTTTCCATGCTGCTTGTGTGGTCCTTCACACAGCAATAAGGAGGAATAGAAATATTTAATAAAATAAGAAAATATTGTTAATCCCCAAAAATCAGCACTACTTTTATCTCCTTTTTAAAATTGATCTAGATAGAGTTGCTGGTTTACCTTTAAAGGTGAAATGCGGTATTTAAAGAATAAGTACAAAGCACTGATTGAGATCGTTAATTCATAGTCTAATTACAAAGGTACCCTGAAATTTACAAATAATTACACTTTAGAAGTAAGCTGAAAGGTGTTTTATTTATCCCAGCCTGAATGCAGAAGTCTGTTTTCTCCTTTAAGTGCTGATGACATCACCAGAATGCAGGCCCATCAATGGGGGGGGAGGGGGGAGGAGGGAGGAAGGAGGCAATTTCCCAGGGGCCCGGTGATTTTGAGGGGGCTCGGTGATTTTAAAAAGGGCCTGGGCCATGGGCAGTGGAGTGAAAGCTTCCCTTCGGGCCTTTTCCACCCATGGCCCCCACCCACAGTCCACACCTGCTCTCCCCCAGGCCCTAGCCCACTCGCCAATGCGTACGTCCCCACCAGTCCACCTCCCCACTTGTCCCCCTTCTTTTCCACAGCCCCCCTTCTCCAGTTGGCCTCCCTGCAGCTGTTTCCCCCCTCCCCACTCAGCCCTGCTTGCTGCGTCCCTCCTCCCCTCTCCCCACTGTCACTCAGCTCCTGGGGAACAGGGAGTGTGAAAGAGAAGAGGGGGACCGAGGGATTGGGAGGGAGGGACGTGGCAGCGAGCGGGCCTAGCCAAGGGTGGGGCCTGAGATGGGCTGTGGGCAGAAGAGGCAGGGCAGGACTGTTCTGCTCTGGGACCCAGAATTCCTGTCGGTAGGCCTGCCAGAATGCAACACAGGGAATTCAGTTGCCTGTGGCCCTTTCAGAAGAAATAGAAACCTGAAAGCAGGTGGTCCTGGCCAGAAAGTTAAAGGGGAAATAATCTTCCACTATATGGCTTGTAAAATGTGTTCCATTAAGATGAAATCCAATTTATGCACATGAAGCCACAGTTATGAGCTTGTTGGGCTTTATCCAAATCCTACTGAAGCCAATGGAAGAGCTCCAGTTGACTTCACTGGGCTTTGGATCAGGTAAAGCCCACAGGGATTCAGCGGCAAAATACATTGAACACACACATTCAAACAGGGGACGGTCATGGGACTGTATGCTCCTCCCAAGGATTCTGTAGGTTGTCATAGCGGACACCACCCTTCAGCGCCACTTATGCAGATCAGGTGGCCCTGGTGTTCTGTGTAAATGGAAATCCTATCCCCATTCTCTTCCCCATAGTGGCCTCTATGTCACCCCAACCAAAGCATGGCTATAGTAGAACCCCTTACCTAGTTCCTTCACTAGCTAGGACCCTCAGCCCCTTTCAGTGCTGTTGCTTGACATAAATTGTACAGTGAGCTCTGCGTAGTCCCATCAGCTTCACATATGTAAAGCTATGATGATATCATCTCTGAGCATTAATGCGATCACATCAGATAATAAATGGATGTTTTTTTAATGGCTGAAGTACCAAATAATGTCTCAATTGAGGCACAGCACATCATTTAAAGCTGAGTAATGGGGTAAACTCTTGAGACTGGATTTATTATGTAAATGCAGACAAACCTCTAAAGCAGCTTGAATGGCACCAGTGTTTTAGTGCTTTTTGGATAATAAAGCCTGTAACCTAGTTTTCTTTCCCTACGTCTGTGTAATAAAGTGAGCAGCTTGTTAGATTATCAGTAAGTCCTCTATTTTATGAAGCATTGCTTGAAGTTATGTTCTTTGCGGATGTGCTGCTTTTCTCTTCCCCCAGACACTAAACCTTTCTGTTGATGCAGAAAGTGTCCCACGTCAGGGTCAAATTTATCATCCTTCATCTAAGTGACTCAAATGTCGAATGTCCAGATACATACACATTTTGAGCCACACTCAAGACTTAGGAAGTAGCATATTCTTCTCAGTATTAGAGGAGTCATGACAAATTATTTAAAAGAGTGTCATATGTTCAAGAGATGAGATTTTAAAGTGCGTATTTCAGTGTGATTTATGTACATGCTCCTACTTCTGATGGCAATAGGGGCTTAGGAGGAGATATTCCTGGGAAATATGTACTGGTGATTGACCTAACAAGCCACTGAATGCAAGCACAGCTGAAAGGATTATTATGGCAGTAAACCACTTGACTCTTCAAGAATGTTTGACTTTGGAACTTTTATACCTAGTTTGTCACATTTTTAATTTTTTTCCCTTTATTTTAGGACATAGGCTTAGCCTATATAAATCATCTAATGGAGAAAGGAGAGTATGACTTGGCTGCCCGGTAATATATTTAGGCATTTCTTTGCTGTGCATATGATTATGTATAATCCATGTATGAAACAGATAAAATCACTTAGGAATTCAGTGATACTTGTTTTACCCTTTATTCTTACCCTTTAGTTTATAAAGATAGAAACATCTACAAGTTTGGTACTGTGACTTGTATTTTCCTAGTCACTTAAATCTTTAGTTGTTAGAATCATGCTACACATATTTTAAAAGCAAGATTTAATTCTTTTAGATCTTTTATATCCTTGCTATTTACACCATCATTTAAATCCACTTGATTTGTACCATAGACGTGTCAATGTTCAGCATTGTTACGTGCTTAGAAAATAATTCAGAATAATAATAATACTTCACACTTATTTAGACCAAAAATTTCAAATCTACTTGAAGTGAGGTGCCTAAATCCATATTTAAGCACTTAAAGAATTCTGATTTTTAGAACTGCAGAACACCAGCAAATTCCATTGAAATGAATGGGAGCTGCATTTGTTCAGAATGTTTGAAATCTGGACCACTCCTATTTAGTTGCCTAATTTTACTCAGCCAGGTTTCAAAATGTTGACCATAGTGCTTTTCATTCACTAACTGCAAATTTGTTTCAAAGAAAGGTTAATATTATTATTTCTGTCTTACATACGTGGAAGCAGGATCCTAGGTGCAGATTCTCAGCTGGTGTAAACTGTCATAGCTCCAACTGATGATTTGTCTCATTGAGAAGTTACATAACTTTCCTAGGATCACAAAACAAATCTGTGGCTGGGCCAAGAATGGGAATCAGGTCTTCCATTCCCGAGCCATTGGAGAATGATGGTTGAGTACACTGAGAGGTGTAATTGAGCACAGTCGGAAATGCTCATAAGTTCCAACACAGACTCACCATGAGACCTTTGGATAGTCTCTCCCTCTTTCTCTCTCTCTTTCTATCATCATTTAAAATAGGGATAATACTTGCCTCATAAAATGGTATAGGGATTTATTAGATTTTTATACCCCACTTTGAAGTTGCAAGTGCTAAATACAATTATATATGTAGAAATTTACTAATTGAGAACTTATCAGTATATGGGTTGTGAAAAGTAGCAGTCTGTTTCCTTCATGCTAATGGGAGACAGTAAATGTGAGGACTAGAATTTGTTACCTGTATGGATGACACCCAAATAATGGAATATATTAATAGAATAATCTTGAGGTTTTGATAATTTAGGGAATAAAGTTCAGGTCCTGGATCAGCAGTGGCTGAAACCAGAGTTGGGATGGCACATTTTGCTGCTAGAAAAGAGGGTATGAATACCACACCTGTTAGCTTTCTTCACAGCATATCAACACTAGACTATGTCCAGAACACCTTTTTTGAACAATGACTGCCAAAACGCAGGGCCTTAAAAGGTACCTGGTTTGGGGGAATGGGGGGGAAGAGAATAGGGGGATTGTTATTGTTTGTCCATATATGTAACTTTATTGGTAATTGCTGTCATTTTGCCCTCAGAAAATGCCAGAAAATACTTGGAAAAAACACAGAACTCTGGGAATTTGAAGTTCATAAGTTTAAAGAAATAGGACAACTTAAGGTAAGTTAACTCCTATTTCTTAATGGATGTGTTTGTATGGTATGACCCATGTTTATTCTATAGGAGCTGAAGTTGACCAAACATATGTGACATCAATTGAACCAAAATTTTATATATGTATCTAATATGCAAGTTTGGGTACACGAGATTTGATAGCCTGCTGTAAAATAGTTATTAAAATCAAAATGTAATCTATAAATAGCAAGACAGCAGTTATGTGTTTTTCACACAGGTTAATACATATTTTTGAAGTAGTGTTTGAAGTATAGCACAATTGTGTATCCACCTACATATTTTAATTTTTACCCCCTTTTGCCCAGCCCCCACACACAGTGAAGTATTTATTTATGGAGGGTGGGATTTTCAAATGTGCAGTTGGTTATTCAATTCCCATTCAAGCACCCTTAAGGACCTTTTGAAAATCCTGAGTGGAATTCCTTTGCCAGTTTGCCATTGCTGGGTTTAATGTGCCCTTCACAAAATTCTGAACTCCCTGTGTAGTGCAGCATTTTTTCTTAATGGTTACAGCACTAAAGAATAATTAAGTTGTAAAGTAACAGATTTTCCCTTATATTGGATGCTGAAAGCAATAGGGGGAGGGGAAGCATTCTGTGCTTTCTTGTGTCTTGCCACCATAGTGAACTAGGTGTTGAAAGAGTACACATTCTCTATAAGTTTCTCAGTTAATAAATTGCCCACAACTTAAGGCAGAAGTGCAGTCACTCCCAAATGAGTACAAAACATTATGCGCACTCCCTTTGATAACACATACGCATTTCTGAATTTTATGTCTTCCTATTCAAGCTCAATGAGCCAAAAAGGACATATTATTAAGATCTCACAGCATGTAGTCCCTTGCTGGTTTTGAGCTGTTTAATTCTGTTCAAAGAGTGAAGGTGTTTCAACATTATGGATTTTAGAAATGTCTGGCTTTTCTTGTAAAGTCACACTAATAAGAGAACAGCACTGTCTTTATGTGAGTTCTTTGTGGTTCGGTGCACACTTTGCTAGATTGGAAGATGAAATCTCATGTTTGTCTCTATGTATTTCAATCCAGTAAGGGACCTGAGTGCATGTTCAGGTGAAATTTTGATATGCTGTTTTCCCCCCTTTGGTTTGATATAGATATAGATATATAGATATGACAGAGAGAGAGAGAGAGTGTGTGTGTGTGTGTGTGTGTGTGTGTGTGTGTGTGTGTGTGTGTAAAATGAATGTTTTCTTGTCTCCACTTATGTAATCCAGCAGACTGTAAAATATAAAAATATTTGCAGGTTTGCTGCAAAAACCTCTTTGTTAAATTACTGCCTTTCTAAACAGTTGGCTGTTTACACCCTTCTGAAAGAAGACTGGAGAAAAACACAAACTGCAATATGTTACATTATTTGACTTCAAGCTGCAATTCCAGCATATTCTTTTCTTTATTTCCTATTATATGCATATGGTCTTCCTCAGGCTTTTATGGTACTTGACTGCTACAAAAGGTTAATGAAGTGAGGCCAATCCAGCTGGACTGTTTCCTGAAGTGGGTTTTGAATTCTCTTATGTTTCATTGAAATATTTCTCTATTAATTTTGGTCAGCATTTATGTATTGTAATCCCTAATCCAATCAACACATGCTGAATAAAATAGCTGATCCAAAATTCAACTATTTCTAATGTATTTTAGGGGTTATGCTGGTGGGTTGAGACAAAGGTGTTTTGCAACACTAAGTGAGGAATGAAATCATCTTAAATGTTGAGTTCTAAGCTATAAGATAGATACGTAGTCTACTATCATGATATAATTACTAATTATAAAAGGGATATTTTTAAAAAAAAATCCTTCCATGTGTAAATTGCTGTCTGAAGTATAAGAAATGTTCCAAATTAAAGTAGTGTGCAAGTGACCAAAGTAGCAGAGAAAATAAGGCTTTGAGATTCCTCAGCAGTGAAGGACTATAGATATCAATATTGATCTATTGAAGCCAGTGACATGTTGCTATTGATAGGGCCTCTCGTGCACAGGCCATTCAACTTCTAATGGAGTCCTGTCAAAGCACCCTTAATGTTTAGTTGACAGTCGGTTTGGGTAACAAAGATTGCATTTTAGATTGTCCAGACAATTCATCTGATTCCAAGGAGCTTTAGGAATTTACTGGATTCTGAATTTACTGATTGGCTCATTGTGCCTTTTTATTGACGTCACAGCCATATACCGACTCATGGCTGGGATCACCTCACGCGTGCACAAAAAGTCTCCATATCTATTACTGATGGTTTGAAAACGCTTTAAAAAGATGAAATAAGGGAAGGAAGAATGTTTCTATGTATTTTCCCTTTTCGTAAATTCCATTTCTATAATGGGCCAAATGGCGCAGGACTGAGCTATTAAGGCATCCAAATCCTTCAGTCACTTTTTTTTCCTGCCAGCCCAAGTCCTTTACTTCCCCCTAAATTACTCACCTTAACTAGGGCTCTTAAACAAAACAAAGCCAAATAATGACATTAGGAACTTTAACACAGCCTTTAGTTCAGCTTCCTAGGTGCATTTTAAAGCAATTCAGCTGCTTTTTTTTATCCCTGTTGAGCACTGAGGCCAAACTGCAGGATGAAGCAGCATTTTCCATTTGAAGCTCCGCTGCTAACAATGGGACTTCAAAGGGAAAAATGCCATTTTCTCCCTGTAGCCTGGCCACAGCACTAGAGAAGTGGCTGGGTTGCCTTGCAGTGAAGCTATATTTAGTAATCTAAGGATTGCATTGAGGTTTATAGATCAGGGTTTTTTGTTTTTTGTTTGTTTTTGTTTTTGTTTTATTTTTAAAGAGCCCTTATTTAGGAGGCAGCTGAGAGGTAGAAAAGGGCAGAATGGAAGTATGAGAACAGTAATTAAAATTGCCTCTCCCCTCCCAATACTCAATCCTGAGTCCTTCTGGTTTGTCATACTACTTCCCTTGTAATTGAAAAGAGATCTGGGTCTCTGTAGGGGTACAAGTACTTGCCTGTCAAGGGATGCTTGCAGGATGGGAGCCCAATTTGTTATACTTAATATTTCCAATTTCTATTTTCCAAAACAAAGTGGGAGCTCCCAGTGGCCAGTAGGTAATAAAGGGCATCTGGAAGAGCAGCCAGACCCGAGAAGAATAGGGAGAGTAGGAATCTGCTAAGAGCAGGGAATTTTAATTTTAAAAAAGAAATGCTTTTTACAAAAAGACTAGTAGCTGTGGACAGAAGACATTTTCCTGTTTTGTTTTGTATTTTTAAATTTAATCTTTGCACAATAAACTGCTTTTCATGAGAGAAGTTGACTTTGCTTAAACCCCTTCAACAATTTTTTTTTTTTTTACGTTAACAAAACTCATAGACTGCAAGGTCAGAAGGGACCATCATGATCACCTAATCTGACCTCCTTCACATTGCAGGCCACAGAACCTCACCCACCCACTCCTGTAATAGACCTATAACCTCTGGCTGAGTTACTGAATCCTCAAATTATGATTTAAAGATTTCAAGTTATAGAGAATCCACCATTTACACTAGTTTAAATCTGCAAGTGACCCAGGCCTCACACTGCAGAGGAAGGTGAAAAAACCCCAGGGTCTCTGCCAATCTGACCTGAGGGAAAATTCCTTCCCAACCTCAAATATGGTGATCAGTTAAACTCTGAGCATGTGGGCAAGACCAGCAGTAGTAATTCAGAGCCCTCCCCATCTGGTGTCCCATCTACTCAAAATAAGCATTAGTGCTGTTTAGAGAATTGCAACCAACATTAAGTTTTGATGAGAAATGGCAATCAAAAATGTCCCGGATTGTTTATTTGTCTCATTTGCTGACCTGCACTTAAGCAGGTGTTTTAGTAAATTGCAGGTGAACTTTTCCAGTGACTTGAAGGTATTTGGCCTTCAGCCATGTGCCTCACAGTCACAACACATCCAAGGCGTGTACTGATAATCTGTCAGTGTAACCCTATTGCTATAATAATTATCATCTTACATTTAGCTAGAACTGTAGTGCATAATAGTATGTTGTGCCATAATTGCATGATATGAACTGATTTCACCCCTGAAACACACTTCTGTGTCTTGATTGTCAGGATGTAATTTCTTAAGAACCTTTATAGGACATCAGATCAACCATTCTATCCAGCTTTTGATGGAAAGACCATTTTTGAAGTCATAATTTAGGTTTACAAATTGTTTGGCAGTGGTGGTGGTGCTTGTTACTTATTCCCATCTTAAGTTTTGTTTAGGCAGAAGAGATGATACATTGAAAAGTAAGTTTATTTTAGGAGATGAGTGCTTTGATACCCTGTCAGTAAATACGGTAGCACATTTAGTCAAGTAGATTTTGAGGTGCTTACATGTAACTTGAATGTATAGGATTTTCCTTTCAAATGGCTAAAGCTAATGAGGTTGGACTAAATGGCTAATGTACCCAAAAGTCAGGACTCTACTTTTATAAAACAGTACAGAGATAATCCTCTGTATTAACTCAACAATTAGATGCATCTGTGACACACTGTCCTGTTACAACTTGAAGAAAACCCTAGTGACACAGGCAGATTTCCAATCTCACTTATATCTTTTTTCATGAAAATCACTCAGGTAAGTAATGGAACTCAGATCTGGGCTATTTTAAAGTAAAGTACTTCATAGGAGGTAAAATCTGAATTTACAGTTCTTTTAATGTTACCAAGGACTATTCTTGCTTTTAGACTTCAAATTGTTGGTAAAGAATTCATTTTGTGTATTCTATCTATGAGGATATTTAGGCACAATAATTTATTTTAATCTCACGCTGCTCTGTTTTCTCCTGTAGGCAATTAGCCGTTATTTGCCAAGACGGGATCCAATTCTGAAACCCCTCATCTATGAAATGGTCCTGCATGAGTTTTTGGAGAGTGACTATGAGGTACTGTGTTCTGACACACCATGTGTAATAGTCCTTACTAGAATATCATTAAAGAGCAATTTAGAAAATTGGTAGCAAACTCTACCATAGTCAACTAGAGCACAGATGCTAGGTTTAACAGCAAAGCAAAAATAAAAGCCAGTAATGTTTGCAATAAACATTGAAATACTTATCAGTGCACCTTGTTCAGAGACCCAAGTCTTGAATCTGGTAATAATAATCATTATTATTCATTTGTTTAAGAGCACAAAAGTGTGCTTGGTGCCTTACAAAACATATAGAGACCCAAAGAGGTTACTGTCTAACTAATGGCATGTTATGATTTATGAAGACAAGAAAAACAAAGGTGGCGGGAAAGGGTGAATGGAGGGTAAGGTAAGGATGCTAAATGGCCCACACGTGATTTGTGTATTTTACCTGATAAATATTCTGAAAGATGGAAGTAATCAAAATATCCCTTCAGTCTCAGCCCAGACAGTTTGGTGATTCTGAAATTTAGCAGTTTAGCTACAGCCAATTATTTTAAGTGATATTAGGAATGATGGCATTCTGTCTTAAGCCTGGATTTTTGAGAGGTGCTGGCTGCCTTCAACTGAGGGCATTCAGTCCCCCACAGGAAGCACTATGTGCCTCCTCGTAAGATCAGACCCTTGCTCCCCAATCCTGCAACTTAATTATACAGAATGGAGTGCTGTAGCCATGCAGAGCCCCATCGACTTCAAGAGAGAGGGCTCCATGCTGGAACAGCAATCCACTTCTGTGTAACAAGACTTTGCATTGTAAGCTGCATGGGTTTAGGAATGTTTTATGATGTTGTGTTGGACTATATTTTCAGAGAGCTGCATGTGCACAAATCCCAGTGGAAGTGCACATAAATATGCACATCATTTTTTTCAGAGCACTCTTACTGTGGATGTGTGCACACACTCTGGGCCTTATCTTTTGCATAAAAATGTGGACTCTGTGTCATAGTCAGTAAGAGTACATCTGTGTAAGTCTGACCATTAATCCTTATCTTTTTGGTTATTCCAAATATTTAAAGAAAAGTCTTTCGAAGAGCAGCACTAAAATGTGTGGGACATTCTAAACAGACATTTTAAAAAAATTACTTACTTTTATCTGCCTTGTCCTAAGTTAACTGCCTCCTAGTACATCCTGAGAAATTCTGTGTTGGCCTACATGTGGCCAGTACTGGTGGTGAAACAGTCTAAATTGCTGAGCCTACAAGCCTTATGTGCATAAAGGTAAATATATTGACAAGTCTATAGGGCCTAAAAAAATAAAATTTGTGCTCTTAATTTCATATTTTTGTGAATGCCAACAAGTGGGTGAAAAATGGCTGGTGCAATTTTAGAAGCCTAGCTGAGGCTTTGATGCTTTGAAATATTATTTAGGCAGTCTTTCTATTTCTGTTAATCAATGCTCTCTTCCACTTTTAGGGTTTTGCAACACTGATAAAAGAGTGGCCTGGAGATCTCTATAACAATACAATCATAGTTCAAGTAGTAGTGGATCACCTGAATAAAGATCCACAGAATAGGACCTTGCTCAGAACTCTGGCAGAATTGTGAGTGTAATTTGAACTCATTTATACCCATGGAACTATATAAGATCCTATCTGAATGGTATCATATATTCTGTTAGTATTTCACTGCCTATCCTGATAGAAATGACCATATTCCATTCTTTGGAATATCAACCACTTTCATTGCCAGCTTCTGTATGTTGATGTATTGATTGCAGTGCTTAGGATCTCTTTCCTTTTCATTAAAGCGAGTAAAGAAAGAAGTCAATGAAGTCTGATGCAAGATTGAATTTACCTGTTCCCTTGCCAAAACAAATAGCCTCCATCCCTCTTCATGTTACTAGAACAAGAATATTTTGTAAATAGTTTGTATTTCAAAAAGAGAGAAAAGCAGTGGCATTTCTTTGTCCTCTATTTAAAATGTACTAAATTCTGTGCACTCTGGCTTTGAATTGTATGACTGGAAGATATGTTTTAAATGGATCTGGTTTAGTGGTAGGGCTCTGTACTATGTGCCCAGTCTGACTTCTTGGTTAAGAGGTGCTGCATGTTCAGCCTCTAAAAAGAGGAAAGTATCTCCCTACTGCTAAATGATGAACCTTCCAAGCCTTTTAAGGTGTAGCACTGATTGCCTCTGCAATGAGCTCTGTTTAGTTGTCCTTGACCAAAAGGGCAGGGCCTCTGTTGTTGGGGAAATAGGGGCTTTTCTAGATGGGCGAACAATGGGATGGAAGGAGAAATCACACCTGGTTATTAATTTAATACACAGTTGAAAATCATATTGTCCATGTTCTTTCTCAATGAATTATTTGAACTATTAACACTTATGTTCCTCAAAACAAGTAATGTGTTACTTTCCATCATAGTGTATGATTTCCTTGAATTCAAATGTGTATGGGTTTTATGTGTTATAATGTCATTTCTTTCAGATACACCTATGACCAACGCTACAGCAAAGCCCTTGAAATTTACCTAACACTGAGACATAAAGATGTTTTCCAATTGATCCATAAGCACAATCTGTTCAGTTCTATCAGAGACAAAATTGTAATGCTCATGGATTTTGATTCAGAGGTATGATGATTTTTAAGGATACTTTAACTCTTTCTGAGCCATAAATATTTCAGCAAGTCAGAAGTTAATGCCTATTACACATAACGCTATAGCAGTGGAATGGTGTTCTATGGTTAAGCGCATTTGGCTTTTATTATATTTGCACGGTCTGGAGTCAGGAAAATAAAAATACCATGCAACCCCAGAGGCAAAATCCTTCTCTCAAAATGCCATAGTGGATATTGGCTTCTATATTCTGCTTTCCCTTCAGCCACAGATCTCCTGTTGACCATCACCCAAAATAGAATGAGCAGAATATTGAAGTTGAGATCTACCAACTGGCTGATTGCTGTAAGATTCTAGTTGCATTTCCAATCAAATTAGGAAGGTTAACGAGCCAAATAGTAGTAAACAATTGGGGAAACGGATTTAATCACACACATCTTGGGTAGTCTCGCCACTTTTCTTTGTCTGCATCTGACTAATGTGCTTGCAAAAGTACAAGGTGATCAACCTAAATACTAAAATAAAAACATTTGCATAGTGTGCAAAATTTAGTATTCTTTCCTCCAAACTATTGCCGCTGTAATGCTGAGGCTAAAACAGGGGCTTTGGTACATTTGCTATCATTCTTGGTATGCTGCCTTTATATGTGTTTAAGTACAGTGGGTCTGCGATTCCATCTGCAGAGATATAGTAGGTTCTGCATGAAGATCAGGATTTTGACATGAGATTGTTTCCTTTTGAGGGAGAAACAAAACAGGGTCCATTTGGCCACACCCCTGATGTGTTCATGCCTGCCTGCCCATACACAGGTTTACGTGAAGTTATCCTGGAGCCCACCTGCATGGCATGCTGGAGTGTGGATTTCGAATACATACCTCATCTGTAGCCAACCTGCCCCTTTGCAGTATTACTGCAGTGGTTCTGCTGCATTGGGCTGTATTCTTCTGAGCCCGTGATTTGATGGGCATACTTGACATGCATTGTAGTAATGGTGTAATATTGACTTCTGTTCAAAGCGGGAGCTTAAGAAAAGTATTCTGCAGAATATTTGATAAATTCCAGTTTGAAGTAAATTAATTTCTCCCTTTAAATACTGATATTCTGCACACTGTCATCCAATTAAATGCAAATAAAAAGTGTGTCTCTGCAATATCCAGTTGATCACATCAGTAAGAGTCTTTCTGGATATCAAACGCTGCTTTTGCATACCCATTCTGAGTTGTGCTTCTCTTTCTTTGTTTCAGAAAGCAGTGGACATGCTTTTGGATAATGAGGGTAAAATTTCAGTGAGTATAAACACTTCATGGTGTTGTCATCAAGCTGACTGCATTCATTACACAGGTCTTCCTTTCAGTCTTACAGAAGAGGTAACTGGCTCTGGGTTCCTTACTCATATGTTTACTTTTTTTTTTTTTTTTTTTTTAGATCGAAAAAGTTGTAGAAGAATTAGAAAACAGGCCTGAGTTACAACATGTGGTAAATATTAGTGTTTGCTGTTAGTTTATTTTTGAGCTGAATAAACTCTCTGCTGGAACTCTCTCTTGGCATACCTTTATAAATACAGTTAGCTGTTGATATGCAGATCCATCTCCTGCTGCAGTAATGACTGTTGCTCGTATTCATGTATGACTACGACTGGAAATCAGTTTCCACATGTGGGGTTCAGGAGACATGCCAGGGCAAGTTGGTGTCTGTTCCCTCCTACTGTTGGCCAAGGTGGCACGATGATATTCTGTTGCTCGTTCTGCTTCCTTCATAGCGGAGTGCCAAGTTCGCCTGCTATGGGCCGTATCCTCCGAGATCATTGAGACCAGCCTGGCAAACTGCATGTGCCACTTGATGCAATCCTTGTAGCGGAGTTTGGGACCGCCAGCCTTCCTACTGCCTTTTTCAAATACGCTGTACAGAACTCTCTTAGGCAGTCAATTATTATCCATACGTATAAGGTGGCTGATCCAGATCATTTGTCTCTGTGCTAGTATGGCTTCCATGCTTAGCATGGCTGCCAGCCGTAGTACTTCATTGTGGGTAATTTTGTCAGACCATTTGATTCCTATTATGCTGCGTAGGTGGTGGTGTTGCAGACAGTTACGTTTTTTGATATGGCAAGGTGAAAGGGGGCAGATCTCTAATGTGTATAGAAGACAAGGAAGTACAACAGCTTGGTAAACTTGGCATTTTGTGGACACTTTGACACTATCTTGTCCATAGTCTTGTCCCTATCTTGTCCCGATCTTGTCCATAGTCTTTTTTTGTAGATGACCAAAAGCTGAGGCAGCTGACTTTAAGCACACGGAAAGTTCTTAGTCAATGCTGATGTTGTTGGTAACTGTGCTACCTAGGTAGCAAAAGGATTTGACATTGTTTAATTGGCAACCATTCAGTTTTATATCTGATGGTGATGGAAGTGATGGGTTTCTACCAGGAGATGGTTGGTACAGGATTTCTGTTTTCTTTACATTAATACAAAGGCCAAAAAGGGATACAGCATGGGCAAAGGAATTCAGCAAATGTTGCAGGTCATTCTTGGAAAGGGTGACAGACACTGAGTCATTGGCATACAGTAGATCCTTTACTTCACTTTGCTGGGATTTGCTTTTTGGCCTTGAATTGATGGAGGTTTAGAAGTCTGCAATTGAATTGTGTTGTTAGAATGACACCTATAGTGGTAGTATTTGCAGCAACTAGTTTATTTCTGAACTGAAAAAACTGTCTGCTGGAGCTCTCTTTTGGCATACCTTTATAAAATACACTTAGCTTTTGAGATGCAGATTCCATCTCCTGTTGCAGTAGCAGGAAATAAAGGTGCCTTTTAGCCAGAGATCAGCTACATGAGTGGATGAGAGAGAGAGAGATTGGCGGCTCTTGCCATTCCACCTTAACTTTGACCTAAAGGCATGTGTAAAACAGTAAAACGATGTTTTTAAATATATTCTTCTGCTCTCTTGATGACATACTGAAAGCCATCACCAGTGGTTCTGGACTCTGAAGCACCCTTTTTGCTGTCAGTTACTTTTTCCCTTGCATTCTTCCTCCCTTCCCTTACCGTAAAAGCGTTGCCCAGTGTGGTACTTCTATTCCAACGAATACAGTGAAATATGGGTATGACTTGATGCAGTGAACCATTTGGATTTCCAGAGCAGTAATTGCCATAAAGCATATGCTTTTTTTATTCATTCAGAACTACATCATCACCCTTACACTATTAGGGGGAAGCTTGTCCAGTTTAGCAATTGTTGCTGCTGTAGATGAGTCAAAGCTTCAATCTGAGGGGGTCAACTGAGTTGTTTAATGGAGATCTAATTACAGCAAACACATGTATTTAAGTGTAGTTTGGTGTCAAAGAGCCTTATAAAGCAAAGAGGATTAACTGCATGCCCAACCTGTAAGTAGTCTTCTAATAAGAGTTGCATTTTAACCTGAAATGCACTTTTTGGTTCAGTCTCAAGGAAGTTACTAATAAGGTTGGTTTATGGGGATGGTTTCACAGTGATGACATTATTTTATGAATATTTCGGTTCTGATACTTTTTGTTCTTGCAGTATTTGCATAAGCTTTTCAAAAGAGACCATCATAAAGGACAGAGGTACCATGAGAAACAGATCAGTCTCTATGCTGAATATGATCGTACAAACCTGCTGCCATTTCTCAGAGACAGCACACATTGTCCGTTAGAGAAGGTAAGCCAGAAATCTCAGAGATGTCTTTCTTGACTTGGTATGTCAGCAGCTTGCTGCATTGAAAATTTGTTAGTGTGTACCACTGCCCTCTACTGGATCAAAAGAGAACTGCTCAACATAATAACAGCTAACAGAGTTTCTCCATTACTCAAGAAGCAGAGGTTTGTGGTTTTTTTGAAGTAGAAGGTCTTGAGTTCTGTTTTTCATGCTGCATATGTAAAGTTATCTGTAGGCCGAGGTATTCTGTGTCTAGTTATGTAGCCTTTGCTTGCAGTAAGAAATCAAGAATCATATTGCAAAGTTTAGGGCTTGAAAGCAGGGCAAATACAGCTGTAGTTTTAGTAATTTAATTGTGTGTATTTAGTTAGCTATTATAAATGTGTAAAACTTTAGGTCTATTTTACATCCTTTTGGGAGAGGGGAATGGAGTTAATAAACAAAAAGTTCATTTAAATGTTTAAAGAGATTCAGTCTGATTTCCCTCTCCCCCGCACACACCCAACCCCGGATTTCACTTCCTGATTGAAGGCTGGTGCCCGCCAGTATTATTTTGATATCAGTGGCAGGACACAGGGTGAAGGCAGAGAGCAAACTGACAGGCTCAGCCTAAGACTCAGCCTGGGTTGTATGACGGTCATTAACCGAAGATGGGCAGTGGGGAACTTCATTTGCCTTGAGCTGTACTTCTCAACTCCTGCAAAACATACACAATTATCCTGTGATCTAGCAAATTCCACAGTCCTTTAGCCACAAAGAATTGTGGGAGTTGTCACAAGAGGAAACCGTGCAGGACAGGATTTTGGGTGCCATGTGCATGGGCTGGTGCTGCTGCATGCCTCACTTAACTTAATCATGCCTCTGTTTGGGTTTTTTTTTTTTGTTTTTGTTTTTTGTTTTTCCAGAAAGTTCATATGGCCTGTGTGAGACAATATGGGCTTGTAATTACATCAAGAGAGTTGGAGATAGGAGGTTCTGTTCCCAAATTACTTTGGCCCTAATCCTGCAAACTCGTGTGCACATAAATAACTTTACACACATAAGAAGTCTCATTGATTTCAGTGGGAGTCCTAAAATGAGTAAAGTTGCTCACATGCATAACTCCTTGGAGGATCAGGGCCTTTGTGGCATTAGTTACATCATTTCTCTTCTTTGTGCCTCAAGTGGCTGATTTGTAAAATGAGTACAGTACTTGTCTACTTCATATGTACTTAAGAATCTGAAAGCCTGTGCTGCCACAGGATGTAATTCATAATGTCATTTGTAAAAAAGTCAAAAATTGCTGACAACTGAAAAATTGTGTGGAAGCAGACCACAAGTCCCAGTGATGATTTGACTCTGGTGATAGTCTAAACAAAAAAGAGCTTTCAACCAAGCTTCTAGCTGTTTCCATCACTTCACACTGATTCAGCTGACATTCTGGGCTTCAGAGTGGTGATTGTGGTGGTGTTGTGGGTGGTTGTGTTGATTTATGCATGGGTTGTGTTGTTCTGGGAGAGTTGTGTTTATTTGTGTAGGTGGCAAATGAGGGCTGTGCTGCAGTCAGTGATTGTGTTTGGGGTTACCGTATATGCTGGTTGTGTAGTGGTTGTGTTGATTTGTCTTGAGGAGGTTGTGCTGGGAGATTTGTATTGGTGGCAGTTGGGCCAAGTAATCCATCATCTCTGCAGTTTCCCTCATATAACCAATGAAATTGTTGCATGCCGATGAGCTATGGAGTAAGTGTGATGATTGGTTGAGTTACCTCTGATGTCACAATGTTCTAGGACACTTGGCATGGCATAGAAACATGCTTTTCTGTAGCTATACACCAAACGGGTGTAAGTCATAAGGTCAAAATGGCTGAGAACTTAAAAATTGGATGGTAACAGTCTGCAAAACCCAGTGATGATACAGTCTAGTGATATTCTGAACAACAAGAGCGCTAGTCATGCTTGTAGCTGCTTCCATCACTGCACACTGATTCTATTGACACTTTAGGCTTCAGAGTGACACACAAAGTCCCAGCATGGCCTGCAGCAGTCTAGAGCTGTAGTTGCAGGTGAAATCTTGCTCTGCCCCAGGCTGGGGCATGCCCAGCGTGGGCAGAACATTTGGAATGTTTAGCTGTGAAGCTCTAGCAAGTCTCTGCTGAGCATGTGCGAACAGCAGTTTTTCAAGGGTCTATAATTTAGCTAGATATGGTCAGATTTTCACTGGGATAGCAAAAGGCACATAACAGTATAACAACAAACCCTTGTTATGCTAATCTGTGTAGTAGAAGGATATAGGTTTGGGCATAAAACTAGATGTTACTCTGTTGTTGATTCTGACTCCCTTGTATAGCATCTATGCTCAGAGAAGTCTATTACACTAATTTCATAGTTACCTCTAGCTGTTAAGCAAAAAAAAATTTCATAGAAAAATAACTGGGTCAAGACTTCATAACAATGGCAAGATGAACCATTTCACCCTCTTAAATGGTCTGCATTTTATAACATACTCTGAATGTGCATTTAAATTATAAATGCTCTTCAGAAGGAACTGTTAAGGTCTATTTTGGTTAATAAACCATGTTTGAGAAAATTCATGTTTATATAATCTTTGCTTTAGAAGATGTATAAATACATAGGTCCATAATGATCATAACAGTTTCAGAGTCTCAGATATCCTCTGCCATATTATTCTTATTATTTCACAAAAGGTAAAGTAGTGTACACAATACTATATTCCATTTAAAAGTGATCAGCAAGCTTTCAGTAAGAAAGTCAAACAATTAATATTCAATTCAAGGCCATACAGTATGGTTAAATATGTAATATTACTTTGCACTTCTATAGTGTTTTCTGTCTGAGAATCCCAAAGTACTTTACAAAAACATGCATGAACAAACCCTCTGAAGTGGGTAAGTACTTTTTATCCTCATACTACAGAGATCCAAGTAGGTTTTAAATAACTTAGACAAAGCAACAGTGATTAAGTGGGAGAGCCTGAAACAAAACCAAGATATTCTAACTCTTCATCCTGTGCTTTAATTACTTGACCATATTTCCATCATAGTACCATATTCTTAATCCTTTCCACTCCCCTCTCACAAATTTTGGATCTATAACTCCTCCCATTGACTTCAATGGGGCCAGGATTTCACCTTTTGTGTTTGGGATCCTGGATGACCTAAAGTGGCCCTCAAGTAGGAGGACCATATAGCAAGTGTGAAAAATCAGGATGGGGGAGGGGGGAAGAGGAAGGTTTAACAGGTGCCTGTATAAGACAAAGACCTGAATATCTGAACTGTCCCAATACAATCAGGACATCTGGTCATCGTATCCTCAATGTATGTAGATGTAATGATTAAATTATCTGTACATTTTTAAACAAAATATTTTATAATAACTTCTCCTTGCATTTAATTGACATTGTAAACACATAAGCAGCACTGTACTTGCTTTGCTTTTTTCACATTCCACACTGACAGACCTCTTTCCTTCCTTCACAAGAAACCTTGGGAAATGTTCTCTTAGAGTAGCAAATTTGGTTGAAGTTGTTATTACACAAAAATTGCCACATTAGGTTGTCTCAGACTTTTTTTTGTCAACCTAAAAGACTAATCAATACACTTACAATATAGGTTTTCTGTCTGAGGTTCTTGAAGTAAAATTAATGTAATGTAATGTAAAAAGTAAATTAAATTAAATAATTTAAAAGAACCCTGAATGTTCTTTTAAGTCTGACACAGCCTTGTGCTTTATTGCAGGAGTCATGGCTCTGTCTGAGAAGTTATATATGATAGGTGCTGTATTTCTTCAACACTTTAACAATAATTTTTAAGTGGGATACAACTGAGCTTCCACTTGTATGCACACAAATCATTTTCACATGAGATTTTGTATACCACCACTTACAGATACAGAAGATAGCATTTACATTGATAGAACGTACAAAGCCCATTTATGCTTCAGTTTTTTTGTGCAAATGACTTTTTGTTGATGTATATTCTATCCTCTGTATGCACTCCATGATGCTGCAAAATCTGTGTGTGCAAATTTGGCAAGTGCAGAATTGAAGCCAGTTTGCTGTGCTCCTTTGCTGCAAGTGGAGCATGGTGTGACTTGGAGAGATTGTGGAACGGGCAACGCAATAGCGGATTTTCAGTGTGAGAAAAGAAAAGAATGCTACATTAGAATGAAAGTCCCATAAAATCCACAGATTTTGTTTACATTTACTAACTACATTTTCAGCAAGAAAGTGGATAGAGAAAAAAGAAAAATTGCCAAGGCAGTTTACAAATAACATTATTGAATTTACCATCACTTTAGCCCTTCACACTTCTGAGAAATAATTGAGAGGAACAAAAATTTACAATTTACCAATGTTTTCAGCTCCAATTAAGCAGATGTGCTGTATAAATTGTATAGGTCCATATTATAGAGGTATAAATCCACTCTCTCACTATCAATCAGTGATAAATTGGCCAGGAAGAAATTATTCTCTTATTTAAAACCTTTCTGAGAGGAAAAAAGCACCATTATTCAGTGCAATTTCACAGCTGTCATTGTATCAGAGAAACAACAAAAGAAGTATTTATGTTCTCTGCTTCCCTCTAGAGGGAAGATTATAGTGTATAAACATGCAAGATGCAATAATATTGAAGACCTGTCTATTTTTACCTTATACTTCATTTCATGGTGAAAAAGGACTAGTCAGCTATGGTTATAACCTTATTCACTTGTTTGCTTGGGGGCTTTTTTCAATAGATAGTGTGGAGAATTTCCCCATCTGACTTTATGTGCAACAGGAGGTCCCTTTCTCTCTCTTCTATGTTTCAGTCCATACAGAGCTATGTGAGAGGTGGAGGGAGACTTAATCCACACCTGTATCTGACTGTAATCTTATATTCTTCTCCTTTTGATCTCCATGAATCAAATTCCCTGCTGTATAAATTGGTGCAGCTCCATTGACATCAGCATTGCTGCACCAGGGTACCCCCACAAAGATGATGAGTTTCATTCCCTGAATTTACGGATGTCTGAATGAGCTACCAAGAAATCATATAACCTTTGTCCTACTTCACCTGGGTGGGTGGAAGAAAACCTCATTTTCAAAAGCTTGACGCTTATTATAGTTTAATCTACTAATACAGATTACTTGACCTGTTTCCTCTTTTGCCTTCTTCCCCATCCTTTTTTTTTTTTTTTTGGTACTATATGTAACTTCATTAGAGTACCTGCAAATGTTGGTTTCTTCATTCTGACTAATTGAAAACATAATCCCAACTATACTTACAAAATGATGGGGTCTAAATTAGCTGTTACTACCCAAGAAAGAGATCTTGGAATCATCGTGGATAGTTCTCTGAAAACATCTGCTCAGTGTGCAGTGGTATTTAAAAAATCTAACACAATGTTAGGAACCATTAGGAAAGGGATAGATAAGACAACAAATATCATAATGCCACCATATAAATCCATGGTACACCCATACCTTGAATACTACGTGCACTTCTGGTCACCCCATCTCAAAAAAGATATGTTAGAACTGGAACAGATACAGAAAAGTCAACAAAAATGATCAGGGGTTTGGAACAGCTATCATATGAGAAGAAATTAAATAGACTGGGACTGTTAATCTTAGAAAAGAGATGACTGAGGGGGGATATGATAGATGTCTATACAATCATGATTGGTGTGGAGAAAGTAAGGAAGGGTTATTCAACCCTCACATAACAAAAGAATCAGGAAATTAATAGGCAGTAGGTTTAAAACAAACATCCAGAAGTACGTTTTTACAGTCAACCTGTGGAATTTGTTGCCAGAGGTTGTTGTGAAGGCCAAAAATACAACTGGGTTCAAAAAAGAATTAGATAAGTTCATGGCGGACCATCAGTGGCAATTACTAGTTTCAGGGTGACTTTCTCTAGTTCAGGATGTGGAAGAGGAGGAGCTACTTTCTCTGTCAGTTGGCCAGGAGGAGGGCTTATTGCGAGTGTCCTTTGGCCAGAACCTTTCTTCCCATGGGCCAGTTGTTCCCAAACTTGGAACATTGGTGGTCTGTGGAGAGTTTGCTGGTCCTATGGTGCGGGATTTCCTACTTGTGTCCATCTGCAAAATGACATAAAAAGGCAGCTAAAATAGTATTAGTATTTTTCCATGTAAGCCATTACTGTAGTTTCCTTTAGGATGTTACACAATTGGAATGGAAGGGGGGAAGATCTGTGAGGCAATCCCTCTACTAAGATGTGGTCCATGCTATGAAAAAATGTTAGAATCCCTCCTGTAGTCTGTTTCATTAAGTCCATGCTTGCCCCAAGAATGTGAGTCTTGAGGATATTCCTAAGTCTGGGTCCTTGGTAGAACCCAAACTGTAGCATTAAGAACCCTACCCTTTTCACCTCCAAAATAATGACAACAAATCAGAGGGAAGATGTGCCAAAAAGTCTCTTTTAATTAATTCTGAAAGCTCTGCCAATGTATATTGAGGGAGCTGTTTGCCTGTCCAGATGAGTAATGCATCTTTATAGAAAAGTATCTCTTAGCCTTTGTAACATTAATTATAAATATTATGGCTTGATTCCCAATATTCTCTTTTTTCCCCCCTCTCTGAAATTTAAGGCTCTTGAGATCTGCCAACAGAGGAACTTTGTAGAAGAGACAGTCTATCTTCTGAGTAAGTAACTTTCATTGTAATAAATTGCAACATAATTTTAATCTTGTCATAAAGTTTGTGCTGTGAAAATTTGAGCATTAAGTCCTGTCATTTAATACACTTATTCTCCCAAAAACAAAGGTGGTGTGTAGTCAATAAAACTACCATACATATCTATCCTCCACAAGGTGACAGGCAATTTTGGATTTAGTCCTAAATGGAGCACAGGATTTGGTCCAAGAGGTGAATATAGCTGAACCTTTAGGTAATAGTGACCATAATGTAGTTAAATGTAACATTCTTATAAGGGAGAAAATACCAACGAAACCCACCACAGAAGCATTAAGGGAACAATCAAAAAGGGAACAATAGAAAAATGAAGAAGCTAATTAAACAGAAATTTTTAAAAAGGAGTCACAGGAATGAAATGTCTTCAAGATGCGTGGAAACTATTTTAAAACACCATAAGAGATTCAGACTAAATATATGCCCCAAATCTAATTAAAAAAAAAAAAAGCGCCACCATGGTGAAACAACAGCATAAAAGAGAGAGGCGGTTAGAGGCAAAAAGGCATCCAATGTAATGCATATTTGAAAACCTAATCCCAATTGTACTTACAAAATGATGGGGTGTAAATTAGCTGTTACTGCTCAAGAAAGAGATCTTGGAATCATCATGGATAGTTCTCTGAAAACATCTGCTCAGTGTGCAGTGGTATTTAAAAAATCTAACACAATGTTAGGAACCATTAGGAAAGAGATAGATAAGACAGCAAATATCATAATGCCACCATATAAATCCGTGGTACACTCACACCTTGAATACTGCGTACACTTTTGGTCACCCCATCTCAAAAAAGATATGTTAGAACTGGAACAGATATAGAGAAGGTTAATAAAAGTGATCAGGGGTATGGAACAGCTTCCATACGAGGAGACATTAAAAAGACTGGGACTGTTAATCTTAGAAAAGAGATGACTGAGGGGGGATATGATAGATGTCTATACAATCATGATTGGTGTAGAGAAAGTAAGGAAATGTTATTCACCCCTTCACGTAACACAAGAACCAGGAAATCAATAGGCAGCAGGTTTAAAACAAACATCGAGAAGAACTTGTTCACACAGCATACAGTCAACCTGTGGAATTTGTTGCCTGGGGTTTTTGTGAAGGCCAAAAATACAACTGGGTTCAAAAAAGAGTTAGATGAGTTCATGGCAGATAGGTCTATCAGTGGCAATTAGCCAAGATGGTCAGGGAAGCTTTCCAATACTCTGGGTTAACCATATATAGTGAGCATCCGATTTTCAGAGGGGCTAAGCATTAGAAATCCTAAACTAATAACTGCCAGAAACTGGGACTGGATGATAGATCACTTAATAATCACCCTGTTCTGTTCATTCCTTCTGAATCATCTGTCACTGGCCCCTGTCAAAGGACAGGTTCCTGAGCTAGATGGAACATATGTCTGACCCAATATGGCCATTCTTATGTTCTCATAGAATCATAGAATCATAGAATATTAAAAACCACTGTATTATTTATTACCCCCTGCTGTCTTTATATCATCCCAACCAGGGCTTTGAGTGCTTAAAAACCTCTAAGGATGGAGATTCTTTTAAAAATTACCCTCTAGTAAAAAACTTTTTCCTAATGTCCAACTTAGACCTCCCTCCCTGCAACTTGAGACCGTTGCTCCTTGTTCTGTCATCTGCCACCACCGAGAACAGCCTAGCCCCATCCTCCCTAGAACCCCCTTTCAGGTAGTTAAAGGCCGCTATCAAATCCCCCCTCACTCTTCTCTTTTGCAGACTAAACAAGCCCAGTTCCCTCAGCCTCTCCTCATAATTTTAAAAAACCACTGTATTATTTATTATGTGTCTTTATATCATGAAATGAGTGCTTTCTTTTAAAAAATTATCTATATTTTAAAGTAAGAGAAGATCCAGGAAAAGAGAAGTTGTCTGATTTTCTCCCCCCCCCCCCCAAAAAAAAAACTTTGATTTTGCTTACTGTCTTGGAACTCCAAATTCCACCTGCCCTGCAAGAAAATAGTGAGCCTTTTTTTGTCTTATATATTTTTTAAAGTACTCTATCGTGTAATGGAATTGTCTCAGCAGGGTAGGGACCCCTCTTCAGGATGGGAGGAATTGTAAGACTCCAGGACAGTATGTATTTGTATTAAAGCTGTGGTGGGCAGAACAGAACAGGAAATTTACCTAATGGATTCTCCATTTAATATGAAAAATGTTTGGTATATATGTTGCAGGTGGGGAGGAACTCTTGTTTTCAGAAAAGACTGAATATGTTTGTTCAATACAACAGATATTTAATCCAAGTATTTTATAGCCATTGCAGTTTAGTCGTATTATTATTTAACGTATCTGAATTTCTTAATTGCTGATTTTTTTCCATAAGGGAGAAGCAGTGGAAAAAGGCGGAGAGTGGGAATGAGGGAAGACTATATGATGTCCATTCAGAGCAGAAATGTGTAGAGCAGTCCCTATGCAAATTGTTGCCCCTGTTAAGATTACTAGTAGACATCAAAAGCGTCAGTGGAATTAAAGTAGATCATTTTAGCAGTGATAAATCTGTGACAATATGAGGATTTAAAACACCTGATCAGCATTCACAGACCTTACACAATTCTTGTTAACCAGAGACAAAGAGGGTCCAATTTTCAGAGGGGCTGAGCACCTAGAACTCCCTGTGAAATTGGACGTTTGAGGGGAGATATGAATGTTCAGCATCTTTGGAAGATCAGGCCCATTTAGAGATTTTGGGGGGAGGGAGGGGAGGAGAACGTGTGTGTGTGTGTGTGTGTGCGTGCGCGTGCGCTCAAAGCACTAAAGCATGTGCCACAATCCTGTGTAATATAATGGGACTTGAGAAGAGACTTGTAATTAAGTACATGATTAAATACATTGTTGAATAATAAGGGACTTGTGCATGTGGTTAAAGTGAGGCCCATGCTTGGCTGAACTGGGGTCTAAGACTTCACGCTGTTGTTCATGAACCAAGAACAGTATCGACAATACAGAGGCTTATCACTGGGTGCTTTCTGCACAGTTTTCTTTTGTGTTTTTATAATTCCCATACTTCCTTTTTTCCTTCTAGGCAGAATGGGTAATAGCCGTAGTGCGCTGAAGATGATAATGGAAGAATTGCATGATGTAGATAAGGCTATTGAATTTGCCAAGGAACAAGATGATGGAGAACTATGGGAAGATCTCATTTTATATTCCATCGACAAACCACGTAAGTAGAATAAGCTCCAGGCAGCTTTGGATGTGTGCTTGGTAAAATTAAATAAGATGTGGGGGAGGGATAGAATTATCCCTGTGCATGGCAAAAAGAATACGTTCAGATTCTTTTTGGAGCCATGCCAGGTTGCCTAGAGCAATGAGTTGTATTGCAGTGTTATCGTTTTTAATTTTAGCATGCTGAGGAAAAAATCCTGTAGTATTGCAGTATCTGGAGGTGAGAAAGGGCAAGTATTTAAGCATCTGAAGCTGTCCTACAGCTGTTAGTAAATGTATTGTTACCTACAGAAATTCATGAAATAGTGTATTTCTTTTAAGTTGGTATGAAGTGAGGATGTGTTTTTATACCTCCAGAAAAGTTGATCTTCAGGCTACATTGACAGAAAGTTAGAACTATTACATACGTTTTCCTATGGATTATGTGTCACTTTGCAAATTTCTGAAAATAAAGAACAGCCTAGATCTTTTCATCCTTTCACCCGATTAAATGTGTTGCATTCTTTACTTTGTCTGGTGAAAACAAAAGATCTTCAATTTTTATTGTGTGATGTTTTTTTCCCATTTGCCCTGGTCAGAGCATCTGTTCTGGGTTTACAGTTTAGCTAGGTTGCTGCCAGAATCTCAACACTATATCATTTTTTTATTAGAGAGAGGATTCTGGAGATAATATATCATTGGGAACTTAAATCACTCAAAGAATCTTTAAAATTACCTACAGTGCATGACTGTCCTCTTTCTAAAGCCAGGGCTATAAAACTCTCAATTCGGCACCCCTTTTTCGAGGCACTGAATGGCTCATTCGATTACTGCTGGGATACTGTGCTTTCACCATTTGGCCACTAATTCAAACCAGAACCAGGTAACCAGAAGTCATTACCATTTCTTAAACTGAGAGAGATGCGTTTGGTTTTCTCAAGTCTAATACTTGATGGGCAGAAACCATATCATGAAGAAAACCATCATCAAGCATGATACTAATTAGCACTATTACTGAAAGTTTCAGGAGACTTTAAGGATTTTAAAGATGAAATGCTCAGGTGTTCAATTCCTGAACAAGTGGAGAAAAAGACCCCACACCACCCTGAGAATTATACCAGCCCCCTTTACCTTTGCATGCAACCACTCAAGTGGACTTCCTCAATTCCTGGGCATAGGGAAGCTGGGTCTTGAGTTGTTTCCTCCCGAGAGCTCCATTTGGGCAGCTGATTGGCAAAGAGCATAGAGGGGTGGAGCAAAAGGCTCTCCTCAACACTGCATGAAACAGCAGTTCAATCCTGTAGGAAAAGGCTACGTGAAGTTCACAGATGTGCTTGAAAAATGTTTAATTCTCTATCCCATGCTTCCAAAGTAATCATGCATTGAAATGAACCTCCTGGCTCAGTGTGTTCAAGTGCCCCAAAACATTCAGCCATGGGCACACTTCTTCTTTTCCTTTATACCACTTTTCCTGGTGAGGGTTGCAGTGGCAGCAAGGAGAGTATAGAATAGACCTCCCTTTCTTCTGCAACAGGTTTTAGCTCCTCCTGGGGGATTCCCAGGTGTTCCCAGGCCAGCTGGGGGATATAATCCCTCCAGCATGTCAGACTCGGGGCCTCCTCCCAGTGGGACATGGCCGGTAGAATTCCAAAGGAAACCTATCAGGGGCATCCTTATCAGGTGTCCAAAACACCTCTGCTGACATCTCAATCTGGAGGAGTAGCGGCTCTACTCCAAGGTTTTCCCGAATAGCCGAGCCCCTCACCCTATCTCAGGGAATCAGCCCAACAACACTGCGGAGAAACCTCATTTCCACTACTTGTGCCTGCAATCTCATCTTTTTGGTCATTACCCAAAGTTCATGACCATAGGTGAGGATAAGGACATAGATTGACCTGTGAACCAAGAACTTCATCTGAAAACTCAGCTCCCGCTTCACCACAACAGATTAGTACAATGCCTACATTACTGCCACCGCTGCACCAATCTGCCAGTCAATCTCGCGCTCCTGCTTACCATCATTCGTGAACAAGATCCCTACATATTTAAATTCTTCCATTAAGGGCAGCTGCTTCCCCTTCACTTGGAGAGAACGCTCCATTTTCTTCCTGGAAAAAACTATGACCTCCGTTTTGGAGGTGCTGATTCTCATCCAGCTGCTTCACAGTGGGCAGCGAAGTGTTCAAGTGCATTTCAGAGATCACAGTTTGAAGAAGGACATCATCTGCAAAGAGCAGAGATGCCACCTCCAAGTCCCCGTACTGGATATGCTCCCCAACTCAACTGCACCTTGATATCATGTCAATGAAGGTCAAGAACAGGAGTGGAGACGGGACACATCCTTCATGGAGTCCAACACCCACCTTGAATGAACTCCACTTAATGCCAAGAACGTAAACACAACTTACATTCTGGGAATAGAGGGACCGGTTAGCATGCAGCAGCAGCACTGGCATGTCATACTCCCACAGCAGTTCCCACAGGACATCTTGGGGAATGCAGTTATAAGCCTTCTACAGGTCTACAAAACAAAGGTAGACCTGGTTAGCAAACTCCAACAACCCTTCGAGTATCTGCGAGAGAGCAAAGAGCCGGTCTATTGTTCCTCATCCAGGATGGAAACCGCATTGTTCCTCCTGAATCCAAGGTTCAACTAATGAGTGTAGCCTCTTCTCCAACACCCTGACATAGGCTTCACTGGGGAGGCTGAGAAAAGTGTGATCTCCCTCTAGTTGGAATACTCTGGACTCCTTTCTTAAAGATCAGTACTGCCAATCCTGAGGTACTGCACCCACCATCCATGAAACATTGAAGAGGCTGTTAACCATGACACCCCAACTTTGTCTAGTGATTTCAGCATCTCTGGATGAATCGAATCCACACCTGCTGCCTTACCGCTATGAAGGCACTTTACTGCCATAGAGACCTAATAATCAGAAATAGATCTGATCCCACTGGGGATTTCTGGCACTGCCTCCTGAAAAGAGGACATGTCCACTGGGTTGAGGAGTTCCTCAAAGTGCTTGTTCTACCTCTCAACAATCTTCTCATCACCCTTGTTGAGAACAGCCTAAGCAACATCTTGTCGACCCCTACTAAGGTAATGAATGGTTTGCCAGAACACCTTTGAGGCCATCCGGTAGTCATTCTGTCTTTCTGCATGGTCTTTCCAAACTCCTCCCATGCCCGGGGTTTTGCTTCACTGACTGCTGCAGCTGCAGCCCTCCTAGCCAGCCGGTACTTCTCAGTTGTATTATGAGTCCAATTCACGAGCATTTTTCGGAAGACCGCGTCCTTCGCCTTGACAATTTCCTCACCACAGGTGTCCACCAGCAAGTCCTCGGGTTGCTACCATGGGAGGCACCAATCTCCTTCAGGCCACAGCTTTTCATGGCTGCCTCAATGATTGAGGCCTTGAACATGATCCACTCGGGCTCAATGTCCAAGACCTTGCACATAATGCAGGAGAAATTCTTCCGCAAGTGGGAATTGAAGTCTTTCCTCACAGGGTCCTTCACCAGATGTTCCCAGGTGACCCACAATGATCATTTGGGCCTCCTGTGTCTATCTGACCGGCATCTCCTGTATCGAATCCAACTCACCACCAAGTAGTGATAGGTTGACAACTCTGTTCCTCTCTTCACTTGAGTGCTCAGAATTTATGGTCTTAAGTCTGATGGAATGACTATGAAATCGATCACCGATCTTTGGCCCAAGGTCCTCTGATACAAGGTTCATTTGTGAGCAAATATGTGTTTGAATATGGTGTTCATTACGGATGATATATGACTCTCACAGAAGTTCATTAAAAACTCACCTTTTGAGTCCAGATCAGGGAGGCCGTTCCTCCCAATCACTCCCCTCCAGTTAGCTCTATCATTCCCCGCATGGGTATTGAAGTCCCCCACGAACTTCACCGGAATAGGGATATCAGGACCCACCCCTGGAGCCACGCCTGGGGTGGTGTTAGGCAAGTATCTGGTGGCCAGACTACCTATGTAACCACGCTGGGCTCAGCCCAAAAAGATGATGTGGGCCCACCCCATGGACCCACCACCCACATTTTTGTTCTCTTTTGAAGACTTGCCCCATTAAATACTCTGGGTTTCCTTTTCAGAGGCTCAAAGACTTCTTTTTTGTTAGTCTGCCAATCATGGTACGGCCTCTTTTCTTCCTTAAGGGAGATGTATGCAAGAAATATATGAATGTCTTAACATTGCCTTTTAAGGAAAGAGCTGTCATAAAATCATCAGAAGGCTATTGGCTGTTATGCCAAATAGAAGAGTGGTGTGATCTTATTGGGGGTTGATCTGACAACTTTTTTTACATCTTTTTTTCTACAGCTTTTATTACTGGCTTGTTAAACAACATTGGAACCCATGTTGACCCCATTCTTCTGATTCACCGCATTAAGGAAGGCATGGAGATTCCTAATTTGAGAGATTCACTGGTGAAAATCCTCCAGGATTACAATTTGCAGGTAAATTCAGCTTGCGTGCTCTTTTTATCTCTACCTCTGTGGCACTCAGCTTCAAATGAACTGAAAAACAACTTTGTCATTGAACAGTCAGAGATGGCCACAGAGTAAATCAGATAATCATGACTTATTATATTGACATGTTTGTGTTGTGACACTACATTATTTTGACTCAATCTTTGTCTACACTACGAGCTAGGGGTGTGATTCTCCTACTTGTGTACACATACTCGCACTAGTTCTCATGGAGTTAGCGTAAGTATAAATAGCAGCATTGCCACATTAGCACTGGTAGCAGGAAGAGAGGCATGGCTCAGCCATGACAAACCCACTTGAAAGTAGTGGGTATGTACTTGTCATGGCTCAGTCATGCCTCCATTGCCATTACCCCTACTACCGCAGCTACATGGCTATCGAGTATGTTTGCACAAGCAGGGGAATCACAACCCTGGCTTATCGCATAGACATAGCCTCAATGTTGCCATGTGTTGATACAGAATCTTGACAGAAATATTAGAAGTGAGTTCAGGACTTCACACTGATTTTTGTGGCACAATTCTGACTCTCTCCTCTATCCCACATCCTGACTGCTAAGCGGAATTGGAGATATCCTAGTGGCTTTGGATTATTTTATACAATACTCTCTTCATTACATCACGTCTGGGGAGTTCTCCTGTGACCAGCACTCTTTTTGGTCTGTCCAAGACAAGGTGAAGCATGAGGAGTATCAGTGAGACCTGTGCTAGATTCTAATGTTACCCACAAAGTATCCTGTGCTAAATAAAAGGAAGTGAATTTTGCAAATCAAGTCAGTTTCCCTGGGTGTCGTGAAAAACCCACATACTTTTGTGCACAAGGAAATTACTCTTTGTGGGATATGGAAATTCAGGTATGTCCTACATATTTGGATGCATGCACACAAGTAAGCACTCAATTGATTTGATTGCTGTTTATAATAAACTAAAAAAAGGTGCCCATCAGCTACTTTAGAAACCTTTGTCATTGTTTAAAATAATAATGTGATGAAAATAAAGTCCCAGAAATGCTGCATCCGAAACATAACCCTATAGGTTGATTATACCAAAATTCTGTTGCTCAAACAATCACTTCTATCCTCCCTTGCCCTCTAGGACACCTGGGTAGAAAGATGGGCCCTGTAGGATGCCACAAAGATCAGCAGTCCCTGATTATTTCAGCCTAAGGTGACAGGCTTGTTCCACAGGCCTGTCAAGAATTTTTTATCCGAACTCCCTTGTTTGATGAATCAAAAGGGGATCCAGCTTGAGTATATCTGCTGACTGCAGGCTGTGGTAAAATGGCATGGGGAAAGAGAGTATTTTATACAATACTCTCTTCATGGGGAAAGGTGGCCTTTCAAGTAAGCAGGTCCTAAGTCTTTGAAAGCTTACTCCTTATTTACCACATACATTTTAGATAGTGCTTTTCAATAGCTAAGGAAACTTTTTAAGCAGTGAATTCTCTCTACTTTTAGTTGCACTGTCATTAAATGGAAGTGATTACAACATATATTTGTATATTTAATTATATAATCACTTGCGATCTGTAGTGATTTGCACTGACTTGATCGGATATAATTACTTTTTAATGTAGTGTAATAGTAAATGCAGCATTCATGTAGTAACCTCTTCATTACTGATAGGACTCCCTGCCACCTGCGCTGCTGGTTCTGTTGTTAACAGCATTCTGTTGAAATCACAGTAGACTATGGTAGCCTGACCTATACCATAAGCAGCACTAGAGATCCAGTTTACATAACATACCTGGCATGCTAAGTGGCAGTAATGTAACTTAAATAAAAGCAAATGTAATAACTATAAATGTTGGATATGCTCTTAAAGGGAAATTTACTGTTTTCATTTTGTCTTCAAATAACTTTTAAATAAATTATTTTAGGATAAAAGGCACCTATTATAAACTATGCAAATGGATATCTATTAGCCTTGAAATGTTTTGTGATTTTTAAGTGATTTATTTGATTTAAGTGATTTCATTTTGAATAGATCCAGATAGCTGTAGGGCTAACATATATCTCTCCTAGAGCTAATAGAAATGGGGGGGTGGCTTAAGGAAATTTATGTTTGGCTTGCTCTTACAGCTGTATAGCAAAAGAAAAATAACACAGGGGCTAGTTCTCCTTACAAAAGAATCCATAAGCTACTGCTTGAAATAAAACTACTGCTAAAATGTCATTGATGGTGTAAAATGCAACTTTGCAAACAAGGTCTGGATTCCATGTGTCTGATTCTCCACTGATAAAAACTGATGTCTCTCCATTGATTTCAGTCAAACTATGCTGATTTATACCAGCTGAGGATCTCGCCTTGTGTATTTGACTCTTCAGATTTGTACAGCAAACCAAATGATCTGTTTGCCATATCTTATTAATAATAATAATAATAATAATAAGGCTCAAGTCTTTATGCTATTTTTAATCAAAAAGCACTTCAGTTATGCTTACTCACAATTACATCTCATTTTCCAAATGGGGAGACTGAGAACAGAGATGATTAAACCTTATGCAAAGGTCGAACAAAAAGTGAGTGGCATAGCTGAGAATTCCCCTGAATCCCAGGCTGGTACCCTGGAGACCATGTTGGCTTTGTCAAAATTTTCTTCTCTTGATTCCACAAAGGAAAAACTATTCTACTCCGAAAGTATTTATCTGTATGATATTAACTAAATGGCCTCCTTATTTTCTAACCCTTTGAGAACTCTTGGGATCTAAAATGAGCGAGTAATGAGTGAATTTCCTGCACTTGTGGGAGTGTACGTGTAGTAAGCATAAAATATCAATCCTCATTCTTTTAGATTTCCCCAGTTTTGAAGGTGGCCAGTTAATGGGCCGAAATTAGTCCTCTTCAACCAAAAGCTCTTATTACAACCGAACTATTGGACGGCTTTCTGTTCTGAAGTGCGTAAGGCATTAACGATTGAAGTCTTACTCTCTCTTTCATCTGAGGAGGAAAGGCGATGTTTCAAGTAATCAGTAATGGCTGCTGCAAGCTCAGTGCTGGGGCTTCAGTCCTTTAAACTTCATCCATGGATCAGGGAGGAGCTTACAGCAGTTGGAGCTAAATAAAAAGCAAGGCTTCAATTTGGGTCTTCAAAGACATTTGTCGAGAGTAAAAGCTAAGGCTGCACGGGTTTGACTTCAGAAAATCATCAAGTCATTGTGTACGAAAGATAAGGAATTGTGATGGCCAACTAACACAACCCATGTTTAGAGCAGGCTGCTTCCAGGCACAGTCTCCGCACCCTGTGTTCAATTTTACAGTGTCTGCTGGGGAAGGTAGCACCAGCTAGTTCAATAAGGAATCAGGATGGCCATATTGGCCAGAATCTGCAGGATCAGTTGCATCAATGGAAAAATAACTTCAAGATGCTTCTCAGTTGTCCACTACTTGCTGTCCCTCTCATAGACTCATAGATTCAAAGGTCAGAAGGGAACATTATGATCATCTAGTCTGACCTGCACAACGCAGACCTCAGAACCTCACCCACCTACTCCTGTAATGGACTCCTAACCTATGACTGAGTTACTGATGTCCTCAAATCATGATTTAAAGACTTCAAGGAACAGAGAATCCACCAGCAAGTGAACCGTGCCCCATGCTACAGGGGAAGGCAAAAAAACCCCAGGGCCTCTGCCAATCTGCCCTGGGGGAAAATTCCTTCCCGTCCCCAAATATGGCGTTCAGCTAAACCCTGAACATGTGGGCAAGACTCGCCAGCCAGACACTTCTTCCACTTGCGGGGCTGGAAGTTCCAGTAGAGCCACCTACTTCAATCAAGAAGAGATTCAGATCACAGCCCATCAGTTGAAATCTGGGAAGGCACCAAGGGAGTGTAGCATTACTCCTGAGTTTCTGAAGAGAGGTAAGAGGATTGTTGCATTGTGACTGCATAGACTCTCCCAGACCATAAGGCATACTAGTATCATCCCCAGTGACTGGAAGAAGGGGGTTATTCTGCATCTGTTCAAAAAGGGTGATGAGGCTGAATGTAGCAGCTATAGAAGTATTACGCTATTGTCAGTCCCAGGGAAAGTCTTCGCTTCCATGTTAATTTATCAAATCAACAATGCCCTTGGTGGCAAAGTCCAGGATACTCAGTGTCACTACAGAACTGATCATTCCACTGTCGACCAGATCTTTGCCTTGAGACCTCATTTTGAGAAGATAGCTGAATTTAATAAGTCATGTACAACAGTATTTACAGACATCCACTAGGCCTTTGTTTCAGTGCATGGAGCAAGTTTGTGGGATCTGAACAGGCATCTCAGGGAAGATAGTGTCATTGATGGAAGAGCTCTACAATGAAACAGGAAGCTGCGTTCAAGTCAGTAGCAGATAGATGGTGTGGTGGCCTGTCTCCACGAAAGTTTGGCAAGGCTGCATTCTGCATTCTGTCATTGTTTGGTATCGGCATTGATTAGTTGATGGATAAGCTTGAGGAGGCAACTGTTGGTGGCATTGAGCTGAACACCATTCTGCTTTGGGATCTTGAATACACCAATGATAGTCTCATTGGCTCAGTTTGGATTTGCCACGACTGATGGCTGATCTAGTCAGGCAAGAAACAGCATGCATTGGTCTGATTATCAATCCAGATAAAATTAAGTTGCTGGACAGTATCATCAAACAGCCTTCAGATTACAACCAGCTCAATATTAACTTGTCCGGTTAGGAAATCGAGCAGGTAGCAGCTGTCAAATATTTAAGCAGTGCCCTAGGCAGTGCTGGAGGATGCTCAAAAGATGTGAGTGCTCATACAGTAGCAACTGCTGCCATGTTTCAGGCTCTTCAGCAATCTCTGTGAGGAATGTTCTGACATCAAGCTTGTTCCAAAACTGCAGCTCATACAGAACCATGGTTATATGGAAGTAAGACGTGGGCACTGATGAAGGCTGAAGAACACCATATGGACATTTTCAATTCTTGTCTCAATCAGCTACTGCATATGAAGTGGCAGGACAAGATAAGGAAATGCCAATATCCAAAGCCAAACCCAGGAACTGCTTCCATCAGCACTGCTTCCATTTCGGCAGATTTCTTGGTATGAACATAAAAGAATCGAAGACCAATTAATTCCAAAGTATACTACCAAGGAATGCCACTATGCATCTGGTGACCCCATGGGCATCAAGAGCTTCAGTGGCACAACAAGACTGCCAGTGTTGGACATAAATTGAATATAAATCAGCCCACCTGAAGCACCTTGCCAGAGATCAGTCCAAGTAGTGCTCAATTTGCACACCGGCCACGTATCTTTGGGATTCGCCACGATGATGAGTGTTAAGCATCAGGTTTGATCAGCTTTGTCTGTTTGGAAGAATACAACTCAGCCCTTCATCCTTAAATGATAATGTAGGAATGTTGAATGCTCTTCAGTTTACTGTGTGGCAGTTAAGGACACCACTATGGGGCCCAGCATATTTATACCATACATTATTTGGTAGCAGAATGAATAGTAATTTTTTCTGTAACCTTCATGGATAACTAAGGTTTGTGTTACCTGTAGGGTGGAGTGGATGGGGAGGTTGCATGAGTGTGTGTGTGCTGATCTTCAGTACTATAGTATGTATAGTACTGGAAAAAGTGGGGATAGGTTAATTTGAACTACTTTGTGCAGATAAGCTAATAAATCCTTTGTATCTTTTAGTATTTTATGATGGTAATGGGATTCTATATTTAGCCTGAGTGCCAAAAACAAAAGATAAATAACAGTCTTTGTGGAGGTGCTGACTTTGAAGTTCGTTAATTTCCTTTGCATCTTCATCCCTCATTCTATTCTCTGTCCCCTGGCACATTCAAAATCTTTGCCAATTTCTCCTCCTTAGCCATACTTTTATGTTCTAACTCCAGTTTTGCCTTTACTTCTCTGTCAGCACACTTGTCTCTTTCCACCTAATTCCACCTCATTTAAGTATGACACAATCTCTGTCATCCTTCCATTCTGTCTATCTTAAACAGCCATCAAAGAGTGAAGGACAGTCTCCTTGACCTCCAGAAAGGGAAGAATAATTCTGACTTCTCTCGTCTTTCTTCCCATCCAGCCTGAGAAAGGATGTTTGCTTGAGATACAGTAAAGCCTTGTCTGATAGGACATTCCTGCCAAATTTTCCCACCCTTATTACCACTAGTTAGCTGTACCCATGGGAGTGACATTTGCACTAATGTAAACAAGTCTTTGGTGGCTTTTTGTATTTTAAGGACCGTGATGGATTTAAAGACCTGTCCTGAAAAGCATTAGTTGATATCTACAGAAAGGATCAGGAGACACTCCCACTGTTGCTATCATGGTTGAAGTTGAATTAGTTATAACTACAGTGGATTTTTTTTTTTTAAGAAAGCCCTAGTTTTAGTCATTTAAATGACTCTCGCCTACCTAATGGTCTCCACCACCAGCAGTGTCTAATCCTATATTACCCATCTCTATGCAACCAAGAATCCTTGCACTTTTTGGTTATAAACTCACAGTCAGTTAAAACTGTTAAAACTTGTATTTAAGTGCTAGTTAGTACTTTAGAGAGACAAGATAAGTGAGGTAATGTCTTTTATTGGACCAACTTCTGTTGGTGAGCGAGACAAGCTTTCACACTTACACAGAGTTCTTCACGTTCTTTCAGAAGTATTAAATTGAATAAAATGTAGGCTAAAGCCACAACTTGAAAGTTCTTGTATTTTATAGCTCTTCAAATCTAACTCTTCAATGAGATGAATATTAAATCATAAATAAAGTAGGCCACTGACAGCTGCATTTTAATTTATATAGACATAAAATTGCGCATTCTCTTAAAAGTGGGACCACTCATGCATCAAAAGTGACATGCCCTGGAGCAGTGTTTTATCTAACAGAGAATAAATTCCTGTTCTGCTGCCAGTATTTGCAACATAATTAAATCGCAATCAAAACTTTGACAGACACACCAAATTGCACCAGGTTACATTGAAATTTTGATAATAAAGCAGTAATTTACTATTTTTTAATTCCTGGTTTGTATTCAGCTGTTTTAAAATATTCAGTCCTTTTTTGAAAACAGATAGTCAAAAACAAACTTTACTTTTGAAGACTGCATATAGAATAATTTTGATAGCATGTCTTTAATTTATACTTTTACTTTCATCATAGAGTATTTCCCTGCCAGCCAAACCCATAGTCATTTATTATATATCAGCAACCCTTTAATTCTATTAGAATACCAGTGTAGAGTGTTTTCTATTGAATAAAGTATTTTATTGTAATTAAAACCTTGTGTACACTGTAAATTCCCAAACCTACACTTGATTAAACTGATGAGAATGTAAATACTATAAAAGTACAAGAACATTTTTGTTGTTAAAAATCTGGTTTGAAACCCTGGACATTCACACTTAACATTACTCTTTGAAGAACTTCAAACATTTGAAAATATGGACCTGCACAGCTCAGGCATCCAAATAACCTTTGCTCTGCACCTGTAGTGAAAAGTCTCTTGACCCAAAATTCTCAAACTTGGATCTGTTTCTGCCCTACTAGTAAAGGCAATGGGAATTACAAATGCTAAAGAATCCCTGAAAATAAAGCCACTTATTTAGATGCCTAAATATAATTTAGGTGCCTAATATTAAAAACTCACATCTGAAAATTTTGGCCTAAGTTTTGCAGACCTATCTTTAGAATGTACATATGTATGGTACTTGCCTCCGTAAATGTTGTGAGGCTTAATTAACAATATTTTGTGTTTTGAACTCCTTGGTTGATGCAAGTATAAAGGATTTAGGCCTTGTCTACACAAGAGTTGTATTCCTTCAACTCTGCTGGTATAGTTAAAGCAGTACTCCTTCCCTCCCCCAATACGGCTTTAAAATGCTAAGTGTTATAATTATGCAAAACTTAAATAAAAACTTCAATTTTTAAAATTTTCTTTTGATATGCTTGATAAAAATTTCTGTTAAATCTAAATTCCCTGAATTTTCAACTATTAAAGTTTAATTTTTTTTGTATATAGCAAAACTCTGTATTTCACCTTTTAAATGTACTGCATTATTTATTTTAATCATGCACATAAAACAATTTCTACCTATCTTAGTCATTGTCATCTGATCCCTTGCTTGTCTTATACTTCATTCATAAACTGAGGAGGTGTCTTAAAGTAAATGGCTGGTGGTCAGTATTCCTGATACTCAGTTTAAAGGTATATATCATTCTTCCGTCATAAGCAGAGTGTTACTCTGATGTAGAAAAGACCAATACAAATATTCTCTATAGTCACTTATTTGTTGCAAAGTTCAACCATATCTCTTTTTCTACATTGATAAAATCGAAGGCTCTTCAGCTTCAGGATGTATTAATGTGGAATTTAGTTTAATTAATCATGGAAGTTAACAAATGTTGCATATGCATCTTTGTGATAAATTTAAGATGGCATCCGTCTGATTTAAAAAATAATTTTAATTCATATTCCATTTTTTGCTGCAAGTGTCAAGAGGATAGTGCAGAAGACCTTCTTTGCTCTAAGATCTCTTTTCTGTTTTTATCAAATGTATAACCAATTTTATATTTAGTATTTTTAGTAACTCTGCTTACTCAGGTACTGATGACTTTACTCAAATACTACAGCCTTTTTTCCTTATAATCTCTATTGACTGAACCTAATTTATCACGACTAGTTGAATACAAATTAAAACTCCATCTGGGAAATTTGTGTTCAGTGTTTTCTGTTTTCAGTCCACCTCATTCTTATTTTGTCTCAAATACAATATAAATAAGCTGCTGGTTGTCTGAGTGACACTAGGGGGCACATCACAACTGGTACAGCCTACCTGTGCCTATTGGTAACAATATCTACATGATGAGGGTTTTGTTGTGACAGATCTTTTTTTTTTTTTGTTCCTTGATTTTATTCAGAAATGTAAACTCATTTAGGCTGTGATTCAAGAAAGCACTTAAGCATGTGCTCTTTGATTTTCATGGCATTTAAGAATGCCCATAAAGTTAAGCACATGCTTAAATGCTGTTCTGAATAGGGACTGACTTGAGGATATGTTTATGTATTTTGCCGAATTTAGGCTTTATAGATTAAATGGCATTTTCTGTGGCTGGCAATCAAATTATCAATAGCATCTGCTCTAATGTGGTGTAATGTGACCAAAACAAAGGTTGAATTTTTTGTTACTTTCAAAAGGCTAGGTTTGTGAGGTTTTCTATTAAATAAAATGAAAGGCGTGGTATCTGTTTGACATTTTTTCCCATTCTTTTGTTCCCTGATTTTTCCTTTTTAGTAATCTCATCCTTTTCTACAAGATAAGTTAGGGTTCTTGAAGCACTTGCAGCAGAGGAACAATCCTTTTTTTTTTTTTTTTTGGTCTCCTAAGAGAATTTGCTCCTGCTGCATTTATGGTTTCTTTGTAAATTTTCCCCTTATTTCATGTTTAATGAGTTTAGCTCAATCTTGTCTTATGGGTCCTACCTATATGCCTTTTACCTCCTAATAATGGCAAATTATTAATTAAAAAATATTCATTTTTCCCCATGGTGTCTCTTTTCTGCCCATAGTTATTAAATTATCCAGTTCGTCTTTAAACTCCCTGACACACTCTCGGTGGAATTTTGAGCTCTGACATAGGACTTCTTTGCAATTTAATTTTTTTTCTGCCTATTCTGTTCAGTTATTACCAGAATAAGGTCCGACAAGTAATTATTTGATATGATATAGAAACTCTTAGTGATGCTTATATTGTGGGGGACAAATATTTCTTAATTCTTAACAGCTTCTCTCTGTTTGTTTTGCTTCATAGTGTTTTGTTTTGGGAGACTTCAGTTAGTCTTCTACAGGTTTTCCACAGCACAATGTGTCGACTGGTGCATCTATTCTAAAGCTTCTCTATCTTAACACTTGCTGAATTTTTAGATACCAAATAGTCTGATTTTTTTCCTTTCTGATTTAATTTGTTTTTCTCACTTCTATTACATAAACACTCCTTTAAAGTCCTGTTTTCAATAATTGCTTCTGGCAATGAGAATGGACTACATATAGTGTTTTAGACCTCTTAAGGCTTAGTTGTTCACACTTCTGAAATATAACTGATAAATCCTTATGTGGTAGCTTGAAGACTTATAAGATTTTAAATAGGGGAATGCTCTTATTCTGCAAAATTGCTTCATCCAGCTGTTCCATCAAAAAAGCCTCCAGCCATTTTTTAAAAGTTGAAACCACCACTCCTATGGTTTAAATGGAATTTGTCTTTCTCTGTGGTTCTTTTTTTGAGGCGGGAAGATGGTGAGAACCTATAGAGGTGAGAATCATCAGATGTCTCCTGAGTAATAAAGCAGGAATTAAAAAGTTAGAAGGTTACAATTTTACCTTTTTATGCTTTGTATAACTGAATTCAGTTCATTGTGCTTTGAGGTGTATGATTTTATAGTTTGATATATCTAGTACTGGAGAATATGGCTGTCACCCACTGGCGTGCCCTATTTAAAATGTCCAGAGCTTTATGGTCTGTGGATTTATAAAATGTATTTCAGATGTATAATTAGCTAATCATTGGGAGATCCAACATAATTAATTTGCAATTTGTGAAGTTTTTGAAAACTGTTCACTTAGTTATAATTCGCCCTGCCATGATATGTTCTTTCAATTAAATCATAAAGCTGAGTGTTCCAGATTAGTCTATTCAGTGTTTCTTAGAGTTCAGATAATCAGAAGAAATGGTGTAATTGTTCCCTTCTTACAGCACATTTTGTTTGTAGCATTGTCACACTAAAACTCTGACCGATAGTGCTGTTTGAAAACTAGTTTCTTGGAAATTAATTATTCCAAGCCATCAACACAGTATAGAAAAATGGCAATTATTCAGGGTTGTTATATTTGCATAAACATTCTTCATGTTATGGAAACGTCCTTTTCCTTGATTCTACATTATTAGGGATTGTGTAGTAATATTATATATAGTTTAACACTATTGATTCCAGGCTTGCATTTTACAATATTGCTGAACAATAATATCCATTTAATGAAATGCATTGGAGAAACACAGAAGGACTGAGACTTCCATAACAAGAAATGAAAGCTAAAGCTTTGGTTAATTTTTTTGGCACTCAAAGCTTCTGTATAAATTACTTGTCAATGTGAAATACATTTGAACAAAACTAAACTTTGAAAGATCTTAGTTCTCAGTGTTTGGAAATGTTTATTACATGTAATGTGTTCCATAATGTCTTTTTTTGAAGGATCTAGAAGGAAGCTTAGTAACATGATGGTTCCCTTTTTCTCTTTCCACTTTTAGGTTTTTCATTTTTCATTTTTTTTTTTTTAAATAAAGGTACAAATTGGCTGACGTGAGGGAATTAAACTGGCAAGGAAGTGCCCCTGGGAGGAGAAAGACCAAGAATTTGGGAAAAGGATAATGATCTTGGGTGTAAGATGAAGGATATAAATGATTGGAAGCGGCTGGGCACTGTAGGAAAATGCCTGTCCATCCTTCTTTATTGTGGGGGTGAGAAGTGAGGTGTGGGAGGAGCAAGGAAGATAGTAGTGGGAGGGCTACAGCTTTTATGGTAGTGTATTTAAAAAAATTCTGCTCTTTATGGGAAGAGAGCAAAATCTTATTTAGAATCAGGCTTAGTGATAAAAAGGTGCCCCATGATGCAGCTTCTTTCTGGGGACATAACAGCTTTCAAGTACATAAAAGGTTGTTACAAGGACGAGGGAGAAAAATTGCTCTTCTTAACCTCTGAGGACAGGACAATAAGCAATGGGCTTAAACTGCAGCAAGGGAGGGTTAGGTTGGACATTAGGAAAAACTTCCTAACTGTCAGGGTGGTTAATCACTGGAATAAATTGTTTAAGGAGATTGTGGAATCTCCATCATTGGAGATTTTTAAGAGCAGGTTAGACCTGTCAGGGATGGTCTAGGTATTATTTATTCCTGCCATGAGTGCAGGGGACTGGACTAGATGACCTCTAGGTCTCTTCCAACCCTATGATTTCTATGATTTCTAGTAGTTTTCTGGGGACATGAAGACAGGATGATTTTGGGGGCATAAAGATTTGGCTTCCACTGTCACTTATAACAGGCAAAGGACTCAGAGAGCCAGCAGTGGTCAGACAAAATAGGTGTGGACAAAGTGCAGCTCTCTATTTGGTGTGGGTGATTTGCTCCTGGTTGAGAAGTGGTGGCTCATCACTCTGAGTTAGAGCATGGCTGGAGCTTCCTGATTTGAAATGGGATGGCCATTTCGTCAGTCTTTTCAACAGGATTTATTATCCCTTGTCAGCAAACACTTCTTTCTTATGGAAGTGAGGTGCTTCTATCTTGAAAATATACTAACTTAATTCTTCAAATTTAAAGCAGAAGTGCAAATTCTTCTACTGATCGTCTGTATGGATTCCATTCTTGGAGCACATGCATACAGGATTGGCTTCTTTTGGCCAGCAGCGTCTGTTGGGTCTGTTCCTGCACCCTAGAGATCCTTGCACTCTCGCCCTCCCAGAAAGGGCATCAAGGGTTGAGGAGGCCCAACCATCTTTCTTACTGTCTGTGGCAATGAGACCGAACCTCTGCAGTGTCTGCGTTTTCTTTGTCCCCTGTGCTAGTGTGTGTTAATTAGAATGACAGTTATGGCATATACCAACCTACACCGCTAAATGGAACAGGTTTTCTATTTGGGTATCTCAGCACCAGCTTTCTCCCTTGAAAAGCAACAATTTCAACAGTATTGGACTGCAGTAGAACCTCAGAATTACGAACACCTCGGGAATGGAGGTTGTTCGTAACTCTGAAATGTTCGTAACTCTGAACCAAATGTTATGATTGTTCTTTCAAAAGTTTACAACTGAACATTAACTTAATACAGCTTTGAAACACTACTATGCAGAAGAAAAATGCTGCTTTCCCTTTATTTTTTTTAGTAGTTTACATTTAACACAGTACTGTACTGTATTTGCTGTATTTGCGCTCTCTCTCTCTCTCTCTCTCTCTGTGGCTGCCTGATTATGTACTTCCGGTTCCAAAAGAGGTGTGTGGTTGACTGGTTAGTTCATAACTCTGGTGTTCATAACTCTGAGGTTCTACTGTATGTGCTAGCCCTAAAACAAATCTGGGCTTTCCAGCAGCTCCATAAGGGTCCATTTAGCAGCAATATCTGCATATTACCCTCCTATCCAGGGCCATACTGTTTTTTTCCACCCTGCTGGGCTGGATTCCTTAAGGATATCATTCATGTTTGTCCTTCAGTATGTTGTTAGCAAGGGGATGGTATGATGTCAGAAGCCTTACTAAAACTAAGATATATCACATCTACTGCTTCCCCCCCCCTCCAATCCACTAGGCCAGTAACTCTGTCAGAGAAGGCAATTAGGTTGATTTGGCATGATTTGTTCTTGACAAATCCATGTTGGCTATTTCTTATAACCCTCTTATCCTCTAGGTGTTTACAAATTTGTAGTTTAATAATTTGTTCCAATATCTTTTCAGCTATTTAAATTAGGCTGATTATCTATAATTCCCCAGGTCCGCTGTTTCACATTTTTAAAGATAAGTACTATGTTTGCTCTTCTTCAGTCCTCTAGCACCTCACCTATCCTCCATGAGGTCTCAAAGATCATTGCTAACAGTTCCAAGATTGCTTCAGCTAGTTCCTTTAGTACCTTATGGTGAATTTCATCAGGTCTCGTTGACTTGAATACATCTAACTTATGTAAATATTCTTTAACTTATTCTTTCCCTATTTTGCCTTATGTTCCTTTCCCCTTATTGTTAATGTTAATTGTGTTAAGTATCTGGTCACAATTTGGTTTTAGTGAAGACTGAAGCAAAGAAGGTTTAAATACCTCCATCTTCATGATGTCATTTGTTAATAGTTCTCCATCCACACTAAATAGACAACCTACATTGTTTTGCTTTCTGTTGCTCCTAATGTATTTATAGAATCTCTTATTACATTTTATGTCCCTGGGTAGGTCTAATACATTTTGTTTCTTAGCCTTTCTGGTTTTGTTCCTGCATGTTTGTGCTACTCTTTCATACTCAGCCTTAGAAATTTGTTAATCTTTCCACTTTTTGTAGTATTTTTTTTTTTTTTTTTTAAATTTTCAGGTCATTGAAGAGTTCCTGATGCAGCCATAGTGGCCTCTTAGTATTCTGCTTATCTTTCCTTCATATTGGGATAGTTTGCTTTTGCGCTTTTAAGAAATTGCAGGGAGTTCTGAGCTCCTTTTTCCCATGGGATCTTAAAAAGATCTTACCATAAGCATTGTATTGACTTGAGGGATAATTAAAATTTGACACACCTCTCACTTTCTAATAAAGTTTGCCTTTTGAAACTTCATAACTTTGCTGCTTGTGGTTTGGTTATGGTTACAAATTTTGCTTGCTTAGATATTTTTGGGGAGAGGGTAATCAAACATTTCTTACTTGCGCAGGGAATCCCCAGATTCAGAAATTTGCAAAGCACTGATATAGGGAATGTTTGAATTCAAGTACTGAGATGGCATTTCTTGTTAGTCAAAGGCATTTGCAAGGCACATGACAAGTTTTTAAGGTTGGCCATATGCTGTATGGCAAGACCTGAGTGCAGTTGTCTCCGTCTTTTTACTGTCTCCGTTTACTTAACAATCTTATCTGGTTGTGTTCTTTATGTGATAGATTTTGCTCCGTGAGGGATGCAAGAAGATACTTGTTGCAGACTCTCTGTCTCTGTTGAAGAAAATGCACCGAACTCAAATGAAAGGCGTCCGTGTGGATGGTGTGTACAAAAAAATCGTTGAGCGGTATTCCTTGCTTTTAGACTATGGGTTCCCAACCAAGGGCCATATTGAAAGCTTGCCGAAGGCCTGGGCCTCATGCCTAATTTACATAAAATGGAATGGAGTGCCGTCAGCCCGCATCTTTAATAAGGAATTGTCAGCCTCTGGAACATACAGGTCCCAGTGTCAGTGCTTTATCTTGATCTAAGTAGTCTCTGCTATGATCAAGATAAAAAGTATTGCCTCCTGGGACCTGTTGTCTATGCAAATATTTACATTAATGAGAATGTGACCTAAACAAGAAATTACAATTTTGCTTTTAAAGATACCTGGAACTATTTCAAACACTCCAATAATAAAAATCAGCCCTTGTGTAACTCCAAGGAAATGCAATAGTAATTCCAAGAGAAAGAAGATCAGAGTTTCTGACACGGCCTCTTGTACATGGAAAAAGTAGTCATATTTTTTTTACCTGTTTCAAAGCTCTTCCTCTGAGTTTACTGCTCTGATCTGACTGTCAGTCTAGTTCTTAAATAGTCCATTTGCCACAGAATTTGAGCATTTTATTACATATTTTCATGCTAACAATAAGGCTGCTTCTATTCCATACTTAAATTTTTATTAGATTGCATAGAGCATTATAAATAAATAATTCCTCAAGATGGAGCATTGGATGCTGGAATTTCTATAGTAAAGACAGGGTCACCTCTGCTTGAGACATAACATAATGTTCTTTGTCATTAATTTTTAAATATTTGTTTTCTTACAGAGGAGAATATCTGTGAATCATGTCTTTCCCATGTACTTCCTTCAGGTAGGATGTTTGGTGGGAAAGAGACCTTGTGAGAGAGAATTTTTTTTTTAGTATATATAAATCAAAAGTTGTTATTGTTCACGGAATAAACCTGTTACCATCTGAGCATTTGAAAACAGCTGGCTTCAGTAACTGCTAAGATATCTTATAACAAACTGGTGTTTTAAAACATTTTTTGAGAATAGGCCTGAAAACTGAAATTCAGCAAAACATTCTTTAGAAAGATATATATTTTGGAGGGTGTTGTATCACAAAAATATACATAGGTTTTTGTCACTTGTCCCTCAGTATGAGAAAGTTATAACTTGATTCAATAGAGTAAGTTGGCCTGATCCTTCCAAATCAGAATACTTATAGCTCATTTGCATAAGATTACTTTCTTCTTAATGAAAAAAGCAAGCTACCGTGCAATGGCACAGAGCATTCATAGAATCATAGAAGATTAGCGATGGAAGAGAACTCAGGAAGTCATCTAGACGATCCCCAACTAAATCATCCCAGCCAGGGCTTTGTCAAGTTGGGCCTTAAAAACCTGTAAGGATGGCGATTCCACTGCCTCCCTAAGTAACCCATTCCAGTGCTTCGCCATCCTCCTAGTGAAAAAGCTTTTCCTAATATCCAACCTATACCTCCCCCGCTGCAACTTGAAGCCGTTGCTTCTAGTTCTGTCATATACTACCGCTGAGAACAGTCTAGTTCCATCCTCCCTGGAACCCCCCTTCAGGTAGATGAACGGCGCTATCAAATCCCCCCTCACTCTTCTCTTCTGCAGACTAAATAAGCCTAGTTCCCTCAGTCTCTCCTCATAAGTCATGGGTTCCAGTCCCCTAATCATTTTCGTTGCCCTCTGCTGAACTCTTTCCAATTTGTCCACATCCTTCCTGTAGTGGGGGCCCCAAAACTGGACACAATACTCCAAATGTGGCCTCACCAATGCCAAATAGAGGGGAATAATCTAATCACTTCTCTCGATCTGCTGGCAATGCTTCCATTAATGCAGCCCAAAATGCCATTTGCCTTCTTGGCAATAAGGGCACACAGTTGACTCGTATCCAGCTTCTTATCCACTGTAACACCCAGCTCCTTTTCTGCAGAACTGCTGCCTAGCCAGTCGGTCCCCAGGCTGTAGCAGTGCATGGGATTCTTCCGTCCTAAGTGCAGGACTCTGCACTTGTCCTTGTTGAACCTCATCAGATTTTTTTTATTGACCCAATCCTCCATTTTGTCTAGCTCACTCTGTATCCTATCCCTACCCTCCAGTGTATCTATCACTCCCCCTAGCTTAGTGTCATCTGCAAACTTCCTGAGGGTGCAATCTACTCCATCCTTCAGATTATTAATGAAGATGTTGAACAAAACTGGCCACAGGACTGACCCCTGGGGCACTCCGCTTGTTACTGGCAGCTAACTAGACATGAAGCCATTGATCACTACCCATTGAGCCTGATGATCTAGCCAGCTTTCTATCCACCTTATAGTAAATTCATCCAACCCATACTTCTTTAACTCACTGATAAGAATACTGTGAGAGACTGTATCAAAAGCTTTTCTAAAGTCAAGATATATCAAATTCACCACTTTCCCCACATCCACAGAGCCAGTCATCTCATCATAAAAGGCAATTAGGTTGGTGAGGCATGACTTGCTCTTGGTGAATCCATGCTGACTGTTCCTGAACACCTTCCTCTCTTCCAAGTGCCTCAAAAGGAGTGCCTTGAGGACCTGCTCCATAATTTTTCCAGGTGAGGTGAGGCTGACTGGTCTGTAGGTTCCCAGATTCTCCTCCTTCCCTTTTTTGAATATTGGCACTATATTTGCCTTTTTTCAATCATCCGGAACCTCCCCCAATTGCCACGAGCTTTCAAAGATAATAGCCAATGGCTCTGAAATCACATCAGCTAACTTCCTCAGCACCCTAGGATGCATAGCATCTGGCCCCATGGACTTGTGTATGTCCAATCTTTCTAAATAGTCCTGGACCTGTTCTGTCAGCACTGAGGACTGCTCACCTGCTCTCCATTCTGTGTTGCCCTCTGCAGTAGTCTGGGAGATGACCTTGTCTGTGAAGACAGAGGCAAAAAAACCATTGAGTACTTCAGCTTTTTCCACATCATCTGTCACTAGATTGCCTCCCTCATTCTGTAAGGGGCCCACACTTACCCTGACCTTCATCTTGTTGCTAACATACCTGTAGAAACCCTTCTTGTTAGCCCTTCGTGTCCCTTGCTAGCTGCAACTCCGAGTGAGCTTTGGCCTTCCTGATTTCACTCCTGCGTGCTCGAGCTGTATTTTTATACTTCTCTTAGTCATCTGACCAAGCTTCCGCTTCTTGTAGGCTTCCTTTTTGTGTTTAAACTCACTGAAGATTTCTTTGTTAAGCCAAGCTGGTCACCAGCCATATTTGCTATTCTTTCTGCACACCAAGGTGGTTTGTTTCTGTGCCCTTAATAAGGTTTCTTTAAAATACAGCCAGCTCACTTGAACTCCTTCCCACCTCATCTTATCCTCCCAGGGGATCCTGCCCATCAGCTCCCTGAGGGAGTCAAAGTCTGCTTTTCTGAAGTCCATTCAAGGAAGCATTTTCATTTCAGTTTTTTCTTCATCTGCCAAGTTAATGTTGACATTCCATAGAAGAGGAAGTAAAACTGGAATGGTTTTGTCAGACCATGGGCTAGATTTGCAAAGTACTCACCTCCACCATCCACCAACGTCAAATCTGGCAGAGGAGGATGTTCCAGTGACAGTTGCCTGTTTTTTATGCATTATACCTCAGAAGTAGCTCCATATTAATGATGAGTGAAGTGATTCCTGTGTGTATTTATAGATAATATATGTACTGTAAGAGTTCTTCAGAGCTTATAATGTGGGTAGATTTTCATGTGGACATCAAAAGGAACATCCCTGACCGCAGAGCAACTCCTGGCCAAATTTGAAGTCTATGCTCCAAGCCATGGAGATGCTAAAGCATTGAAACAAAACAGCAAAACAGAAAAAAATTTAAAATTGGCAAAACAATGTATTTTCCCTAACCCCATTCTCAGAAAGGGTTGAACTGTTTTAGCTGACACTCCCTCCTCTCCTTCGTCTCCCTCCCCCAATCAACCTTAGATATACATTCAATATAGAAAATTGCAGCCAAAATGGATCGAGTTTAACCAAATTATAAGCACCAGAAAATGGGGTTTATGATGAAAAGTGCGGGGCAGTATTAACTATGTGGCGTTACCCATGCCACCTATAATAATCTATAAAATGTTTGGAATACATCAAGCTGAAGCACACTACCTAAATGTCAGATGTTACTATTATTCTGCATAAATAATGGAGTATGTCAATATCTTTTGCATAGGTAAGGTAAATTATTATAACAATCAGCACCTTAGTTTCACTATCTCATTGTAATGTCTTTATTTTCTTCTTCTCTTCCCCCTTCTCCCCCCGCCTGAAGATGCATCCAAATCCTTCAGTATGACGGTGTTCCATTGCAGGCATATGTTTCACAAAGAGTGCCTCCCTGTACCTAGCACAGTAAGCAACCAACTTAATCTCTATGCATATGAAAGATCATCTTCCTCAAAGGCAAAAGGACAAATTATTTGCTTTTGCCATTCACAGAGAAGGACACATGTTTATCAGGGATTATAAAATAATTATTGTAATTATTCCTCACTGTAGGTCAGTATGTGTCTAGGAGAAGGGTGGCTAACCCAACTGCAGCCAAAATACATATAATTTAAATGAAAAATGCTGCTCTCAGACAAGACAAATATTTTGATTTTTCCCAAATCTGAGTATAAAATGCAATTTAGAGACAGTGACTGAGTCATTTGATTTTTTTTTTTTTTTTTAACTTTTACATTGCAGGTCTCTAAAGCAGAATAAAATTTCTCAAGCAAGTTACATTCACTGATTTGATCTGGAGAGGAAAACATCTTGTTTTAGTGAATAAATATTTAAATAACTGTTTATAGTCACTTTTCTGCTGAGAATTTTTCTTTATCTGTTGAATTGTTTGGCTGTAAAGTGAAAACAAGAAACTTTGTATATACAAAAATTGGACAGGGATTTAGAAATAAAAACATCAGAAAGTTTAAAAACAGGAAAAGCAATTGAAAGTTAAGATTTTTTACTTGTCTGTCTTGTTGTAAAGTAAAGCCATTGTCTAAAGAACTACTCCCTTTAGCAAATACAAAACTAAAAAAGGTATCTCAATGTTCACACACGAAGAATTGTATATTCAAATATGTGTCACATAGACTTTATTTTTATTAGCGCGTTCCTATAATAAAGCCTCTTAAATTTCTCTCTTAAAAGCAATTTTTGGTGGCAATTTGTTGTTTGGCCAGACAATATTTACTAATAATAATTACTATGAATTGGATTAACTGAAGAATAGTCAAATTTTGACTAAAAGACCAGGATGCCAAAAGCCAGTCTGAAATTGTGTTCCTCGACAGAGATGGCTGGATAACGTTTATAGGATTTGTTTAAAAAAGTTGACTTGTATTCTAACGAGTAGTGTAGGAGTCTTGATATTCTTGTGTTTAGCTGTTGGTCCTCAGAGTTTCTGCTGTGCAGTTGCTGTTTGGTGCTGTGCTGATTAGAGATATAGGAAGCCTGACTGATGCATATGGGCATATTGGGGAAAGAATAATGCAGAAATAAAGAACCATATGAGAGTAAAAGCATGAGTTTAAAATGTTTGCTTTGAGTAGCAAAGCACAGAGACTCTGGCCAGAGCCATCTGTAGGGGGTTGCAGGGCCTGGAGCCACATGCCCCCTCCCCCTCGTTGGCCTCCCAGCTGTCCCAGGACTGGCCGGGAGGCGAGTGGCTTCAGTCCTCCTCCTGGCTGTGCATCGGGACCGGGTGGGTGGCGGGTTGCTGCCGCCAGGGTCCTGACGGCGGGAGGCTGCAGCTCATCTCTTGGCTGGGAGCGGGGACCAGCTGGAAGCGTGGGGCCCCCTAAAGCACAGGACCCAGGGCTATTGCCCCAATTGGCTTTAGTAGGGACGGCTCTGACTCTGGCCCAGGTCCTTAACTAGTGCAAATCAGCGTAGTTCCCTTGAAATCAATGAAGTTATGCCAATACACACCATCTGGGGATGTGGCTCAGAAATCCACCCACAGCCAGATCCACCGGCACAGAATTTCCAAAGAGCAAGGACAGCGTGCCAAGTAATTTATGCTGTGTTTGTTCCGCATAAGTATTTTATGGCGTTAGTATGTTTGTTATATACATACACATCGTTCTGAAGGGTGTTAGAGCACTTCCAAAAAGGCAAGGATGAATATACTGCTTCTTGGCTCCAAGCATCATAATATGAATAATACATTCTTTTCTACTGCCTTCCTATATATATGCATATGTGCACGGGAGATAGAATGCATGTAGAATTCATGTAGTGCCTTATTCTTCCCAAATTCTAGTTCAGGTAAATTTTCCTATGGCAATTGTTTTGTTACAGATTACAGAGTGGTATCTAACTAACGTAGCTTTCTTTTAAATTTCCAGGTGTCCCCATTACAATTCTGCAACATCTGCAGTGCTAAGCACAGAGGACCAGGCAGTGCAATCTTGGAGATGAAAAAATAGCATTCTCCATTTACTCACAAGCATGTCTGTGACAACCATTTTCTGGCATTAAGCAGTGCCGTTGATGATAATGCTGTTAAGAGACTGTATATAATTCTGAGTGATTTAAAACAAACTTCTATACATTTCCCATTTGCTGAATATTTCTTTCTCTATCTCCAGAAAGAAAAAGTGGTAAAAACAATATATCTTCACCTAATAGATCTTTGTTACACAATGCAGATTTCACAATGTGCTTGTTCTTCAATAAGTAATGAAAATGTAAACCTAAGTGGGAAAAATTGAATTTGGAGATTATTCTTGGCATGTTGTTGTGTTACAGAATGCGTACCACACTTTGAAGCCAAATCCAAAACCACAATTAGATATTTGTATACAAGCATGAGTTCAGCATGTGTAGTTCTCAGTGATTTCAGTGGGACTGCTCAAATACTTAAAGTTAGGAATGGTTAGGAAGTTAGTGCCTTCTGAATTGATACCTAAATAAATAAGTTAATATATTCCAGTTGTGTAAAAGTATGACTATATTTTTACCCATCTGGTTAGAAAACGGTTATTCATTGTCATTTGCAGACATGACCTCCATGGTACTTTCGTTTGTATAGATGCTTACTATCAGTTAAGAAAATCCTCCTGTTTTTTTTTTTTTTATTGGAAAGTTTTTAAATGTTACCACTGAGTGTCTTTAGTCTGTTGTTTAATAACTATAACTATAACTACAGTATCTCTCTTGAATTGTTCAAATATAGAAAAACGTATGGGCTTTACAAGAAAATATCTCAAGAGTTTCATGTGACATAAAAACCAGAAGAGAGCAGGTCAAATAACTGTAGTTTATGATGTCAACAAAAATGCAGTGATTTTTTTCTTGTTTCCCTGATGCTCTATTTTTATTGTTTACATATAACATATAGATCCAAGTGTGTGTGTGGGTGCGGGAGGGTCAATCTTCAGAAGATTTACTGATAATAAAATCTCTCATGAAAATGTATATAGACACTGTCTCTCCAACTGAAGTCATATTTCAGAGTGGCAAATATACTAGTGTGTGTGCGTGTGTGTGAGAGAGAGTAAAAAAAAAAAAGACTAACTGAAGCATTCGGTAAAAATGACGCATTATCTCAACATCAGATTGTGGGATGAGTGAGTGGTACACTATCCCTTTTAAAATGATAGTTTAAAGTTATTGGCACTTTTCTAGTATATATAAAATATGAATGCAGTGTATCTGAGGGCTTCAACTGATCAAACTGATCACTCTTGTCTATGCTCCTTCACTTTCACGAATGACAGTCAGCTCTTCAGCTGATGTAAATTGGTATCACTCCATTGAGATCAATGGAGCAATGCCAATTTACATCATCTGAGGGTGTGGCCCAGACCATTTAATAAATCAGTGCTTGATTCTTTGTTGTCCCTTGTTTATGCTTTACCTCTGGTGATAGTAATGCTGTTATATCAGTGTATATCTATATAGTTAATATTGAAAATAAAATGTTGCGTTAGAAATAGTATATCTTATCAAAGAAGCCAAAGGTGTAAACAATGGAATTGATCCCATAAGTACACCCGATGAAATGAAACACTATGATGAGGTGTCAGCCCAAGGCCTGTGTATCAGGTAAATCCTCTAGCTAGGATCTGAGTAGTGTATTTCACCCAAAGTGATTGCAATCTAATTGTTTGGCAGTATGTTTTCAAATAGTGGTGAGAACATGTTCTCAAGCAAACTGTATAGATCTTTTTAATCTATGGCCATTTCCTTATTATACCACATGGTGTTGTATAGATCAGAATTTTATCATAATTTAAAGCAAGGAAGTTGTTCATTTACCTCAACTTAGTCTTAAATTCCCTGAGGCTTAGTTGAGTTCAGTGACTTAAATTGCTAGCCTACCACTACTTGAGCTCATATTTGCATTATATACTTGCATATACTGTACATTATGCAAGTAATTTTAAATCCCTGCATAACTCTTCAGTCAAAATGTTCTCTAAACCCAAATCTTCTTTCATTTTGGGCTTCAGAGACTACTGTTTTCATGTTCCAGAACTATAAATGTGCTCATTTTGATTCAATGAGAACTGCCCTGTAGTAGGTGCGGGCCCATTGAGTCTCCACCAGACCATGATTTCGGTTGCTTCCTTTCTCTGATATCAGAGTTCTTCCCCTGTTGAGGGTGTACAAGAATCTCTCCAACAAGAAGTTCCTTTCATCTTCTCTAAGGGCAGGGAGGAACAAAAAAAGGAAAAGACAGGTGCTCAGTCTCTTGTCACCCCTTGGCCACCCCTCTTGGTCCCAAATTGTCTGTAGGCTTTTTATTATCCTAATCAGGTTTAGAGGCCTTCCTTAGACAACACTTTCCCCACTCACTTCTTTTTTCGGTAACACTTGGTCTGTACCTGGTGCAGGTTGTCTGAGGGGCAGCTGGGGCCTCTTTGTTGATCTCTCCCTGTACTCACCTGTCTGAGGCACAGCAGTCTTCCCCACTTATTGTCCCTTCCTTTGGCAGGCTCTCACTTTTTAAGCTTCATTCCTTCAGGCAGAGCAAGCCTTGCAGGTGTGCCTAGTTAGTGCTGGCTGAGCCTAGAAGAGCTCATTACCGTCCTCCTTATTCAGATGCCGCCCTCACATGCACAGTGGTGGTTTTGAATCATTTTTTTCTGAAAAGCTTTTTAAGTCATAGGAAGTGTCCCAGATTAATGTCTGAAACAGTGGTTTTCAACCTGTGGTTCAACCTGGTAGTCTGCAGCCTATGTCTAAGATTTCCAAACAGGTCTGCACCTCCATTTGAAATTTTTTAGGGGAACGGAAATGAAAAAAAGTGGAAAACCAACACTCTAAAATATTCAGCAACCCAAGTGCTTTCTTTTAAAGATCAGGTTTGGGCTGAGAAATAGCTGTCAAAGGTTACATAATGTTTTAGCAGAGAATAGAATAGTATTTATTGAAACTTCAGTGAAACTAGATAAGCTGTCTATCAATTTATCAACATGTTCCTACTTCTGGCCAAGGTAAGCTAACTTATAAAGGTACATAGGAATGATCAGGTACAACAATTCCTATCTAGTCCTGTATCACTTCAACAGTGACCAGTGCCAGGTGCTTCAGAGGAAGGTGTCAAACCTTGTAATGTACCTAATTTCGATATACTACACTGTGGGTAGGTAGGGATGGCTCAGCCTGTCTTACTCAAGTGAACTGTCCAGGTAAATGTATTTCAATAATGAACAGATATCAGTTAATTTTCTCAGTCTTCCTGTCTTATTTTGAGAACCACACATTTGCTTTTGGGAAGTCAGTGATTTCAAAGCTTGATCATCCTGTCGGTTGCTGCAGACAATTCCCACTGTAGTCAGTGATTGGACTCTGTGGTGAAATCCTGGTGTTACCTGTTGGCTCTGTGTTCTTGGGGAACCAGGGCACAAAACCCCGACTCTCTCTGGCTCACCTGAATCCCTCCCTCCCTCCCAGCCTCTGCTTGAACCAGAAACCAAAAGCGATAAAAAGGCAGTGGGAGACACACCTAAATCTTTCCAAACAAGGGTGATACGATTAAGGCAACTCCCCTAGCCTCATCTACATCAAAGATGTAAAAAGGAGACATCCTGATTAGCACATCAAATGGAGAACAGAAATCTTATTTACATCGAAGATGGAACAAGAATTAGCATACCAAATGGAGAACCAAGCTCCAAAGCAGGAACCGCATTGAACTATGGGATTGGCAAAGCAGGGACACACTGCATGATAGGAGGTCTCTGCTCCTGTTGTTAATGAACCCACTCCTGCACACACCCAGCTCTGCAGTTATCAGACCATTCTAGTTATTGATATCCAAAACATTGAATCTGCCTGATTGCATTGTGAGCTCCCTCAGGGAACACTGCCCATAGCCAGGAATGATCAGCTCCTATTGTCCAGCACAAAGAAAACCACTCTGGTATACCCCCTTGAGTCATTGTTTACCCATAAACAAACCTAGTGTTCTCTCTTGAACCACTGTTTCTTCCCTACAAAACCTCTACCCAAGTTCAAACCTGGGTTCTGATGTCTGGATCCAAATGCTGCATCAGCTCCACTGGGACCTCCCCTTTTCCTGACTGATCATCTTGCGGGCTTTGCCTGTCTCAAGTGCTCCAGACCCGAAGCTGAACAGCCTGTCTCCTGGGAACCTTTGAGCCGCACGGAGTGGTGAGACCCCTCCGCCCCCATCTTCCCCCAACACTCTCTCTCTCAGTCCAAGTATAACTTTCTACTTTTGTAATCAAACCTGGGCTAGCTTGCTCCAATACCCCAACTGTAATTGTGTAGTATTGTGAGCGTTTAATTGTTTTTCTCTCCTTGCATGGTATCACTATTAGTATCATAGTTTATTGACAGGTATATAAAACTTAACTCTTATAATCACGCTGGTTGCCAGGCTCTCTCTCCAAACTTCATTTACTCTTTTGTGTTCTTGGCTTCCCGATTGTGCTCTGCAGCAATTCTTCTTTTACCTAAGCCAAAGATCCCTGGACTGCCCAAAAATCCTATGTTGTTTGCTCATCAAAGGGGTTATTACTAAAACAATTATAGCGTGATAGGGGAAGCAGGTGAGAAGTGCTGCTTTGCCTAGCCTGTGGAGTCCAGGAGCATATAAGGGTGGCAGCTGAAAGTGCTGTTTGACCCAGCCTGATTGAGTCCAAGGGCAACTAAGGGGACAGCAACTGAAAAGTGCTGTTTGGACCCAGCCTGCTCAGAAGTGTTCATTCTGGTGCGGGCAAAGGGGCATACAGTGCTGTGTCACCCAGCCTGCTGAGGGTCAGCTGAGAGTGCTGATAGTCCACTCAGATGCATGTGGTTAATCTGGAGTGTGTGTGTGGGGGGGGGAGGGTTATTTGAATCTGGGGCTGGAGGAACCCAGCCCTGAAAACCGTAGGTCCTGCAGGATAGCTCCATTGGGAGGGGACTTATAGCCATATGAACACACAAGTAACACAAGCAGTACATTCATAGAATCACACACACCCCTTCCAGGAAGGTAACCCTAATAAATGAGCATACCCCAAAGTGACGGGCAAGTCTGATAATACTGGTCCCAGTGAAGTAAATGGGAGTTTTGCTATTGACGTCAATATTTCACCCTCCGATTCAAAGTCACTGTAAAATGACTGCCTGGGGTTTGTAATGGGATGCACTTGCCTCTTGGGAGTGCTCCCAATCAAGTGTTGTGTGCCTGTACTTTCTCTCCCTGTAGCCCTTCCTTGGGCTTAGGTCCTTAATTAGTCCCATATCTATCAATGGTTTCAGCCCTGGTATTGAGCCGTATGTCCTCACCCTCTCTGGACCTTTTAGGCCCCAGCTCTTCTGCTGGGTCACTAAAGAACTCAATTCCCCTTCTGGGGTGCCTCAAAGTCCAGGCCACTTCCCCCAGTGGCTAATAGGGAGCGGAGGGGACCTGGGCCTGCCCACTACTCCAGACCCTAGCCCAGAGACCCTGTAGATAGCAGCAGTCCAATATGTCCCTTTATCTAAGTCATACCACTGCTCTGATTCCTTGGGCAGCTTCCTCATGGCCCCCGCACCTTCTTCACCCGTACTTCAGGGCCTTGTCCTGATAGAGTCCCAACTATCAGCTCAGAGCTCCTTCTCGCTCCTCCTGGCTTCTGCCAGCACTGCTTTGTTTGAGGTCCTGTTGCTCCAACAGCCAGTCAGGCACACCATCCGTTCTCCTCCAACAAGGATCTTATCTCACCCTTGCCCTGCAGCTTTTCTTTTACTGGTCTTCTGGGCCCTGACTGGCTGTGTCCCCACATGGCCACTCTAGGCATCTTGTAGGACTCTCTCCACTGCCCTTTTCTGGCATAGGGTGTGTCAGGGCAATGAGGCTTCAAAGGGTCTGGTACACCCCTTCACAGGGTTTCATATCTATTGTTAGTTCGGTGACTCCATTTCAGATGTACTTTTTTCATAAATCAATAGAGTTTTTGGTACTTTCCAGCTCTGTATTGTACAAGTCAAGCTAGGGTATTTCCTTTCACACTTCATCACTAAAGATAAAGGCTTGATGCTGTGGTGTTTCCAGTGCTCTTCATGTTTACACCTTCAGTGGTATCTGTATAATCAATCCTATTGTCATCAGTGTAGTACACAGGTGTAGCTGTTGAGAACTTAGTAAAGACTTCTGTTGATACACAAGGAGCAGCAGAATGCAGTTCACCCAGCTATTTTGGCTATAGTGCTAACAGAAATAAAGGCAATTACTTTATATCGCTGAAGTCAGCAGCCATGACTCTAAATATGCACAAGGGCAGTAAATAAGAAATGTTCAATTTTTACTGTCGTTTTTCAGAGCAGACTCTCACTCCTAAAGTACAAAAATGACAATCTTTTCCTGGCCATTTTGACCTATACCCTGGTCATATTTGAAATAAATATTATCATGAATGCTCACTGGAAATGACTCTAATTTACAAATTTATCAAGCAAATGAAGACAGACAACAGATAAGCAAGGTATATTTTGTAATAAATATATATTAGTAGTATGATACTTCATTGCAATGTCTCCTGTTAAGTTTTGGCGGATAGATGTCAATATTTTGTGGAGATTATATGGTGTCGCCTAATGTGTTTCCACTTTACAAAGTTGATGATTTTCCACTGTGGAATCAAAGAAATAAGCATTACATTTATTAATAGAATGCTTGGCCTGAAACTGGTCATGGAAGGCCTGGCCTGAAGTTGTAGCCTGAAACTGAAATAGAAGGCCCAGGCTAAGCCATTAACAGAATGCCTCAACTGAAATTAGGATAAAGATGTTAAAATCCCACAAGAGGTCTCTGAACCACACCTGAGAGGCAAGTCTCTGTTATGAGCCTTAAGCCTTATTGAAGTCTGAACAGACTTCAACTGTTTTGATAAGTACCAGTACCTGCCCCCCTTTGTCTTACCGGCCCCATAGAAAATCACTCCATACAAATTAGCATTTGAACAGGTATTGTGTCACCACCCATCTTCAGGAGTTAACCAGGGTCCCTGAAAACCTGATTGTATACTCAAGTGACTCATTGGGTGTTCCTGTGAGGGCGTCTGGTGTGCCCCACTGTGCATTGTGATTGTCTTTCCTGTTAAGTATAAACTGTTAATCAAATTCCACTATACAATCTATGTGTAAATGAACCTAAGCAACCCCTATATAAGTCTATTGTATCTGGTAGCCAGGTGAAGTACATTTGCCCAGCATCCAGACATGCTGCTTGACTTCCCTATAGCCACCTGGGTTTTCCCTATGGCTATAGTATTCCCCATAGCTATGGTTATGTGATTGTGTGTGTCACAATTAAAGCTGCACCCGATCCAACTCTAAAATGTAGCAGTGTGATTCTTTTCCACGACACCACCTTACAATGCAGGATATTCCAGTAAGCTCTTTGGGACTATCTTTTTGCTCGATGTATGTACCGTGCTTAGTACAATGGGGCCTTGGTCCATGACTAGGGCTTCTAAGTGCTACTGCATTACAGATGATATTTTATTTAGTTGAAAGATTTCATTTGGATTTCCAGTTTTTCATATGTTGCTTACCTGCAGATATTGCTAAATCCACCATTTGGGGGCCTAATTGGTTCAGTTGTGTGGATTTTTATAATGCTTGAAAGGACAAGGGCTAATGTGTATATATTTTTATTTAATTTCACCTGTTTATTAGGGCACCTGTTTCAAAGCCTCCCCATTCTAACCAATGATCATAAAAGTATAAAATGTAGAAGTCATTCAGAAAGAACCATCCAGCTCAAATAGCTTGACAAGCTAAAGAAAACAAGTATGATGGAAAATGAAATATTCCCTTCCTCTGTCCCCAAAAGTTAATTGCCTTCCCTATGACTGATAGCAAAGATGATTATTGGGACAAAGCAAAACTGGGAGGGGGATCTGAAAAAAGTAAAGGATAGGGTAGGTGGAAATAAATAGGCCTTGCAGACTACCCTAAAGATAGGCAATGAGAAATTCTGCCAGACCATCTCGACACTTCTTGGACCTTAGCCAAAATCCCAACAGTCAAGGAAAGCAGGCTATGTCCTGTAAGTGAAATCATAATCAGGCTACTATGGTGAGATTTGATTATTCAAGTGCGTAGAGCCTTGATTATGAAGATCTTGATATAATAATATTTAAAACCCAAATTTGTTGGCAAAATCCTAGAGCTAATCAGAACATTTGATTGAATGAAATTGTGTCAAAGCCAGAACTTTTTGCAGAGACTTACTGGTTTCAGCAAAACTTTTGCTGGAAAAGTGCTTTATATACTGGCCTCTCTGGTCACATCTGACCAATGAGAACGAGCCACTGTTTTGACACACAATCTATTTTGCAAAACTGTTTGAAGGACTGGAACACAAACTTTGAAATCTTGAGAACTGCTGAGAAACAGAATTGTCATCTTCCAGACAGCTCTATTAAGGAGTTTTACATGTAAGTTCTTAAAATTCTCTAGTTTTTTTTTACAGTAGAAATATATATGTAACAAGATAATACATCAGGTTTTTTTCAATATACATTTCAGAAGTATATTCATACGCTTTGGCATTGTGTGTGCTCTCTGCATTGTATTGAAATGAAGTGTTTTAATATAAGCATTCTGGTAAGTTTAAGTATGTTTTGCCGGATGCTCCCCCACGCCTCTGGGTTGTTTTTATACCCAGGTCCTTTGCCCATATGTTGTGTGTCTCGTTATCTGGATTTCATAGTCCCAGAAATGTGCTTGTGAGTGCAGTATCTCCTGTGGTCCTTTATTGTGTCCCGGCTTGCTTGTCTAGTACTACCACATCCAGAAAAATTAGAAAATAGAATCCAAGTGAAGCTTGTCTTTATCCCAATTTCATCTTTCTTTTATATTAATTTACTGTGGTGCCCTTTTCTGTAGTATCCAACTACTGAAGCCTGTTATATTGATTTGTTTAGCAATGGCTATCGAGGACTTCATAGTGATTCTCCTCTTCACCTTTCCCTGATTCTTGGAATTCGCTTTCTGTTTTTGTTTTATTTTCTCCTCTGCTGCTATTTCTTTGTTTTCCCTTTCTATGGGAAAGGCTTTGGCAAGTAAGCATGTCTTTCAGTGTGCTTTGGAGATTATCAGGTTTTGAGTTAGTCTTTTCACTTCTGGTAGCTTGTTCCATAGCCAGTTTCTGTAAAGTATCATGTTATGCTGTTAATTTAACACTTTAGTACTTCTTCCTTCCAAGATGAATGATCCCAGCTGGGGGTAGTTGCTCCAGTACAGCTAACATTCCAATAGGGAGAGCACCAAAGTAATGAGATTTCAGCAAAACAATCCACACTTCAGGGAATAACCCAAAAGCCATAAAGGGGGGGCAGTTTTCTGAAGTGCTCTTCATTAAAGTTATATGGAGCATGTGCCCCATTAAACATTTTCTAAAAATCAAACATAAACCATGGACATTTTATTGTCCATGACATTCCTTTCCCAAAGCAAGGAATAGAACCTGGAAATCCTGATCTCCAATATTTTAGCGCTATATATTATACTGTGATCACCCATTGGTGAAGCGTGGAGCATCTCCCTTTATGGCTGGTCCAGATACAGAACAGTATTTACTCCTTTAGCACAAGTGGTAGAGGTCTGTGATGGAAAACTGAAGATCCATGGTTCAAGTTCTGCTGGTGATGTTGAGAGGTTCCTTACTGGTGCACAGAAGGGATTTTGTTTTCTAGTTTTCTGTTTAAAAAGCTGGTTTATTCGATTGACACAGGGAAACATCACCTTTTTAAAAAAGGTTTTATGTTAAATATCTATTTTAATCTGTCTACTCTGATGCAATATTCAACAAAACACAAGTGTTCCATATTTCAGACATTTGTCACTCACTTCAATGGTTTATGTCACCTATTGGCAGGTTTGAAGGTAGAAAGCTATGTCTGTTTCATGTGACAATGGTAGAGAGGCCCAGATCCTCAAAGGTTTAAGTGCTTACGTGACTATTCCTCACACTGAACAAGGAACTTGTATAAAATAAGCAAAAGTGTCATCCCTACCCTTGTCTCTCTTTCTATTTTACTGTACAACTTTGGCTTGGATCCTTCTTCAGCCTGTTCAGCATGTCTTTTCACTGAACATTTACAAATGATGCACACATACTCACACCCTTGTATCCACCCTAAATATACTTTCTTGAGGCAGATCTCTCCCAAGTGATCTAAGGATCTAAATCAATTACTCCCAGTAGAATTTAAATGTGATTTATAAAAGGGGTAATATAATATTTGGTGAGTAAGCCATTTTAAATATGTAGACTTTGCCTCAACTTTTCTTATTCTTTGCATCTCTTGCTTTTTGTAATTGCCATGGACTATTGGCATGAAAGATTAATTTTCTTTTGGCACAAGATAAATCTTTAGCTGCTGCTTTTTCTGCTGTTCAAGCCAATGCTTATTTCCTGTTGTTATAATCTAAAATTAAATTATACAGAAGAAAAATCTGAAGTTTGAGACATCAAACACACAGAAAAATGGATTCCTGAAATTCAGGGAATTATTGGAAAATACTCATACTCAGTGACAATACAACCTTGCTTTGGATAACAGGAAGACTAGATTTAAAGGCGTTTGGACAAATGGGGCTTTACTGTAGGCTTTTGTTATTATTACTATAGTAGTTCTTAAACAAAAGCGAAGGGTAAAAAAGTATGATCCCAGTTTTACAGATGGGGAACTGAGGCACAGAGAGATTTAAGTGACTTGCTCAACAACACTGAGCAAATCGATGGCAAAGCCAGGAACTGAATCCAGATTTTCTGATTCCCGATCCCATTATTATTATTGCTTGTTTATTTGCATTGTGGTAGCACCTAGGAGCCCCATTCATGGATCAGGGCCCAATTGTTCCATATGCTGTACAAACAACAAAAAGATGGTCCCTGCTCCATAAAGGTTACAATCTAAGTGTCCTCGCCAGAAAACAATTTTTTTTAAAAAAATTCTCTCATCTGTCTGCATACATGACTTGAAAAACCCCCTCACTCCCACAGCAAGAAACAGGAAACATTCCTGAAAAGTTCAAACAGCAGTAGAGTTTAAAATTACCAGATTCTAGTCAGTTTCACTGCTGGTTCCTGTAGCATGCTGGACACCAATTAAACAGATCAGAATCTGGTCAATGTACAAGCAACTGAAGAGGAAGTGAGGCCTAGACTACACTTACCCGGAAATTCGGCAGCAGTCGACAGGAGTTATGCAAGCTACGCGTAACTCCTGTCGACTTGGTAACTTCCCTTTAGTGTGCTGCCTCCACTGCGCTGCGCTGACGGGAAATGTGTTCCTGTCGACGCAGCACTACGCCTTTCGAGGAGGTGGCTTAATTGAATCGATTTCCAGATTGATTGAGCAGGTCTTCGCTCTGTGTGTGTGCACATGTGTTTACTATGTGTGTACATACCCACAGTCATATAGGTTTAGAAAAGACTTTGTGCATTGCTGTCTCCCATTACATCCAGCAGCCTCTGCTACTGATTGTTTCTGACCCATTCAGTGATAAAAGAGCAAGAGCCTGAAATGTGCCAGACTCTTCGTAATTTCAGAGTAGCTTGTAATAGTTGTTAGCAGCAAAGATGTGTTAGAATGAGTGGAAAGACTGGAATGATTGGGGGCTGTGGAAATAGGAGGCAAGGAGAGGGGCCCTTTTCTTCTATTCTTGGTTAACCCCATGGTCCCAGCAGGATTTATTAACTCATGTGATGAGAATATTATCTTCCTTGTGTACACTGACCGCATCAGCTCATTTGGCTCAAGGGCTCCCAATGGTGTTTAAACATGACACACATTTTCAAATGTGGACAAGTCTTCTAAGGTGAGAAGGGGCCAACAGGTTGGGGGTGGGGGAAAAGAAGAGGCAGTGTTGCTGTATTTGACAATGGGCAGGAGAAAGAAAGCAAGTTGTGTGAGGCAAGAGGAGGAAAAGAATGAAGCTCCCCTTCTTTCCTATCTGTCTAGGGGCAGAGAGATAGGTTTAACTTCAGCAAAGGCTGATTTGAATGTTGCGTATTAAGAGTTGATATCAGGAGCTGCACAGAACAAGCCATTTGCAGTGCACAATGAAAAGTTGTATTGGTCCTACAAACCCAGGCACTATGCTACATATTCTAGAGTGCCATCTAATGACCATTAGCTATTAACCATAGAGGACTCTCCTAACGATGGGGAGCCACCACCAGGTTCCAGAGACTGTGCTCTACTGAAAAGTACAATTCCTCATCTTCCTAGCAGCGGAGAGTGGGAAAGGCTGCTTTGTGTTTTATAGAAAGGTGCAGTCATGCACTCCATCTCTGAGGAGGGATAGAGGGAGAGATCTTTCATATCTGCCTCTGATTCATTAGATGTCTGGTAAATTTTTCAAGATCTGACTACATTAGTGTTAATCCCTTAAATTTCTAATCTGCATCTTTTACAGTTATTTGGATGTTCTCTGAGTAGATACTCCTTTAAAAACTAATTTTAATATATAAACACCACAAAACTAGAGCTTTTGGGCAGGTAGTTGTTCATTAATAATATTTAAAAGGGATGCTGCAGTCTTTTCTCAGCCCCAATTCTGACTTGCATATGAAGTAGTATAACCCGCCATATTATTTTTTTTAATGCACTGCTCTCTTGCCAAGAATAAATTGTTGCTGTGTTCACTGAAATGCTGCAGTGATGGGGTGTGCCCTGCCTACCAGAACTCTCCCTCGTGCTTCGTAGTGATGAACTCCTGTCACATACACAGAAGAAACAGTGAGTAGCACGCTCAGAAGTTTGCTAGCACGCAGATGGGCCTCCTACTCATACATATTTAGCACTGGTGTCCAATAGCAATGCACAGACGGAGAAATAAATGAACCTCTCTGCTATTTTTTCCAACCTGAGCTACATCTGCCAAAGTAAGAGATTTGCCAAATGGAAAAGGACTAGATAAGAAGGAAATGGAGTTTTATTCGCATGTTTGTGAGACAAATTGTTATAAAATGTTGTTTTCAAATATAGTAGCCAGCTTTTAGTGTATTTTAAGTAATATTAACCCTGTGAGTGCTTGTTTTTGCAACCTCGTTTTAGTCTTCCAACCATTGTAGCTGATGCCCTTCCTCTCTACCTCCCTAATCACTGCTGCCAGTCCATCTCTCTGCTTTATTCTCTTCTGCCTCCATGATGATTCCCACCCCTGCCTTCTTCCATGTGCAATCCCAGTTAAACCTGCTTTCCCATGTAAGTCTCTATCCTGATGTTTAAGGTGAGACTCGGTAGCAGAAAGACAGGTCCTATGGGCAGAGCAATCTGGAAACCAAGAGCTTTGTCTAAATTAGGATAAAAGACGTGTTGTTAGAACATTGCCACACTTGTGGAATCTCCATCATTGCAAATTAGACAAACACCTGTCAGGGATGGTCTAGATAATGCTTGGTCCTGCCATAAATGCAGGGGACTGGACTACATTACCTTGCGAGGTCCCTTCCAGTCCTACGATTTGATGGTTCTATGTTAGCTAACAAGTTCTAACAGTTCAGTGTAGACAAGCCAAACTGACTTTAACAGATGTCAAGATGGTTGAGTTAAAGCCTTTGGGAAGACTAGGGTTTAACTCAACCACCTTAGCACATGCTGAAGTCTATTCCAGACTTTTCAAAAATGTTAGCCATTTGTCAGCATTGACTCTTAAAGTGTAAGACTAAACAAGCCTAGTTCCCTCAGCCTTTCCTCATAACTCTTGTGCTCCAGCCCCCTAATCATTTTTGTTGCCCTCTGTTGGACTCTCTCCAACTTGTCCACATTCTTTTTGTAGTGAGGGCCTCAAAACTGGACACAATACTCCAAATGTGCCTCACCAATGCCAAATAGAGGGGAATAATCATTTCCCTTGATCTGCTGGCAATGCTCCTACTAATGCAGCCCAACCAGGACACACTGCTGACTCATATCCAGCTTCTTATCCACTGTAACACCCAGGTCCTTTTCTGTAGAACTACTGCCTAGTCAGTTAGTCCCCAGGCTGAAGCAGTGTATGGGATTCTTCCACCCTAAGTGCAGGACTCTGCACTTGTCCTCCTTGAACCTCATCAGATTTCTTTTGGCCCAATCCTCCATTTTGTCTAGGTCACTCTGAATCCTATCCCTACCCTCCAGTTTATCTATCACTCCCCCTAGCTTCATGTCATCTGCAAACTTGCTGAGGGTGCAATCCACTCCATTCTCCAGATCATTAGTAAAGATGTTGAACAAAACCAGCCCCAGGACTGACTCCTGGGGCACTCTGCTTGTGACCGGCTGCCAGCTAGCCATGGAACCATTGATCACTACCTATTGAATCCGATGATCTAGCCAGCTCTCTATTCATTTTATAGTCCATTCATCCAACCCATACTACTTTAACTTGCTGATAAGAATACTGTGGGAGACTGTATTAAAAGCTTTGCTAAAGTCAAGGTATATCATGTCCACCGCTTTCCCCACATCCACAGAGCCAGTCACCTCTTCATAGAAGGCAATCAGGTTGGTCAGGCATGACTTGCCCTTGGTGAATCCATGCTGACTGTTCCTGATCACCTTCCTCTCTTCCAAGTGCCTTAAAATGGATTTCTTGAGGACCTGCTCCATGATTTTTCCAGGGATTGAGATGAGGCTGACCAGTCTGTAGTTCCCTGGACCCTCTTTCTTCCCTTTCTTGAAGGTGGGCACTATATTTGTCTTTTAATACAAGTAATAACAGTGATGTCAGCTAAATTTTGTTTAGGCAGTTGCAAAAATTTTGGTCAATGTCTACAGAGATATTTTGTACAGCCTGCTCACGTGAGTTCCCACAATTCATGCCAGTTTGCACACTGTGGCTGAGGCCATTACAGTATTGTGTATGATTTATCTAAAGCACTCAGACATATGCTGACAGCTATGCATTTTTAAAACATAATGAATTGACTGTCCAAGTCTCATTTATTTCTCAGATTAGTCTCTGTAAAGCTATGATTCTACTAACCTCCAACATCCCCACATTTTGGTGGGGGAGGCAGATTTCCGGTGCAACATAATTACAATCATCCCAGCTCTGTAAGGGGCACAAACATTTTGGCTACTGAAAGCAAATAAACATACCACCAAAAGCTTCTAGCTTTTTAGCTTCTAGACTTTTGACCAGTTGTGGTATTTTTAAGTGACATTTTTTAAGCCTGCTGTACTATGGAGAAATGCGTTTAGTCTACACCAGCAACACAAACCAACCTTGGATTTTTTTTTCAACAAAATCAAATGAATGCCCTTTTTTTCTAATTAAACTAGGTGATGTTTTAGGTAGACAATATATAAATATGTTACATAATGTACCTGAGTTGGAATTTGGTCTAAGTTTGCAGGGCTAACACATTGTTGCTGTGTCTAAAACAAGGAATTTTTTCTATCATTTCCCATCATTGTTACCACCAATTCAGCTACACAAGTGGTAACACCACCATAAAAAGGGGTCCAGGTGGCTGGCTGCACTTTTAAGTCCTACATCGTGTAACCCTGTTCAGTCCACAGCTGCATGAAATGGGGTTTGAAAAGCCAGCAGCCTCAAGCACTCCATATACACTCACTGCTGCCATTGCTACTACACAATAGTGGAAAATATTAGCAACAACTTCCAGATGTATCTAATGCCAGGGTACAGAGGCTGATTTCTGGCAAACAGAGAATTAATCTGTAGACTTTACGCAGGGGACCAGGGTAGGAAAAAGGTAGCCCCTTAAACTGAGCAGAAAGCAAAAATTGGGGGCCTTGCAGCGTGATTGCCATTTGGAGGAGAAATCAATAGCAGTGAGACAGGAAGTGTGTTTGTGGTGTGATTCTATTCTGTACAGGGTTTTACACTTCACTCATCACCACAGTATCTGAGCATCTTCTAGAACTGCATTAAGCAACATGACTAACATCTGTTGTGTTTGTTCTCTCATCTTCTCACCCTGGGGAGAGGATAAGCGCAGTAGAATGTCTTGTAGGGGTTTTTTAAAATCACGCACGCACGCACACACACACACAGAGCCCCTGCTATACATTTCTTAGAGAAGGTGAGGTCAAAGAAATGCACCTTACACTTGGAGCAGAAGGAGGTGAGGTTTGTGATGGTGCTTGGTTCCTGGTGGAGTTCATTCGTGGTGCAATTCAGTCTTGGATTGCCCCGCAGAGAAAATTCGGGCTCCTGCACAGATGAGCTTTATTCTTAGTGTTGAGAGCTCCATTGTGCAAGAGCAATGAAGTTATCAGCTATGTTCTTCCTCTTGGAGCTTTAGTTGATACCCTGGCCATGGAATGCTTTGAAGGTAGGGACTGAGAGCTTGAAATCAATTCAAAATTCCACGGGAAGCCAGTGTAGAGAGTGGAGAACAGGCGTGATGTGCTTGTGGTAGCCTGTGGAGTGGGAGGAAGGCATGCTGCAGCTTCCTAAATACTGAAGACTTCATGCTCAAGTAGACTGTGTTGCTGTAGTCCAGCCGAAAGCATGTGTGACAGGCCAGCACATCATTCACCAGGATAGGAGGGAGTCTCCTAGCCAACTGGTGATGGTAAAAGGTGTTACTCGCAGATACTGCTATGCAAGAGCTTAGTTTATTCTCTCTCTTTTTGTCTTGGTTACATCCAGAAATATAGACACACCCCTGGTTCCCTGAGCAGGGGTAGGACATACAGTACTCAGGCAGTTTCCTTGCTCAGAAATTCCCCAGCGAGCCCCACCAGCTTAAGGAGGGGTCTGCTTCCTGCCTCTGTTTCCTTTCGGGGCTGCACAGAACTACATCTCCTGGCTCACTCGTTCCATCTCACACCGCCTGCAACCAGCCCCTTTGGAATGCCTACAGAAACCCCGTCGTGCCACGTCAAACTCCGAACCACAGGCTCTGATGCGATGGCTGGAGCCATTTGCCTCACAATATCCCTGTCAGGCCCCTTTGGGTGGTTACGTCAGTGGCTAATGACTCTCAGTAAGTGGCCATTCGCCCTTTGTACAGCAATAACAATCAGGAGGCGGGATGAAGTTTGAAGCTGGATGTCTGGAGAATGTGCTCCCATCTCTATATTTGGGGCGGGGGTGGGGAGGGAGAGTGGAATGAAGGGAGACGATATTGCAACTTCAAGAAAAGAAGGTGAGAAGAAAGAAATTCTAGGCCTTGTCCATGCAGAAAAGTTTTACCGCAAATGACAGCCTCAGCCTGGGGCTGGAGCCAGTTTCGCCATGAGACAAGACACTCTGGAAAGGGGAGAGGGGAACCTGTTGCAGCCTCTTCCACCCAGGCCTGGGAGGGAGGTGAAGAGCTCCAGGAGCAGAGGTGAGGCTGGGGGCACTGAACTAATGGGGGGAGGGGAGGACAGGGACTGGACTGAAGAGGGATGGGGGCAGGAGTGATTTGGAGGTTGGGGACAGAATTAATTAGTGGGCAGGGAATGGGCAGATGAGGAGAAGGGGTGAGAACTCCTGTGGCAGGGGCCAAAATTACCCGACCCCCAAAACTTGAGAGAACAGGCAGCACTAATAGTTACACACGCACGGGCTGGGTCAGGGAGTTCAAAAGACAGACCAAAAATACCACAACATAATCTTTTTTAAAAAAATTCATGATTTTTGAGTCAATCATAAGGCTTTTGAGATGGCAATACTGTAACACCTTTATACTCGTTTCATTGAACCCACATTTGGGAATGTACTTGTATAACTATTTCAGTTTAAAAAAAAGGGGGGGGGGAGGGGCAAAAAAACCCAACCACTCACACATACCCCAGCTAACAATGGTATGCTGGTAAACTGTGCATAGACCAGACTGTTGTGCATTTGTTTTTGTGCCAGCAATCAAATGCTGCCTTGAACCGGATTCACTTTCAGGTTTGAACAATAGCTAGTGCAGCTCTTTTAGATCTTCATAAAAGCACAGAACTTGCTTCGCTCACTGACATGAAGACTGCACCCTGCAATTCATTTTTCATGTTGAAAAACAAATGAAGTTATGGTGACCTGGCCAAATTGTTGATGAATTGCTTGCCTGGCACGTGAGCTGCCATCCATGCTCACCAACTGTTTATGTAGTGCATGAAGCCACTTGGGATTACAGAGGAGTTAAAGGCCTTGCCTCCACCAGGAACTTTCAGAGAAAATTTCCACTGGTGTTAGCATCTCTGCGGCTGCACTAGTGCTAGCTCTGGTGCATCCAAAGTTTCAAGACCTTTACCACCATGTCAGTTAAACCATTAACCCACCAGAGGCCATGAGAGCTTTGAATACAGCAGGTGGAAATCTTTTGTGTGATTTTCCTAGCATAGACACAGCTTTAAGCCCTGATCCTCCAACACTGACTTCAGTGGGAGCACTCACATGTTTAAAGGTAAGCGTGTGCACAGTATTTGAGCCACAGAAATTTGTGGTGGAAATCCTGACTCCACTGAAATCAATGAGAGTTTTGCCACTGACTTCATTCCAGATGAGGCCATTCATAGCTTGAACACTAGTATAAAATCCTCTGGATTTTAGTTTTCCTTTCAAGTGGCTGTGATTGTCTCTAACTGCCTGGATTCATTCAGCACACAAAATTACTTTAGTAGCTCTGCAGTGTGGTCATTTACAGCGTTGACTGCAAAGGTTTTCTGAATCTTATCTGTCATTCTAGGGAATAGTAAACCCATTGTTGTTTAACTAATATCTACTTCCAAAGCATGCTTTTAAAAAAAAAAAAAAAAAAAAGATACAAGGGGATTTTAGATAAGGTTTATAGCAAAAAACATATTGAAAACAACTCTATGAAGGAAAAAAGAATGGAAAAGGGGAAGTGAGGAAAGGGCAATAAAATGAACTATTCAAGAGATAATGGGCTTAAAAGACAGACTATAACGTATCTGAAACATGAATGAAATTAGTACATAATTTCCAAATCATCACTATGCTTCCAATGTCAATTTTTCATGTGTGTGGATGAAATCAACTTAGAATCACAGAAATGTAGAGCTAGAGGGACCTCCAGAGGTCATCTAGTCCAGATCCCTACACTGAGGCAGGAACTAGACCATGGGGATAGGAGGAAGCACAGAAGCTCCCTGTGAAGCTCCCTCCCTGTGTGGAGGAATAGGAGAGGGAGTGATGGGGAGGACTGAGACTCAGCAGTGGTGGGCGGGGGGAGGAGGGAGAAGAGGGAGAGAGAGCTCTGAGCTGGAAAGGAAGGTCTCGGGTTCTGTCCCAGCTCCTCTGGGTCCTACTCCCTGGTCTGATCCTAGCCCTGTGGCAGCTCCTCCAGACCCTCTGGGTCTTGCTGTTGCCTCCCTATCCCTTCTCTTCTCCCAGGTGTGTGGGAGTTTACACACTATTTCCATTGCAGAGTGCTAGCCCACCCTGACAGGTGTGTGTCCAACCTGTTCTTAAAACCCTCCAGTGATAGGGATTCCATAACCTCCCTTGGAAATCTATTCCAGTGCTGAATTATCCTTATAGTTAGATATAGTTCCTATCATCTAACCTAAACTTTCCTTGCTGCAGATTAAGCCCATTACTTTTTGTTCTACCATCAATGGACATGGAAAACAATTGACCACTGTTCTTTTTTATAACAACCCTTAACATATTTAAAGACTGTCATCAGGTACCTCCCTCAGTCATCTTTTCTCAAGACTAAACTTGCCCACCTTTTTTTTAAATCTGTCCTTATAGGGTCAGGTTTTCTAAATCTTTTATCAATTTTGTAGCTCTCCTCTGGACTCTCTCCAATTTGTCCACATCTTTCCTAAACCATGGCACACAGAACTGGACACAATATTCCATCTAAGGCCTCAGCAGTGTTGAGTAGAGCAGGATGATTACCTCCTGTGTCTTACATACAATACTTCTGTTAAAACAACCCAGAATATTGTTAGCCTTTTTCACAATTGCATCATGTTGCTCTCTCATATTCAATTTGTGATCCACTTGAAGACAGAGTGAAATTTATAGGGGAAGTGTCTTTTCAAAACTGACTTGACCGTGGCTCATAAAGCATTTTATCAGCACATCCACTATCTTCTTTTCCATTTAATTATAGAAACCTAGAAGTGTGAGGTGAAGAAGAAACCTATCAAGTCATCCAGTCCATCCCCTTGCCATAGCAGGGTTGTTTCCTACAGGATAGTATATTGTTTAGAGCTCTGTCCAATCTAATTTTAAATATTTCCAAACAATGGCGCTTCCCTCATCTCCCTTCAGAGACTAATGCAGTCTAATAGATCTTGCCATTAGGAGCTTAACTGACCATGAAAATTTCTCTTGATTTCAAGGCATTTTAACTTAAAATAAATTATTGCTTCAAGGAAGGGTTGAACTGTATATAGTTGAAACTGCACTGTGCAGTTTATAGATAGATACAAAACTTCATACCTCTCTATGTATTCTCCTTTATTTCTACTTGCAGCAGTTCTCAGCATAACCAGGGTGAAGCTATGTCTACACTGCAGCACTAATTCGAATTAGCTTAATTCGAATTACAGAAAGTGATTTATAGAAAGTGCTGCCGACTGTCCACACTACAGTGTTTGTCCTGGTTTCTTGCATCCACACTGGCCAGCCTTAGTTCGAATTAGAAAGCAGTGCAATGTGGAAAGCTATCCCACAGTGCAACTAACCATAGAGGCTGTTGTGATGAGTGTCATCATCCCAGGATGCAGCGCTGCTTCCCCCACCCTCTTCCCCCACTCCCAAACAAACAGGAAAAGGATTTTCATGCTTTTTTTTTTTGCTCCCCTGATCACCATTGCTGCAGGCACATGGAGGCAGCTGAACTATGCTCTCATTTTGACCGTGACAAATACATCGCAGCTTATCCTGGATTACTTTAGAACTGTATGCTGTTTGCCTTTTATGCTCCCCCTACCACCCTCTGTATATTGCTTGCCTTTGATTTTTCCCTTCACCAAATGAACACCCCCCACCTGTATGCTGTTTGCTTTTTATGCTTCCCCTACCACCCCTGTATATTGCTTGCCTTTGATTTTGATTCTACAGGTGTCTGTAAAATGTAAGATAAATAAGAATGGAGTCAGTCAGTATATTAATACAGTGATACAAATGTTTCCATTTCACTGATGGAAAGCATGATATAATGTATCCACATGTAGCACTGTGTATAAACTCCTAAGAAAGTATCAATTTCCATGATTGGCCACTGAAACAATGTAGCAAAGAATTTCCTCTCACGCTGGGCAGTTAAAGCGCATTCATCATGCCGGGAGGGGAATGGGTGGTGAAATCTTTCAAAGGGACAAACTTTCAAGGGCTAAACTTTCAAAGGGACAAATCTTAAAGGGACAAACTGCAAAGGGCTTTCTGGTCATTTTAAATGCATTCCCCGTGAGGGGAGGGAGTGGTGAAATCTTTCAAACCCTTAAAGAAACAAACTGCAAAAGGCTTGGGGTGTGTGTGTGTGTGGGGGGGGGGGGTGATGGCAGCTTGGATTTTAAACCCATTCACCACAGGAAATTAAGATTTAAATCTTCCCGGGGCTTCTTTGAGGGAGGGTACTGAAATGGGGCATCATGGGATACAGTCTGGAGGCCAATTAATTCGAAGTAAGTCCCATTGCATCCACACTCTCACTAATGCGAATTAACTGATGCACTCCAAGCACTAATCCACTTGCAGAGGTGGTTTTATTAATTCGATTTTAAAGGCTCCTTAATTCGAATTAACAATGTGCAAGTGTAGATGCCGGAGTAATTAATTCAAATTAAGGGACTTTAATTCGAATTAAGCCACCAGTGTAGACCAGGCCTGAGAGTCACCTTGTTACTTCCCTGGTATTAGTGAGAGGTAGTCATGCCTGAGGTATCTGGTTGTTAGCTCCCTAATACTACCAGCCAGTTATCCACTCAAGTGCTCTTCTCTGGGCTATGAGAGCCCTGATTTTGCCCTGTAGGTTAACGTTAGGTATACTCCAGTCTCTGAGTGTCTTTGAAGTATTTTCCTGTGATATCCTGATAACCAGCCCCCGACACTGGCTACTCAAAGAAATTCCAGCTCCCCTGTCGCCAAAAGAGCAACATGCCCCATTTACCAGTTTTACCTTAAATCCCTCATTCCTGTGTAACATGAAGCACTTGTAATAAAACAAGAGAAGGTTTATTTAAGAAAGAACAGATATTCAGCTGAAAACAAGGGAAAGTGATGGAAACAAATGGTTACAATATAAAACAAAATCATGAAGCACATAATTAGGTCTATACTTATTAATAGTTATCTTTACATAAGAATGGCCATATTGGGTCAGACTAATGGTCCATCTAGCCCAGTATCCTGTCTCTGTCAGTGGCCAGTGCCAGATGCTTCAGAGAGAATGAACAGAACAAAACAGTTTTGAGTGATCCATTCCTCATCATCCAATTCTAGATTCTGGCAGTTGCAAGTTTAGGGACACCCAGAATATGGGATTGGATCCCTGACCATTTGTCTAATAGCCAATGATGGACAAATCATCCATGAACCTATCTAATTCTTTTTTGAATCGTTATACTTTTGGTCTTCACAAAATCTCCTGCCAATGAATTCCACATGTTTCCTATCTAATACAGTAGGTTTTCCCCCAAAAGTTCAAACTGTTATGGAACTGGCTGGTTTTACAGGAACCAGGATCCTAACTTTCATGAAAACACCCCCACTCCACAAGATGTTTCTTCAGTGAATGGATACAGAGTGCCTCTCCCCACTCTCTTATACTGAAACAATCTTCTGTCTTTATTCATAGACAGGGCAATCCGCTGTCTGTTGTAATGTCCCTTTTCTTTTTTACTTCCAAGTAGTTTCAATTGTTTTTAGTTGTCTCTGATGGTTTCATTGGTAATCTTGGAATGGAGTAAGGCTAGACAATTGAGCTTTGCATTACATCACTGGCTAACCAGGGAGGGGTGACAACTCACTTCTCCTTGAATGGGCCATCACCGAGATATTATCCCCTGGTGGCTAACTTGTTCTTCAAGACCCTAAGCCTACTTTCAATATAAATACAACGTTTGTTAATTACCCAAATATACATTTTGTAATGATTGACTCTTGATAACTTACCTTACATGTTACCCCTTATGGATAAATATTGTGAAAAACATGCATTTGTGTTTGCCGGGTCTGAGATGAGTTGTTTGCAAAGAAGAGGGGACCCTTTGCCAAGGGGCCTGTGTGTTACACGGTTTAAGAGCTCTTCTCTGCTGCTGCTTCACATGTCTATTGACATTAACAGGAGCTCCACCAACTAAGGAGCTCTGGAATGGAGACTGTAAAGTTTCAGTGGCCCTACAGTGGTTTAAATGCAAAAGCCAGAGTGACTTGCCTCCTACGAAGAGGAGCATTTATCAAGAAGACAATCAATTTTCATAGATTTGCTGCAATGGAAACAAGAAGGGACCTCTGTCTGATGACCTAGTTTGAGTATTCCATTTCACCCAGCACTGTCTTAGGATAGCAAATGTATACATGAGACCATTCCAAACATACTGTTCTAAGGTGGCCAGTGGGAGCTTTGAAAATAGTGACTGGAACCTCTGCTTCTTATAGTATAGTGAGCAATTCTTTCCACCACTATTTAATCCAATCTTAGACAGAAACTGGCAGTGGTACACTTAAGCACAGACCAGGTTTCTTCTATCACTTAAGCACAGACCAGGTTTCTTCTATCATCTGTAAGCTAGAGAGCCAGGAGAGAGCTAGTGTCTGCCTGTGTATCCGGCAGCCTCACTGAAGAATCCCCTTTGAATTTATTACAACAGAGTCTTCTCTCTTTTCATCCATGAGAGAAGACGTAGCTGCTGCCACTCTCTGCCAGAAGAGTGCTTTAAGTGGAGTCAGCCTGGGATATGTGCTGATGGTCACAGCATTTTCAGATTCCCTATCCCTAATCAGTTCTACCCACTTCATGTAGCTTTGGCTGATTCTTTGCTTGCACTTGTGAGCAGTTTGCCCTCAATCTGGGTGGACTTTTTGCCAAAACCTGAAAACCAAGGAGGAGTGAATTGGGAGACTGGTCCTATCCAGTCTGTGCAGATATTGGAGATTCTTGAGCATTCTTCATAACAGGGACTTGTCCCAGTGCTTTTCCCTTGTCTCTTCTTCTACTGTATTGTAGTGTAACTGTTCACCAGTCACTTTCCTGGCTGCCTCCCTGCACCTCAGACAGACAATGTTTCATTGGTGCTGTACAGTTGGGCTTTGTTAGTCTTCCTGGATGACAGTCATTATTATGTTGTTAATTTTAAAAACAGTCATTGACATTAAATCAGCTAGAATAACTGACCTGGTTCAGCCAAAATTTGTAATTGGAAATATTGCACACAACATCCTTACAAATTGCATTGGAACCTTTCCTGAATCCATCAGCCTGCTGAGTAAAGTAACAGAAGCAATACACAATTTAGTGCAGATCCCTATTGGGTGATGGTTCAATTCCAGGTTATCTTCAAGCAGGAAATAAATTATATGGAATAATGTATCTAGGCTTCATAATAGGCTTCATAAGGAAAAACTTCATAGCATATGCTATTATGGTATCACTGGATACTATAGTGACTTGGAGTGCTTATTAAGATCAAGATGACCTTGTCAGTGTAAATAGAAACTCAAGGTTTTAAGTTTGTTTGGGTTTTTTGTTTTGTTTTTAAAGGCTCTTACAGTCCAAACAAAGCTGCTGGGTTTCTCTTTGTCTTTTCAGTGATGTGTGTTTGTGAAGAAGGTATGAAAGCTCTTTGTTGAAACGAATAATTTTCATTTTCATGCTGTACATATATTCAACATCTGCTGGAATTGTTGCTAAGATAACTATTTTGAAATATTTGCTTTTCTTTTAAGTCTAATCTTAAAGTGCTGCTTGTCATGGGGTGTATAGAGCCTATGTGACTCTGGCGCTATAGGTATGTCTACACTACAATTAAACCTCGTGGCTGGCCGTGTCATCTGACTTGAGCTGTAAAATTGCAGTGTGGAAGTTTTGGGCTCAGGTTGGAGCCCAAGCTCTGGGATCCTGTGAAGGGAGAGGTCTACACTAGAGTATTCTATACTAAGCCCGTTTCTGTGGAACCCATGCTTGTGGAGTCAGTGTTTCCAAGCCTGTGCTTGAGCATCTACATTGTATTGTAAACCTGGGCTTACTTGCTGGACCCAGGTCTCACAGCTGTGCTAACACGATCATACTGCACTGTGCAGACCTTTCGACTTGGGCCTGTGGCTTGACCACATCCACACTGCAAAATGGCAGGGCTTGGATCCTATTCATTGCTGGACTGAAGCCTTGACCCACCCCTCTGGTAAGGTCCTAGGCCTAAGTTCTGACTGCTTGCTGACCAGAGTCAGACTGATTTGTGTGTGGATGGAAGGGGAGCTGAGGCTCAAATCTGAGTCAGATCCTAGGCTTAGTTTGCATTGCAGATATACCCTAAGGAGTTAACAAGGATACTAGCTATTCACTCTGCTGGGGCTAATTGCTGGACTTGAAACAGCTGAAGGAATGAAAAAGCTGCAGAACAGAGGTCAGGCATGCTGCCAGAAAGACTACTGAGAGGGGACTACTTCAGCAACAGACTGGCAAGAAGCCACCCAGAAAGTCCGACTTCAAGTGGGAGAATCCAAATGTAAGTCTGGGAAAAGCAAGGTAGAAAGCAGTTCAGGGAAGCAGCAAGTGATTGGGGGGAACTGATTCATGCAGGGGTCCCTGGGCAGGAATCCAGGGGAGGGGGCAGGCCTGGTTTCCTCTACCATCTCCAGGAGAGGGGACAGTAAAGACTTCTGAAGAAAGGGATCATGGGACTGTCAAACCTTGGCTAGGGTCACTGGTCTCCTGGTCCACCAGACTCTTTATTGCCCCAGGAGGCAGAAAACCAGGCACAGAACTGAACGATTGTTGGTGGGAAACTTAGACTTGCTGCAACACTACACATGACTGTGAGAAGGTGGGCAGCTGGGTAAGGCAGTCCTGGACATTGCTATTCAGTTCTGGAAGTGACTGGAAAATGGCGCGTTCTTATTTAATAGACCTGACCTGTGTGCTTTCAGTCAGCTTTGCTTATTTTACTGACAAAAATAAGTTTTTTTTCTGCTTTTACCACACTGATGGGTATAGTGTAAAAATGTGGACACATAAACCTGCAGAGAGTGAGCTAAATTTGTGTGCATCATCAACAGAATTGTTGACTAAATTCCAAGAATTACACCTGTGTAAACCTACAGATGAGTGTGGTGTTGCACAGGTGTCACTGAGGGAACAATTTCAAGACAATGGAGCTGCACAGGTGTCAGTGACTGGAGCAAACTTAGCCTGTAGGTCTTTTACCACTGGTGAAATGTGGAAATAGAAACAAGCTGAGCTCTTTCCTAAGATTCCTGATTGATTTTGCAGAGTTTGTGATGGTACCAGGATGGCATGCAACATTGTAAGAAGCCTGCAATTAAACACAAACAGCCTTAGGCCTTGTCTACACATAAAATGTGTACACTTTAACTATACTGGTACAGTTTTCTAGTGTGAATGCAGTTATACTAAAATAAAGGTGCTTTATTCTCATATAGAAAAGGCAATAAGCTATACAGGTATTAGGCACCTTTATTCTGGTATAACTGCATCCATGCTAGGGGTTGTACAGGTATAATTATTTCAGTAAAAAAAAACACATACCCCTGACATAATTACATCAGTACGTATTTGTGCGTAGGCCAGGCTTTAGTTGTTGATATTCAGTGATTCAATACAAGGAAACTCCATTTGGGGTTTCTGGCAACAGACCATTGATGCAACACTCTAATAATGGGTTACGGTGTCGCCAGAACTCTTCAGTGAGATGTTAGTTATGTTTTTATTTTGTTGCAAATACCATTTTGCTAGGAGCTTGAATGTTGCTGAAAAAAGTAAATCTCTCAGTTTGTGAGTTAGTTAATTGGCAGGGGGAATTCTAAGTGTTCTTTTGAAACAATCCCTTTCCTATTCTAGTGATGACTTCAGATTGAGGCAGCTGCAGAAAATAGTGTCAGTCTTGCACTGCAGGGATTTCCAGGAGCTTTGCATTCCAATATATTATTTCCTGTCATGAGCAACTCTGAGAACTTGCCACAAATGAACACATTTCAATGTCTCCTAAAACAAAGTGTCTTATTTTTTAAAATATCTATAACACAATATAGGGTCCCACTTTCAATAAAGGACACACTCATCAATAGTTTAAAAGAGTTAATAAACAATTAATAGATGTTTGAATAAATGGTTAAGTAATTGTTATAGAGTCCAACAGAGGGCTTAGAACCATCTATACCACCATTTCCTAATGTGACTATAATTTATAAAACCATTCAGTCACAATATCCAGTTCTGTTGAAATAAAAATGATTCATGAAATTTTGCCAGTTATGCCAGAATTTTGTTTCAGAAGGAAATGGGGGTCGGGGGAGTGGGGGGAGGGGTTTTCAGTGCTTAATTTGTAATGAAAAAGGTGCAGAGCTCAAGCAACTTTTTAAATTTCATAACTGAGGTGGCAAGCCTGGAGGTGCTAGGGCTGAACGCTGGCAAGCTCTGGCACAAATTAAGCACCAGGGGAGTTCCAGCAATGTCAAAACATCTTATTTCATCGTTTTCAAAATGAAATGTAATTTTTTTTGTTTTGAATTGTATTTTGTATTCTATATTATAATCTACAAACTTAAACATTAAAAATAAAAAAAATATTTCGATCAACATGAAATGAATTTTTTCCCCTCAGAAATTTCCATCATGGAGAATTTATAAGTGTTTTGGTTTTCACTCCAATTTGGAAGAAAGACCTATTTTGAAATCTTGAAAGCCTTTACAAAATGGAACTTTCCTCCTCCACACAGCTCTACTTATAACACTTATTAATCAATTATTGAAACATTATATAAGCTATAGATGTACCCTTGATAGGAAATACAATTAATACAGCTTCTTGAATTGTAGATTTTATACTGTTGGAGGGAAGTGTTTTCTCCCACCTTTTGATTCCTGATCTTTGAGCTAATAGTTGGAATAGTTTTTCTAATGTTCTGATCATAGTCTCTAGTTGTGTATGATTCCTCCAAAGATTAAGCAAATATATATGTTGGAAGTGTGCAACCATGGCTGTGCAGAGTGGATTGATCCATTGCAGGTCTGTGTTTTCTCTGTATTAACTGGCAACTGACAAGTCGCAGTATCTGATGAAAGTGCATCAGTTTTGAAATAATGGTTTGTGAAATACAAAAGTTTGGAGATGTGTTGGCAGCCACTGTACTATATATATTAAATACATTTATACTGCTAGCTATTAATCAATCAACAATATCCTGTCATATCCTGGGCAAACTCCCTTATGAAAGTAAGATAAATTAGACTGAATTACATTAAACCTTATTAAATTAGGGTTGACACCTTCGGGGTATAATATATTAAAATGTAATTGTGTATGTGGTGTTGTGGCTTTGTATGTACCTTCTCTAGTAGGGAGGGGGGATGCTAATGCACTTCCTCCTTTATCAACCCTTTGAAGCCACCCCCCTGGGGAGATAGGCATGTACTAGTTCAAACTGGATCCAGAGACCAACAGACAAAGGAAAGATTTTTGGATAAAAAGCCTGAGTTTAGGCTGGCTTCAGGCCTTCTTCCTGGCCCAGCAAAAAGACAGGACCCCTGGGCTCTGGAAGGCCCCAGTCCCTAGGGGAGGATAGGAAAGACTTGGCCTACTGATGCCTCATACAACTGGCTGCTTGTTCAGAGCTGAAGCTCTGATGAACTTGTGACCACAAAAAGACTCCTAGGGTGGGGTGATGCCTGTTAGGCTTATTAGCTTACATGTAGGTTCTTTTATTGTTTTTCACATTTTCTCAGTAATGGTTTTACCTTAAGAATAAAGTAGATTTGCTTCAAAAGAACAGTGTGGTAACTTATATCAGTAGCAATCCCTCAGTTATCAAAGCAAAGAGGTCTGTATAGAAAGACTGTTTGTGCTGGGAATTACACAATGAAGACAAGGAAATTATCCATCCTGGAAATACCCCAGTCAGAAGCAAGAGGGATGTGGGTGTCCACCCAAGAGAGGCAACAGCTGGAAGCGGAGAGTGGATGCCCTTACAGGACTGATGGGAAATTCAGGTGTAGTTGCACAGAACTGTGATGCACCCTTCTAGCTATTATCAGCTACATTAACTGTGTATTCTCATCTACATGCTATTTAAAACTTGACTCAACAGTGAGCTTGAGCCATAACTCAGAGGTCATTGTCTTTCTTTCCATTGACTTCAATGGACTTTGGATCAGGCCCTATATGCAGATTAAAACTGCTACAAAATCTCTGATTCTTGAATAACTCAGGATAGACAGATACGTTTAAACAGGAAACAAACAAGGACAAAAAAAATAAAAGAAATCTAATGATCTCTATTTACATCCTTTGGAAAAATGTCTGTAGCTATTAAAAAGCCAGTATTGCTCTAACTTGTCATCTTTTGTTGTCCTGTCTTATTTGGAATTATGTCAAGTCGTGTTCAGTGCTGTCTTACCTTGTTCCATTCAGCGTTACATATGTATAGAATCTTTAGGACTAATAAATGACCATTCCTAATATCTTCCTCCAATGTTCTAGCACAGTCAGAAATTCTATAGTCTGTTTTATTTAGCTATTACAGAAAAATATTAGAATTTTACTAAACACCCAGAAAGATACTTATTTGGATGTTATGAATATAGAGACACACATCTCTCATCAATGACCAATGTAATCAATACGCTATTGGAATGTTGCTGTGCTCTTCTCCCTTCCCGGGCTTCCCTGCAGTTTGTCTTGTCTTTTAGACATCAAACAACATTTACCTGGTTAGATTGCTGTTATAAACAGCCCTGTTCATTACCTTTGATAGTTCCTTTAGAATCTATGGCAAAGATTTACAGTGACTTTTGATTCACTGTTTATATGCTCCTCTTGTACTTATGTCATGTCACCTGCAGTTATAGTTCAAACTTTCTTTTTATAATGGACAAGAGACAAACATGTATTTGGTCTCCTACCAACCTATAAAATAAAAAACCACTATGGTGAAAAAGCAAACAGCCCTAGATGCAATAAATTTACAGACATAACTAATCTTAAAATGTAGTGAGAAAGTAAAGGGGGAAAGGTCTTGGGCATATTTCTGATCTATTCAATCCATTTAGCAGCTAGATTGGCATTATTCCTGGTTATAAATTAGCTGATTCATCCTGCCTCATATTGTAGGTTCTCTATCTCTAATAACAATTAATACTTGGAACATCCATAGCAGCTGTTCCTTTTAATCTGGTTTTCATTGTAAGTTTCAGAGTAAAACTGTTTAGTAATGCAATGAAAACGATCAGACACTAGGAAATATTGTTTATACTGATGCTTGTGCTGATGTTGTGACTAAAAGCCCCAATTAGAATTAGGGCCCTATTGTACAAACACATAGGAAGGCACATTCTCTCACCCAAAGAACTGACAGTCTAAGGTCTCAAGCCAAATGCCCCTTGAAGTCAATGGGAGCCTTTCCATTCACTTCAGTGGGCTTTGGAATAGGCCCCAGAACCCCAGTCCTGTAAAGCCTTCCATACAGGTGCAGAAGATCCACCCACATGGAACTCATTGCAGGATCAGGTCCTCAAGACACAATGGGTACATCTCCACAGCAAAGAACAAGCCAGACTTGGGCTCAGGCTGTGCTCTATAGACTCATTGCTCTATAGACTTCTGGGCTGGATCCTGAGCTCTGGGACCATCCCCCCTGCAAGGTCCTACAGCCTGGGCTCTAGACTGAGCCTGGCAATCTACACAGTAATGAAACTGCCCTACAACCTGAGCCCCAGAAGCCCGAGTTGACTGTCACGGGCTAGCTGCTAGTTTTTCTTTGCCGTGTGGACATACACAATGAGTAAGTGTGTTAAACACTGGGGGTGGGCGGGGAGCAGTGTGTGTGTGAAAGGATGATAAGAGTAACAGAAAAGAGCAAGTGGTTCCATAAATAAGCGATCTGTGCAACTTGATGGCTCTGTATGACTGTAATTTAAAAAAATACATACAAGATTAAATATCAGCATACCCCTTCGCAGCAATTCCAGCAGGCCTGCTACCTGGCCATTACCAGCTGGCGTTTTCCTGTAGATGGCATAGTAGATGTGCAACTTGATTAGCAGGGCTCCAAATGGCTGCCCTGATCAGGTTGGAGGACCAGGACAATAGATTTGTGCAGACTCTTGGACTCTGCTGGGCTTAATTCTACAGTCCTTGACTCCTGTTGAATCCCAATACAGAACTGAAAGATTTTTGCCCTAGCACCTTTTGCTATTTTTCCTATTTGTTTTTTTAGCATGACTGAGTTAGTAATACTGTTCCTGAAAGATACATACTGTGTGAACATGGTGGTCAGTAGCTACTTTTCATAACCTATATCTGCACCATGAAGTAGGTGTCAATATGAGGATAGACTCCATTTCTTCTATTTCCTGTTGAATACTGTTAATCTCTATGCTTATAATTTCAGAACCCCTTTATAAAAATAGTTTTAAAAAGTAAATAAATATTCCAAAAGAGTTGTGCGCTCTATCTTGTCAACAGAAAGATCCCATTAACTGGCATTAGAATATCCTATTTCAAATGCCCTATAATATCTGTGAACAGATTTCGTAATGGCCTTGAATTCGGAGTTCCCATCTCTGAATCAATATAATGAGTAAAACGATGATAAAAATCTCATAAAACATATATAAAATACAGAAATAATATCAGTATTGTTATAAACTGTATTTCATGTATACAGCAATATTTGGATGAGTTATGTAGTATAAAGAATAACTGACAAATATTTATTCATGTTTACATTACAACATTGCTTCATTATTTTCTTGTACTCCCCTGTCTGTTTATATTAATTTGTTATCTCTTGCCTTATACTTAAATTGTAAACTCTTTGGGTCAGGGATTGTCTTTTTGATCTGTGTTTGTACAGTACCTAGAACAATGGGAACCTGGTCAATGACTGGAGCTCTGAGGTGCTATCGCAATACAAATAATAAATCCTGACCTTCGAGCTTTGTGGTGTAATTTTTTTAATTGGGAATATCAAATCTTTAATAATTTACTTTTTGGTTATATTACAATAATCTGTAGTGTTATTGATTACCAGATGTTTGCATGTGTTGCATGATGCTTGCATGTATTACTGAGCCTTAATCCTGCTTCCGCTAAAGTTAATGGGTTTTTAATAAATAATAAAATCTGGCCCTAGATTTGTAATAATTTGGCTCCGTGTAATTAAGATGTTTTAAATGGTTTTGGCCCCTCATTCTTGATTCAGCTGATGCCACTGTTGAGCTGTCAATACTTCATCTTTGTTGCCTACCTTCTCGTGTAATGGAGGCAATTTAAATGTAATGGTGCAAGCATGGTCTGGTTATGGTAATAAAGCTACGTTTACACTAGAATTATAGCTTCAGATATAGTTGCACCAGTGCAAACCCCTAGCATAGACATAATTTGAATCAGTGCATCATACCCCAGTTTCACTTGGTGCAGTTACCCATGTGGCTAAGGTCCCAATATAGACAAAGTTTAAGAGTCAGCAGAGCTAAGGTGAAATCCTGGACTCAGTGAAGTCAATGGGAGCTTTGTCATTGACTTCAGTGGAGCCAGGATTTCACCCCTGATTTCTCTGAATCATGGGGTTTAATCTCAGTTGCTGAAAAAGACCGTGGTTTGTCCTTATTTTCATGTGTAGCTGAACCACATTTAGCACCAGCTCATCTGCACCCACGAATAGTTCAGTTTCATTATATATGCAAGGCCATTGTGAGTACATTTACACCACTCGCAGCAGTGAGCCTGGGTTGGCAGGCTCAGGCTTATGCTACTGAACTAAAAATAGCTGTGTAGACATTGCAGTTCAGGCTGGAACTCAGGCTCTGAAGCCCACACCCTTCCCTAGGCTTCAGCGCCTGAGCTCCAGCCTGAGCCCCAGCTTCAAAACATCTGTGAATGCAGAGTTTTTTAGTACCGTAGCATGGGACCCATTAGCCCAAGTCTGCTGATCTGAACTGGGAGCTTGCTGCTGTGGGCTGTGTAGACATACCCTGCATGATACTGAAAAATAGGAAGAGTGATATTTAACTTTGTGTGTGTGTGTGTGTGTGTGTGTGTGTGATTGATTGATTGATTGATTGATTCCAGAACATCTTGTTTTACATCCAACTATCACTGAAAAAATTATACTTATCATAAAAAATTGGCAGAAATTCACACAGAGAAGGACTAAAGGAAACTCACGCCACACTTCAATGGATAAACAGCAGGAGCCAAGAATGTTCCCAGGTACCGTTTCAGTGTGTATTGAAACATTTGTTTTTGTACGTGTCTCTGTTCTAACATGAAACTACATGCTAATACCCTATCACCCCTTCTGAGCTCTTTGTTAAGCTGCATTTGCCAACCAATTAACACCCAGTTTATCCTTACAGCATAGAGGCCATACCGCTCCCCTGAACTATTGACTCTGCATTTATGCTATTAACCCTCTTAAAGCCCCATCTTATGCCAATAAAGTCCATGTGAATTTTTCCATTGACTTCAAAGAGAGTGGGATTGGGTCTTTAGTTTAAAAATCCTGCACAAGTTTAGAAGAAAACTGAAAAGGTAAAAGAAAATTTACATTAGATATCCTTTTAGAACAATGTTATACTCAGATAAACTATTTCAGTGCACATTGAAATGTACTTGAAAACAGTTTTTAGTCTCCTGGTTTTATCGTTAAAGCTTCCATGGTACAAAGTCCTATCCAATGGAAATTATTCCAAAAGCGCATAGTCAAGAATCAAGAGATCTGAGCAACCTTCCTCAATCTGTCATAGGTTTCCTGTGTGACCCAATGCAAATCAGTCTCTGTGCCTCCACTTACCCTTATTATAATGGGATTAATAGTTAATTAATAATTAATTTCCTATTTCACAAGGATGCTGTGAAGCTTAATTCACTCATATTTGTGAAATACTATATCTTTGGGGAGACTAAATATGCAAAACATTATTGTTCATTATAAAACATTGAGCAGGCATTTAAAAATGTCTTTGAATTTGTGTGTGTGTATAATCATGTTATTATTCAAAGTTTAATTTGAATTTACTAGTGTAGACATATGGTGAGAAAATGTAATTCTTGTGTAACTGGATTCTTCCTCTTCTGCTGTGCATGACTTCTGTGATATGTAAAAGAGAACAGTAATAATGTGTGAAAACTCCTCAATGTAAGATTTGAAAGGGGGAGAAAAATGTCAAAACTGAATTTAGATGATGTACAGTTATAACGTTTACCAAGATTACTGTTGACAAAAGATGTGAAGATATGGTGCTAAAATGAGACTTTTACAAAATTATTAGCTGAACAGATTTTTGCAGAGAGTGAGAGTGAGAAAAGTCACTGTATCTCACCTGACAATTACGAGGAAGCCATATATAGTTGAGTTTGGTTCCTATAGTGATACTTACTGGAGCTACCTTTTTTTTTTTTTGGATAAATTACAAGTTATTTTAATGCTAATGGTTGGAGCTGTAGAGAAAAATCTCTGTTTTCAGCTATAGTTAGATCTGTGGAGCTATTTAATATGCTATACAATGTATACCTCTGAGATGGAGTGATCCAGATAAGAAATTAAGTTAGAGGACATGTCAGAGAATCTTGCTGGGAGCAGGATGTATATTAGATTGTTTCCAGCTTCTACTGTTTATCACTCTTTTAAGAGGAGCAGAGATACGTTCCTTGGCAAACATCCAATCAACTGGGACAGCAACTTAACAACAATCTATTGATTCAGTCAGACCATCAGCAGAGATAGCTGTATTGGTCAGCCCTGGGCCTGCTCCATGCTAGAACTATGCACGAGGCTTTGGGATTTAATTATGACAATGGATGCAGTTGTAAAGAAAAGATTTGACTGCCTGCAAGAAGAGATTTTCACTGTAACTGTCCAGTGTATTGATGGTGACTTGTTGACTTAAGTGCATTGAGATCCTCAGATGGAAGATTTTAGACAAGTGCAAGTGTCTCCATAAAAATAAATTGACCTGAGTGCTACCATTCCTGAAATGCAAGGTAGAATTGACGGACTGAGACTTCTTTGGAAGTTCACAACCCCCTATTTAAAGATTTTCATAAGGCACAGAAGAGATTTAAGGAAAAGTTTGAAGCAACAGAGAATAAACTGTATTAAGATAGAATAGCAGCATGGTCAGGATCAATAGCCCTTATGTCTGTGAAATAAGCTTGAAAAAATATGAACAAGGCATAATCGATGGCATGCTTGAATCTGTAGAGAGGCCCTGTGGATTTAGGAGGTTAAAACTAGGCAACTAAGTTTGCAAATATTGCCCATAGTGGCTTGACGAAAGCCCCAGAGGGAACCAGTGTCAGGGTTTGGATTGATCCCTTGCTATGTTCACTAGACCATGTTGCTTCTCATTATTAAACTATCCTCCCTGTGGTCAGAAGTCACACTGAGTGCTCAACGGAGGAGGCTAGTGGCGATCCTAGAGCCATTGGTGGTAGCCTGGGCAGTACTGCTCCCCCACATCTGGGAACTGGTTTGTGGTCTCCCAAAGATACCCGTAGCTACAGGGGCAGATCCTCAGCTGGTGTAAACTGTCATAGCTCCATTAAAGTCAATGAGAATGGGGTCAACGAACATCTTGACCCATGGGTTTTCCAAAGTCCGACTCAGGATGTCTATGAGAAGACTATAAATAACCTGCTGATCTTTAGGAAAATCAGCATCAAGCTCTCAACCCTTAGCAATCAGTGTACAATGGTTTGCATCTGTTTATATTGTCAAAGCCATCTTTAGAAGGAAATGGACTGTAAATTTACTTCTGCTTAATTAAAGCTGAGATTCTCCTTCCCTAAACCCCTACAGTTTAGGAGCCCCCACCCATAGTGGCAAGCACATGGTTTTACAAAGGACAGCTCTGCCACTGCTTTCCTTTAGTCCACTTCCTCTTCTCTATCTCTCTAATTCAGACTAAGATTTTTCTCCCTCGCCAGCCCATCTCTGTCAAGCACAGTGCTAAGTTACATCACTGTATAAATGTGTATTAATAATAAGAGTGTGAGAGACGAGACAATCTTATATTGTATCTTTGTTACTGAATACAAGAGTAAAGAGTCACTCACTGCAATTAATTAGCATTATTTAAATATGCTTTTTACACAATGCATAACTAACCTGAGGAACTCACTGTTGCAATATATTACTGAAGCAAAAGGCTTGGTAAGATTGTATAAAGGATTAAACATAACAGTATCCTGAGTTATATTAGTTAGGATAACATTTACAATGAATATAAACCCTTATGATTCTGGACATAAGCCAACCATCGACTATTGAGGGTTAGCAAGAAATGTCCCTGGATGGGCATGTTCGCACATAATTACCAGGATGAACTGGTTAATGTTCATTCTTGAGTTTTTGAGTCGTCATCAGTTTCTGCAGTTTCATCCCTCAGTTGTGTTCAAATGGATGAATTAGTAATTTGCGCTTTCTAATTAGTATGCATCCAGCTTCAGAGAGTAAGGAGCGATGGAATTATTCCACTGTGAAGGAGACAGGGTTCCAGAGCCCCTCTCAAAAACACCAGGAGACGGTCTATTGGGAATGGGAGGGGAGGGGGAATCTTCTGAAAAAAGAAGTTAGTTTATTCTATCTCAGTAGAGCCACAACACAGTAAAACATTCTCCAAAAAGGTACTCCACCCTTTGGAATGTTTATTCGAAGGTCAGGTCTCACTGGTCAACACCCTATCCAACATTCATTATGAATCCTTTGATATATATTATGCAGCCTCTCAAGCGTAAGATACTGGTACTATCTGAATGATCAAATTGAAAGCATTCTTAGAGCCTTGCGAAGCTTCCTCACTCCCTCATCATTTTTATTGAAATATATTTTAATGAAATTTCAAACATGCATTTTAAAAAGTAAAATTACCTGATATTAACGTAATAATAAAACATCTCAGGACATAGATTAATGAGACTTTGTTAGACTTCTTGTTATGGCACAGGTCTCAATCTTGTGTCTCATGCCCAATCATACCTGGAGACATTCATATTAATGCTACAGTGGTTTCATCCATGTACTCTTTCTCCTATTTCTAGAGTGATTTTTTTTTAAATGTATTTGATACCGAATCCTTTTGCTCTTACTCTTCAGAAGGGGTGAGATACATCTCTGTGCAGAAAGCCAACACATATTCTATGCAACTCTGTGCAGGGATAAATTTCACCTAGGAGGAATTCCATAGAAATAGAAACCAATAGAACTCCTCATGTAAGTAAAAGCTGCAAGCTTCTTCAGCAGTAGTTCTTCTCAGATAGGAACTTTATAGATGGAATTTCCAAAAGCAATCAGAGTTGGTTTAACTCTGCTCTTATTGAAGCTAATGGTGAAATGACTTCAATGGGAACTGATTTAGGCCAATGATGAGTACTCTAGAAAATCCTGTCCTAAATTCTTAGGGTTCTGTATCTCACTGAAGGATAATTTCAAATGATGATTTAATAAAATGGTACACACAGCACTTATAAGACCAAATATACAGCTGGGTGGGAAATGATCCTGCAAATGTCTTTCAAGAGTTTGACGTTTTTCCCTGTCTTGAATCAGGATGAAAAGTGCAAATTTAAAAAATATTTCTGATGGAAAATTGATGTTTCCACCCACAATTCAGGGCAAAACATTTCATTTGGCTAATTTCAAAATGTTTAGTTTCAATTTCAACCTTTTTTCTTTTTAAACCTTTTTGTTGGTCTAATTAGCTTAAATTTTGAAAGAAAAAGTTGTTTTGAATCAGTAATCTGGAATTTTTACTTTAAAAATGTCAAAACAAAATGTCTGGACAATTTCAAAGCTTTTATTCTCAACATTTTTGGGGTAAAGAAATGTATCTAAACTGACCCTGTTTCTGTTTCAGTGTTGACGCACTGGCATTTTTGTTTGGAAATGTTGAAAAATTCCCAACCAGCTCTAATAAAATTCCTCCCACTTATATAATCAGTTTTCTGTTCCAGAACATATATACAGGTTCATTAAGACAGAGAGAAATATTAATCTCAAGTTCTCGGGAGTGACGTAAAATGATCTATGAGTGCAGAAAAAATGTGTAAATTTGGCTGAAATTAGAATTTTTAATTAAAAGTAATTATGTAAATCCTTAAGTAATCAGAAAGACTGATTACTCAGTCTATCTATTCCTTAATATTTCAGTTTCTTTCATTAGAGTTACTACTGAGTTGGTGCAAGTTTATTGTATATAGCCCTACCTCCTGATTTTGGCACAGTGAGTCAGTACATTCATGGGATAACTCCAAAGCGCATTCTGGTGCTGCAGGAAGTAGTATTTATGATTCTGCTAGTAGTATTTTTCCCTTTCGAGTCAATGCTGCACCAGTCTGCTAGGGAGCAGTAGAGATGCTGTCTGTCAGATGAGATTTTAAATTGAGGTCATCTACACTTGTGGTCATTAAACATTTTATGTTGCTTTTCATAACTGCTAATCTAATTGTCACAACAGGAATCTAACTCAGTGTTTTTTAATCTGTAGTCTGTGGATCCGTGGGGGTCTGCAGTCTTATGCCTAAAGTATCCAAAGGGGTCCATACCTCCATTCAAAATTGTTTAGGGGTCCACAAATGAAAAAAGGTTGAAAACCACTGATCTAACTCACATAAATATATTCTGCATATCAAAACTCACAATTTCAATGCATTTTCAATTCCCAGGTTATCCTGCAGTTTCATCTGGTACAGTATTCTTCGCTTCCTGTCCCAAATTGACATCTTGCATTGCTGTAATCTGTTAAATGCTGTCCTGGCGTTAAGTAAAGTGACCAATACATATTTTTTACTCCTCTCTCCCTGGAGGTGTTGTGAAGCTCAGTACATCAGTATTTTGTAAAATGCTTTGAGATCTTGGATGAAAAGCATTACAAATATGAAAGTGATATTATTCAGGATTTGGTGTCTGTGCTGAAAAATATGCATTTAAATGGGGTCTGCTGCAAAATGTAAAGTTATAGTGCTACAGTATTTTCCATCTCTCATGCGGTATTAGAAAACTGATCACCGTGGACTACATTCTCATTACGGTGGTTTACACCAGCTGAGAATCTGGTTCCATATTTATAAGAAGAATTGTTTAATTAGAATTTATACTTTGTCGAATTAAGAAAGACGTAGGCAATGTAAGTGTCTCTCACCTCCCTTTTGAGGAATCCGTGATTGTCACCTAGCAATACTAATAGGTACGCATCGGTTAAAAATTAAAAAAAACTTCCCATGAAAATATTTTTAAAAAGCAAATAAACATCCTGTGCCATATTTGCAAACTAAACATTTGTCCTTTTGTGTTAGTGCCTGAGAGCTAAAATATAAAACTGACTGGAAAAAAAGTGAAATTGAATGGCATTTTCATTTTCCAAACTGAGAAAAATGCCAAAGGATAAACAGTATAAAGAGTAAAAAACCAAAATCAACCAACCAAACAAGCAAAAACCAGTCAATTAGATTTTTAAAATTCTTTCTCTTTCAGTCTAAGGAGTTAGTAACTTAAAGAGGGAAGACTGCTTTTTTTTTTAAATTTGTTTTAACCTGATAGTGTCCCCTTAAATAAGAATCATAATGGCAGTTGTATATTGAAGGCAGTAATCTCTCATACCCTGAGAGTATAAATATCACAATCCAGTGGCTGACTGGTAATTATTTTTAAAGGCATAGCTAATGGATACTACAAAATGCACTGTATTAAACTGTACAATGAGGAGGGCACATCCTGCCTGCTCTCCAAGGCCACAGAAGTCCCTGAATGCAGGAAAACCAATGCAATTCTGCTGTGCCGGAAGGCAAGAAGCCTATGCAGGACGTCTCCCTTGCATACAATCATGTTCCTTGCAAACCAGCACGGAGGATTGTTTTAGGATCTATACCATGGGACCCTGTCCCCAACCCCAAACTCCCTTCCTCTCACTGCAGAGAACTGGTCACAGAAGCAGCATAGTAGCAGTTGCAGAGTGGCATGAGAGCCATTCCCACTCCACATGCACCCTTCGTGTTGCACCAACAGCCTGATCCAGTGCAATGGGAATCTATCCATTGGTTTCAATAAATGTGGAACTAAAACTGTTTACTTTGTTCTTAGCATACGAATGTGAACTTGGATGTGAATGTACTTAATATCCATAGTGGCCTTATGCTATACCTTGCTGTTATGACTAAATAAGCAAAATATACACATAGTTCAAGTTAATACAAGCTCCATTAGATAATTTATTATTGGAGCTTTACAATCCTTTCATCAAACTCAAAACCAGACAAAAACAAAGTTTACAGACGATATTAAAAATTACTTCGGAGTTGTTCGGAAGATCTGAATACATTGGGTTTTTGTTTTGATCTCTGCATCTGGCTAACATTAATAGACAAGTGCCTGCGATGTACTGCATAAAATATACTTTTTTGGGGGTTTCTGCTGGTGTATTGTGTGGATTTTTTTAAAAGGTAATTTGCTATTCTGGGCATGGACTATATTTACCTCTGAGTGTAGAAAGCCCCTAGCCCTTAAAAGATAGACAATAATAAATGGGCTGTTAGGATGTAGGGATAAGTGACTAATCTTACTCCCATTGAAGTTAATCGGAGCTTTGTCATGGAGGTTTGACACCTGGGTATTGTGAATATATGCACTTGCTGGAACATGGGTGATCTTACTGCTTGTGTGGCTAAGAGGCTATTGTTAAAGATGTTTGGCTATGGCATTTACCTCTGCATTTCTGTATTTGTTTTATGGTGTTGGTGACTTTCTGGCTTGTTTTTGTAAAAATTTGAAAAATCAATGAAAAGTATTACAAATGTAGAACAGCATCCTCATGCAGAGATACACACCTGCAGAGCCTGAGCATAGTAATGTTTAATTCTGCTTGCCGTATGTCACTGTGTTGCAGTGCTCTGGTCCCAGTTCAGGGAAGCATGTGCTCTGATGGATTTAAGCAAGTCTTCTTCGCAGGGAGGGTAGGAGCCAGTGCTTAAGTGTTCTCCTGGACTGGGGCTTCTCTGACTTGAAAACCAAGTTTGCTTGATGTGTAGGTCATGGTTTTGGACAGTGTTTTGTTTTAAGGATTGTTCAGCTAACTGATTCAGGGCAGGATAAATGTTGTGTGTGGGTAAGGCACAAGAGACTAAGATTCTATTCTTAGCTCTGCCACGTATTTGATTTTGACCATGGGTAAGTCACTGAGGCTCCAGTTTTCAAAAATTGGCCTCTAATTTTGAATACTTTTATTTTTTAAATGTTTTTTACGTTAGATAGAGGCAACATTTTCAAAACCTAGTTGTCCAAAAGGTGTCTAAGTATAGATTTAGATATGTTGCTTGATTTTCAGATATGTTGAGCACAAGCCATGGAAGCTTAACTCATGCTGCTGAATACACCCAATAGGAGTACTGAGTGCTCAGCACTTCTGAAAATCAAGTCACTAGATGCCATTTGGTGACTAAATAGAGATTTAGATGCCTCACTATAGGAATCCAAATTTGAAAATGTAGGCTACAAGGCTGAGTGTATTTGATATCAGTGGCCTCTGTGAGTGCTCAGCACCTCTGAAAATTGGGTACTGTGGTGTCTTGTTTGGGGTGGCTGAAAAGTGGAGATACCCAAAATTAGCGACACTTTTTTTGTTTTGTTTTGTTAAAGAATCCTCCATCTTTCTGCCTCAGTGTCTCCATCTATGAAAGGGGGATAATGCTCAGCTGCCTCCTCAGGGTGTTTGAAAAGATTGTTTAACTAATCTGTAAAACGCTTTATGCTCATTCAGTGGCAGGTGAGAGGGAAGTACAATACATTATTATGGTGGTGGAGTTAGACGCTACCGCAGTGGGTGCCAGAGAAAATGTCTATATTCTCCCTCCCCACCCCCCTTTTTGATGTTGTATACATCAATAGCACTGAGACTAGGTGTAAAATCACAGTTAATAACAGCCTCCCTTACTGAACTAGCCTCCACACTCCTGCTGCTGGCCCCTGGCCTGCTGCTTCTGGCTTTCCAGATTTTGGACTATTTTCTCCTCGTTCAAAAACACCAGGCTTGGAGCTCAGCCCCTGCTCCCTTCCCCCCCCCCCCCCCCCCCCCCCCGAGCACTGAGGGGGCCCTGGGGCCAGACTCTCTGTATCTTTAAGATCCCCTCCTCCAGCTTGTCCCTCCCTCTCATCTCCCTCCCTCATCTCCTGCTCGCTCGCTCGCTCTGTCTCAGTCGCTGGGCTCTGCCTGAATCTCCTCCTCGCCCGGCTCCCTGGACCAGCAGCCATGGCCGACATGAAAACCGGCGTCTTCGCCCAAAACGTCCAGAAGCGGCTGAACAGGGCTCAGGAGAAGGTAAAGCGGAGCGGAGCGCGGGGCGGGCGGCGAGGGACCGGTGCACGGTGCAGCGGGGCGGGGAGAGCTCGGTCACCCGCGGCAGAGAGCGGGGAGGACAGGTGCGGTGGGAGGGTTGCAATTTGCGCTGGGAAGGGATGGAGAGACGTGGGGGGGGGTGACGCCTCCCGGGATGGATGCGGAGGGGAAGCAGCCGCCGCCGCAGCAGCAGCAGGGGGCTGCGATCGAGCATCGGGGGCTGGGAAATAAGCTAAGATCTCCGGAGGACATGCATCGATGGGGGGGGGGGGAGCAATGCCAGGCGGCTTTGCCACGGCCCCTGGGCCGATCACACGCTGCTGCTGCTGCTGCTGCAGCTCCGCACCTCTCCCTTGGCAGCTCAGTCATCGCAGGGACAGGGGGAGCAGACCTCTCGGGAGATTGGGGGCTTTGTCTGATGTGCGCAGTTATAGCCCTTCCCTTCCCCCCCTCCTCCCCCCCCCTCCCGAAAAAAAAAAGTGTCTCGATTTTTTTCCCACTTGCTCCCTGGTCACCCCCGGTTCGTCCATCCCGTCTGCTGGCCAGGCATGCCCACGTCCGGCTGAGACGGGCCCCCGAACCCCCTTCGCGCTGTTGATGTTCCCCTCTAGCTAGAGGTGCGGGCGTGCGGTGCCTGGGCTGCAGCTGCCTCTGGTTTTCTCTGTGGCGGACCAGAGAGGTGTGTGTACTTGACTGCGGTGGGATGGAAAAGCCGGGGGCGGGGGGGAGAGAGATAAGATATCTGTTGTGACCCTCTTATGGCAAGAGAGAAAAGGACCTCTTTCTTCAGTCACGAAGCAAATGGTCTCAAACAAACAAACAACCAACCTGCCTAGACAATTGCTAAATATCTAATGGGAGCTGTCTCGCCTTGTGATGTCTGTGTGGCCTATTTGAGGCAGTGTTGTGTGTGCCCTTCCTCCGAAGGTCAGGAGGGAAGTGAAGTGCATAAACTCGAATCCAGGCGTACACTGCAGGGTTTCCAGCGAAATTGAAAGTCAGTAATTGCAACACAAACGCTGTGTATCGCCTTTGTTTTGACATCTACTTGTTCAATTAGGTTTTCCTTGAATGGTGTATAATGACAGAAGCAAAATGTGAATGCATCTTTATTCATTCTGGAATGTAAATTAATCCTGGGAACAATTATCATTTTAATTTTAAATGCCTGTATAACAGATACTTTGGATAACTACCAAGTAACAAGGGGTACTCTTGCTTTAAGGACAGGAAAGCTACTGCAGTGGGATATTATACAATATAACTGGCTCATTTATTCTTTATCTCGATTGAAATACTCTTATACCATTGTGCAGATGAATCAACCTTAGGTTCCTCTGAATAAATATTGTGTGACTGACGTGGCTATATTTTGTTTTACACCATTATTCCCCTCCCTCCCCCCATTGACTATTCCAGGGTAAGAATTTTGCTTTGGCACTCAGAGAACGCAAGTAGGCCACATCCTCAGTGCCTGTTATCCGGTATGGCTTCTTCAAAGGCAGTAGAGCTACATTGTTTTACACCTAGTCAGGGTCTGGCGCATGTGTTTTGTAATTAAAAAGAGGCAAAATATCAGGAGACAATTAGGCCAAATGGTAGCACTGTAGAATGCAGCACAGTAGAAGGAATACATCTGTCGCCTTGATCTGTGCACAGAAATAAAGGTTTGGCTGTCTCTTGTCTCCACCTCCACACATGCACACTTTCAACACTCTAAGAGGATTGTATTTCCTTTAATATCCACCCAAGCTCCTCTTGAACTAAAGCGCTCCTCCTCACCATGTTCACTTGGCAGCTGAGCCTTCCAATGACAGAAGTGGTTCTAGCTACCTTCTAAATCACTAGTGTCAGTAATCCACAGCATTGACTGCTTTAAGGGCTCATGCCAGCTTTTTCATTAGCAATTGCTTGGAGTTTGGAAATGTAATCATGGTCTTCATTTAAAAAAAAAATGTTAGTCGTGCCACTGAAAATTCATGAAGCTGATCACGTCTCAGTTGTTAAAGGTTTTAGAGCCCAGTCTTTAATCAGACAAAACTGTCACTGAAGTTAACGGAGAATTTGCAAGAGTCAGTATTTCAGGATATTCTTATTAATTGAACCCAGTGGGTATATAAATGTGCCACATACATTTTTCCAGCTTTAAATTTCTTGCAGCTATGGAAATATAGATACAAATCTTGAATTTGGGCAGAAAAAATATTTACACATGAATATATATATGGAGAAAATACTTGCTGGCATAGAGCAATGTAAAGGTTTTACCAACATGAGTTGTGATAAGCATATTACATTTGAGTTTCAAAATCATAAGTGACTTATTCAAGTCATCCCTGTTGAAGGCCAATAAAATATACCACACTATCATGAATTCTATATTTGCTACACATTTCATAAGTGCTCTAGGGTGTTTCTAAAAATGATCTTACTGACACTATTTTTCATAGCCCTCTGTCTATATTTTGTCTACTTTTGTATCATGTATTCAACTCTACAGAGCTCCAAGGGAGAAAAAATACATTACAAATAGAATGCAGAAAACTCCCATACATGATAATATCATTATTTTAGGATCTACTATCTGAGGTTGTCACAGGCTAAAAAGCAAGTGCTGTATTCTGTTGTTGGAACTCTCCTCTTTCAAATGGCATCAAGTACTTGTATATCTATCCATCCTCAAATATTGTGTCTTAAACCAATCACTAGTCTAGTAGGGAATATTGACCATCCTGCAATTTGGTTCACTGTTTTTGTTTGTTTTTTAAATAGAGAAGGTGATTGTTTGAAGCTATTCAGAGGTTTTGGAATAAGTTCTGATGGAGATGGATTAATGGTTAGAAAGCAAGGAAGGTGATCAGAGTTCAATAAAAACTATAATGCTTCCCATGGTTCTGTGTATTAGATGAATATCACCATCACTTAGTCGCAATCCAGTAATGAATTTAAGAACACATTTAAAGTTAAGTAATTGTTTAAGTGTTTTGCTGAATCAGGGCCATATAGCATATGTAATGTGTGTGTGTGTGTGTGTGAATATCAATAAAACCATATAATTTTGGTTTACAAGGAAATAAATTTTATCACTGGGTCTGGTGACAACATAAACCGCAAGAGTGCAGCTGGAATAGATCATGATGTTACTACATAGAGATATGTTTTTGCTTCTCTGTTTAAGGTTTGCATATAGTTTTATTGCTTAAAATACACAGATCTTTATTATGCCCATTCTTTGATCTCCCTCACAAAAACTCTTCTCTTGCTGTTATGCTTTCAGCACCTACTTACTTTTTCTCTACTTTCATATTTTTCTTATGCTTCTGCTGACTTTTTGTTCAGTCTCAGACCCTCCCTTTGGGCTACAGGATCTCTTCTCTAACTGCTATGTCCCACTCCCCAGACCTTTCTCTCATATGTACACTACCAGTTAGCTCTGGCTTTCCATAATGTTATATGAGGCAAAAATTCTTAACATGGTTTTTTATAATATTTTAAAAAGCATAATTGATAGTACTAAAAGCTCCATGTTCAGCTATTTATTTTTATTTAGGTTTTTAAAATAAAAAAATGGGTGGGAGCTGCTGAAACTAACAGATATTAACATTTTTATACAGGCTTTTCACTGATGTCATATCACAGATTTTAAATGGTTGAAAGTCTGATTTCTGACTTCATAACTACCAAGTGATTGTGGGATGTACAGGCTATACAAACACACACCCACTGTGCTATCTGGTACAAAAGAGCAACATTTTAGAAATGAATGAGTTCTGTTTATTCAATGTATCCTCATAATTTGCTAACATTCTAGCAAAAGTATAAATATTTTCTGATTGGTTTAGTTTTTGTTCTTTGTTTTACTCCTATAATATCTGTGTCAAGGACATTGATGTTACAAGGCATTTAATGCCATAGGTCAAATCCCAGATCTAATAGCCAGACTATGGAAAATTATCTTATTAATGATAAATTACATAACTCCAACTCCTTGTGTGTGTGTGTGTGTGTGTGTGTGTGTGTGTGTGTGTGTATAAAATGCATAAAATGTATCTGTGTGTGTGTGTGTGTATATTTATTCACTAACTTAAAATTGATATGAAAACATTTCCTTCTTGTATTAGTATATTGGCTTTCTTCATATTAGGTAATCAATCTTTATATATAAAAAGTTTAAACAGTAGCTTCCTACTATATGATATAGCTGTCTCAATTGTTTTTTAAAAAAGTATCTATGTAATACAGAAAACTTTAGGCCCTTGAACAGTAAACTCAATAATATCAACAGCAATACTGTAAATTTTATGTAGTGCCTAGTTTCTTGAAGGATTTCAAAAGGCTTTACAAACTGTAATCACTACACCCCATCTCTGGAGTGTAATATGGCAGTTGTTTGACACTGCACAGTAACATTACAAAGAATTTAAGACCGAAAAAGAGTAAGAAGTTGTAGGGAAAATGTACATAAAGGTAGAATGTAATTACCCAAACTCAGGTTTCACCTGGCTAATACCCAAAGGTCCGATTTGGATTTTTAACCATAAGAAGTGGTTGGGTACTTTAGTATTATGTGCTTTTTAATTCTGTCTCTTTGCCCACCATTTTGCCCTTTCATCTCCACAAAATTTTGATTGATCCTCTCCCCCTCTGTCTTTCCCCCGTGCATGTCATTGATACCCCCTCTGTTTCTGTCTCCCTCCCGCCAATTTGTCCAACCCAGATCTTCTTTTCCCTCTCCACTAAATATGCCCCCTCCACCATTAGAACCTGTCCCTTCTGTCCTCACATATTGTCTAACCCCAATCATTACTGGTCTTCTCCTGAGAGTGGGATGCGCATCTGGTCACTTCTCCCCTTCCCACTCCTTGCCCTACTGTACTGGATTGACAGATATTGTGTTGGTGAGGGAACCATTAGCAGGAGCAAGGAGGATGAAGCCTCAGTAGCCTGAGTAGCCCCCCCAGAAGCCAGAAACAGGAACTGCAAATGAAACCTTGCCGACCACCTGTTGCTCTCTGACATTTCAGTTGGGATGAGTGACAGAGAGACAACTGGGGGCAAATGTGTGATTGGGTGGGTGTGCATGCAGCGGGGCAAAGAAAATGCGTGGGCTGCTCACTGAGTACAAGTGCGAATGGGCTTGCACAGCAAGAGGGTGCTGCTGCGTGGGAGCACGGTGAGCCCTCACTACCCCAAATGGACTGGCTGGTGGTTAGAAGCTAGTGCTGGGGGAGGGGGAGAACAGATGAGCTGCATTTGGAAAAAAAAGAAGTGTAAAAGATGCTTCTGAGCACCCTTCCCTCAGTGGCGATGGAGGCATTCCGTCTGCTTCAGCACAAGGCAGGCAGTGCGCTTCCAGCCACTGCTGCAGTGCAGCTGTGCTATCACCCCTATCACTGCTCTGACTGTAAAAGCCACAACAGTGCCCTTCATGTGTGCTCAGAACATCACTGCTTGATCTGCTAGTGCCTGAGAGTTTCTTTACATCTTTTTTCAGACCATCTGGCATAATCCCACCCCAACCCTCCATGTCTCACTTTGGTTAACAAGCTGTAGAAGCAAAAGGGAAATGCAACTCCAATGCATCACTCTGCAGAATATATTTGAAAGCCCCAGTTCTCTACAGGGAGAGGTGCCTGTGGCTCTCTGATGCTCTGCCCCGGAAGCAGCTAGCATATGTAAGCAGAGTTTGTATAACTGGGGGATCAGAAATAGCGGGGCCAGACCCCTGATCCATCTCAGCTTTACCCCCTGCCTGCATCTGCCACGGCCTTTCTCCCACTTACACGAGGGATTGGAGGGGCAGCTGGTGTAGGAGGTGCTATACTGCCTCTGTCAGCTTTACACTGCTAGAGGATTCCCCCTCTATAAGGGAAATTCTGTATGGGAATATCCAGCTGGATTAAGTAGTTTACCTTGTGCTGCCACAAACTAAACTTTAGTGACATTAACATCTAAAAGGCAGGGCTCTTTTCTCTAATTGAGCTGCAGCCCGAGTATTGTACTATGCTGAGCCTTTTCTGGTTTTGAACACAACATAATTTGATCCTGTCTCAAAGAATAGCTAGATGGTCAATAGTTTCCAGAATTAGAAACCACTGACCCATGAGGAAGGCAATAATGCTATATTGTTTTATGTCACATGAGTCTGTCTCAGTCAATGGGATTGTATGTGAATAGAAATAATAGACAACATAGGCATACTGTGAAGATGCATATAGTATATTTCTAAAGTATCTATGGCCCTGTGAGAAAACGCACATCCCAAAATGTTCTGTTGTTCGTGCTTGCTACGCAGCCGCAAGATTCTGACTCTTCATTAATTATTCTTTTATTATGTGCATCATGGAAGCATCTACACATCCCATCCAAGATTGGGGCCCATCGTGCTCGGCATTTTGTGAGATCTTTGGGCTTAATTCTTATTATGTGTTTGCAATCTAAATAGACAAGGCAGACAAAAGACGGCAGGTGAAGCAGGGGCACAGAGAGGTGAAGGGACTTACTCTAGGTCACACACAGCAGGTCAGCGGCAGTGCCAGGATTAGAACTAGATCTCCTAGATCTGTCTAGTACCTTGTCCATTGCCTCCAGCACTACTTTATAATATCCTTTGTTTTTTCCCAGTCCCTTCAACTACTTCTCCTCTGGTTTCTTCTGTTTTGTGACTTACTCTCCTGATGTGACCTTCTGCCTTGTTCTCCCCAACCCTTCACCATCCTCATTCCTATCTATTCCCCTTTAATATTCAATTCTGAGTCACATTCATCCTCTCCCCATCCTGCCTCCATGTAGCTGTAGTCAAACTTCCTTTCCAGTATCTTTGGCAGCTTTTAACCTGTGATTTAGAGCATCACAAGGGCCAGTGACTCAATTATACAATCAGGAATTAACACTTTATATGGATATGTATAGAAAGAGGGAGAGGGAGACCTGTGGAAAAGTGATACTGTCAATAAAACCAGCTATATTTATTATTATTTATTATAGTTCAAAAAGCAACTCGTATCTTTCAGGAGCAGTTCACATGTTTCAAATTCTCTTTCTCTGTTTTAAGCAACTGTCAAATTTACTACTACCAGGTCTGGATTTTTAAAATTCTGCCTCAATAAATAAATACTTTTTAACAAATTAGGATTTTGCAGGAATAAAAAATTCGCTCTCTGAAGAAGAGTGAACCCTGTTTTCTTTTTGTCCAATGCATTGTCATCAATAGTAAGTATTCTGTAGGCAAAATTCTGCCTTCACTCATACCTGTACAACTCCACAGAAGACAAAGAGGTGGCCCAGGTGTAACTGAGGGCTGAAATTGGTCCTCAGTGGCATTGAACGGTAGTTAATTCTGTTGATGATGCACAGTCCTGCATATAGTACAGTCTATTTCACTGTCCCATAAACATGCTAGCTCTGCAGAGCTAACATGATTAAAAAAATCTCAAAAAGTAGTTAAAACTGATTTTGTCTATAAAATAAGCAGATATAACTCTGAATACAGCATGGGAAGCAGAGCTGATGAATAAGAAGTTTTTATTTTACAGGATCATTTTCAGAGAATAATCACACTTACATATTGGTGAAAATGGATCAGTTTTCTCATCTGTAAAATGGGTTATGATAGGTCTTCATTCAATAAGGTGCTTAAGCATGTGGTTCACAGTCAAACTGGAAGGGCATATCAAGTGGGGTCCTGCATGGATCAGTTTTGGGTCCAGTTCTGTTCAATATCTTCATCAATGAGTTAGATAATGGCATAGAAAGTACACTTATAAAGATTGTGGACAATACCAAGCTGGGAGGGGTTGCAAGTGCTTTTGGAGGATAGGATTAAAATTCAAAATGATCTGGACAAACTGGAGAAATGGACTGAAGTACATAGGATGGAAATTCCAAAAGGACAAATGCCAAGTACTCCAAGTACTAGGAAGGAACAATCAGTTGCACATATACAAAATAGGAAATGACTGCCTTGGAAGGAGTATTGCGGAAAAGGATCTGGGGGTCATAGTGGATCACAAGCCAAATGAGTCAACAGTATAACACTGTTGCAAAAAAAGCAAACATTGTTCTGGGATGTATTAGCAGGAATGTTGTAAGCAAGACACAAGTAATAATTCCACACTACTCTGTGGTGATAAGGGCTCAACTGGAGTATTGTTTACAGTTCTGGGTGCCACATTTCTTCAAAAATGTGGACAAATTAGAGAAAGTTCAGAGAACAACAAAAATAATTAAAGGTCTAGCAAATATGACCTGTGGGTAAAGATTGAAAGAACTGTGTTGTTTTACTCTGGAGAAGAGAAGACTGGGGGGGACATGACAATAGTTTTCAAGTACATAAAAGGTTGTTACAAGGAGATTATTCTCCTGACCCTCTGAGCAATGGGCTTAAATTGCAGCAAGGAAGGTTTATGTTGCACGTTAGGAAAAGCTTCCTGTCAGGGTAGTTAAGAATTGGAACAAATTGCCTAGGGAGGTTGTGGAATCTCCATCATTGGAGGTTAAGAACAGGCTAGACTAACATGTCAGGAATGATCTAGTTATTACTTAGTCCTGTCTTGAATGTAGGGGACTGGACAAGATGACCTATTGAGATCCCTTCCAGTTCTACATGTCTGTGATTTTATGAACCTAAGAGCTTGTCCACACACACAGGTTACACCTGTGTAATTAAAGGTGGGATGTTTTAGTTAAACCTGTGCAACTTTGTGTGAGGACAGTGTTACATAGTTTTAAACCTGGCTTACAGTTGTTTAACTTGCTCCTGTAAACCAGGTCTAAAAATGTACAACAATTACACCTTTGTTTAAACTGATGCAGTGTCTGTGTGTAGACTGGGCCTAACTCCAAGCACTTGGATAGTCTCTCTGAAGTCAAGTCTGCTGTTAACATGCCATTGTTTTGTTGCACTAGAAGTGGTGAATAATTAAAAATAAGCCAAAGCTAATGTTTGTAAAAACACAAGGGAAAGTAGTTGGTCCTGATTAGAGAGACAGGAATTGAATTGCTTACACCATGCTTACACAATATTTAGATATACACCAGACAGATATTTACAATAGGGAAGAGATTGAGGAGTGAGGATCAAAGTCAGTGCAAAGAATAGGAAAACCTCAGTGGGAATAATCAGATCTGAAGAGAATATAGATAAAGGACTAGTCTTAAAGCAAATTACTCCAGAGATGGTTAGGGACTATTGTTTCCAAAGTTGTGGCTCATCTAAAAGAAGAAACAGGGAAGGTTGGTAACATTTGCTTTTAGCAGTCTGTGTGAACAGCAGAGTTAGTGTTATTTGAAAACAGGGCTTAATAACTGAAGGAATCTGAACTCCAGATACAGCATGCCTGATTATACAGAGAAGGCTGCTGCTGGTGAGTTCAGGGTACCAGATTCTGTCGTCCGAAAAGGATGGCACTAGAGGAACAGATTCATTATCTGAGGAAAAGGCAGATAGAAAATCATCACAATAGAATGGAAAGTGTTGGGGTTTATGTCTAGATATTTAGTTATCTGGTAGTAAGTAAGAAGCAGCAGCTGTAGTTCTAAGATGAAAGATAGTGTCACTACTTGGATTTCAAGAAAAGTTGGTGTGTAAATACCTGAAAGTGTAACCATGCAAAGTTGTATGCAGTGTAATTGTAGCCATGTTGGTCCCAGGATAGTAAAGTGACAAGGTGGGTGAGGTAATGTTTTTTATTGGATCAACTTCTGTTGGTGAGAGAGACAAGCTTTTGAGCTACACACAGCCTCACCAACCTTGTCTCTTTAACCATGCAAATGGAATTCCCATGAATAAAACAAACCAAAACAAAACAAAACAAAAAAACCTATAGTTTCTCCCACTATATCCTAAAGCTCATTTTGGATTAGTTAGCAGAAACTAAACAAATTATTTATTACCTGGCAGTCTAGCAAGCTGCCAAATATATTTTCTGATAGCTCATCTCTAAACTTTCCCAAGATAATTCTCAGAGAAAACGTGTTGGCAGAGGTTAGAATAACAAAATAATTGAAATGTAAGACTGGAAGGAACCTCAAGAGGTTATCCTATTCAGCCTCTTATGCTGCGACAGGGCTAGTATATCTAGATCATTCCTTGCAAGTGTTTGTCTAACCTGTTCTTCGAAACCTCCACTGAAGGATTTTCACAACCTCCCTTGACACCTAATCATTGTAATTAGAAAGTTTTCCCTAATATCTAAAATAAATCTCCCTTTCTGCAGATTAAGCCTATTACTTCTTGTCCTACCTTCTGTAGACATGGAGAAGAACTGATCAGAATCCTCAAAATATCTTAACATATAAAATATCATAATGTGTCTTTATAAATCTATGGTATACTTGCATAAGGAATACTGCATGCAGATCTGGTCACCCAAAAGATAAATTAGAAATGGAAAAGGTACAGAGAAGGGCAACAAAAATTATTAGGGGCATGGAACAGCTTTCATATGAGGAGAGATTAAAAAGACTGGAACTTTTCAGGTTGGAAAAGAGATGACTAAGAGGAGATATGATAGAAGTCTATAAAATCTTGACTGGTATGGAGAGAGTGAATAAGAAAATGTTATATTCTCCTTCACATAGCACAAGAACTAGGGGGTCACTTAATGAAATTAATAGGCAGCCAATTTAAAACAAACAAAAGAGAGTACTTCTTCACACAACGCACAGTCAACCTGTGAAACTCATTGCTAGGGGATGTTGCGAAGGCCAAAACTATAATAGGGTTAAAAAAAAAGAACTAGGTAAGTTCATGAAGGATAGGTCCATCAATGGCTATTAGCCAAGATGGTCAGGGATGGAACAAACTCAATGTTCTGAGTGTTTCTAGCCTCTGATTGCCAGAAGCTGGGAGTGGATGATGGGAATGGATCACTCGATGATTGCCTGTTCTGTTCATTCCTTCTGAAGCACCCCTGGCATTGGCTACTGTGAGAAGACAGGATACTGGGCTAGATGGATCATTAGTCTGACCCAGTATGGCCGTTCCTATGTCCTCTTTTTAACAGCCCTTACCATACTTGAAGATTGTAATCAGGTCTCCATCAGTTGTCTTTTCTCAAGATTAACCATCTCCAATATTTTTTAAGGTTAGTCCATTAAATCTTCCCTTTTGTGTTTGTCTCTTAGTCTTCCAAGTTTCCGACCCCACCTTCTTCTTCTTCTTCTTGTCTATCTGTTCTCCCATCCTTCATTCTCTATTTGAGTGTCTCCTTCTTTCTCTGACTCTTCTCTTGTAGGGTTAGCAACAAAAACACGTCTGAGCTCAAATGCAAAAAACATTTATAGCTGGAACTGGCTTATTTAGGGCTATTTATTTATCTTGTGGTTAAGTGCTGCTGCACTGCTCTGTGCTGGTTGCAGAATGCTCAACTCTAAGGGCTCAAAAGTCATGTCAGGCCCCCAAAATCATGAGATTTTTAAAATGCTGGGTTATTTTTATTTCCCTTCTGGATTCTGACCTGTTACCGTACGCTTACTTCACATTTTCAAACTTTTCTCTGCGGCCTTGAGAGTTAAAACTTTTTCCTTTCCCCACGAAAGCTGAGATTCTCATGCAATTTCTTGATTCCAGCAGCTGAGACTTTCAGAAATACAATAAATATCATAAGACTTGCAATAAGTGCCTGCTTCTGTCCCGTTGAAATCAATGGCAGCTTTACCATTGACTGCAATGGATACAGGATCAAGCCCTAAAATGGTGAGAGTTGGCAGCTCTGGACTTGCTCCTGGTTCTCATGACCCACGATATTCTGCCACCACAGATCCATATTTGGGTGGGCAGAGGTCCACTAATTACAAATGTGATGGGAGGCCAAATAGGATGTGAAAATCTACTATGCACATCTGGTGGAATTCTGAAAGGGAAAGGGAAGCTAGTGAAATGAAAGTAAGTTAGCTAGGAATCAGGGAAGCTAGTGAAAGGAGTTCCGATAGGTAAGTCAAGGCTTTCAAACAGTGAGCTGTGGGGCAAAGTCTGGTCCTAAATTGAGGAAAAGTCCAACTGACTTGATTGGAGTTTTGCTTGCTGCAGCACTTTAGAATTTGACTCAATGGCAGCGTCTCGCTAGATTCAGCTTGGTGTGGATAGTAATCTTTGTTCCAGAGCATTTGAATTTGTTTTCAGCCTTTGATTCTATGTTCATTAAAAGGTGCTATGAGATCTTAGTTTCAGGTTTAGAATAGTATGTTTCAAAGACAGTAAACAGGGCGAAGCGTTTGCTGAGCTGATATATGTTTTACTTAAGGTTTCCAGAATTATGTTTGTTTCAAATATAGCAATGATTCTCAAACTTTTTTCAACCAAGGACCCCTTTAGCATCTGCCTAGTTGTCCTAGACCTCTTTTATTTCCTGTACTACTGAAATGCCTCTACCAGAAAACAAAATGGCATCCTCCATGTTGCAAAAGTGCCGGAATGCCATTTTGGCACATTCTGGCCCTGGTTCAAATGACAGATCCCTGCATAACCCATGGCGGACCCCAGAGGTCCAGGGTCCCCACTTTGGGAACCACTGAAATATAGTTTCTGTATCTTTTGTTGCAAAGTTTCATCTTAGAATAAAATCCAAATGGCAATTCACAAGTTGGCTGTGAGAATGTAAGTTGCTTTGATTGCCAAACTGAGCAAAAATTAAGGAAAGATTTTAGGCAGTTGTTAGTTCACACACACAGGTGTTGTTTCTATGACATCTTCATCAGCCAAGAGCCATTTTTAAGTGTGACTGCACGACCCAGCAGAATTTTAATTACCTATATGTTATTACTGTTTGGTGGACAATGTAAAACGTGTTACTAGTCTGATTCTTGTACCTAATAAACAGGTATGCCCAACTCAGGAACCTCCATCAAAAGTGGGTTGCTTGTTGGCAAACTCAACAGATGTGCCAAGGGCAGGGAAATTGAATCCATCTCTTAACCTTAATAGTAATCCCAAGTTTGAAGCACACTGGCAGACCATTGTGTGGAGCTTTAGCTGACACTCGGGCGGCATGGTAGTGACACTGCAAGAGAAAAACACTCTCTCTCATACTGAAGAACTAAGCTGTTTGGTAAGGTTTGTCTTGAGTGATATTGGAGTAGAAATGTTAGTGGCTGAAGGGTAGTGTGAGGGCTTTTGTTGTTGTTACAGTGATTACTGTGGGAAAAAATTGAATTTATTGCATGTGAAAATATAGGATGAATATTAACTGGAGAACATTTAAATGTGTATTCTAAAGGGCATATACTACTCTATCGTTTGTTAGAACCCCTTTAAAATTGGGGTATCATTAGGATCACAAACATGCAATTTTTGGGGACAACTAATCCTCTCTTTCACTGTCTGAATTCCAGGGTGAAACACAGCAACCAGATCAGTGTCTGTTTGCTAATGCCTATCATAGGGCCTGTCCTGAAAACATTGACTCTGGGTTCTGGTAGTTACTAATGGGAGTAATCTCTGTGATGTCACTGGGATTGCTCTCATTAGGAAGCATTAAGCCCGGAAGGAAGTGTTTGCAGGATGAAGACCATAGTATTTACCCACTGTATCCACTTCTCTCCGCCAATTGAAATGGAGATAATTTTACCCTCCATTATATAAATCTTCTGTTTCACACAATCACTGAGTAACAGAAAAAGCTGAAGCAAATTTGATTGAATGTTGTTGTGTTCTGGAGACTGACATTTTTAGATCCACTGCTCTTGAAAACATTCTGTAAATGGAAAGTTGGTCACAAATACAAAGGGCTCCTTATCCCTTTCTCTATTCTCTGCTTGAAATACAGAGTTTTCAGAGTTCTGCTTCAGGAAAGGTATTATTGCTAAGCTTCATCCAAAATCACCTTTGGTGGATTGGATAAATGTGCTTGGTTTTCATGAAAGATTGTTTTAAAAAATGGAAATGAAGTGAAACTGCATTTTCAGCAAAGACGCAACTTAAAATCACAGGTTTCCTTCTTGCCCTGTAATAAACCACTCTATGGGGCCTATGGCCATATCTACAACAGTGTTTAGTTATGGTAATATCACATGGTTGGCTTCATGCTAAATTGAAACAGTCTGTCATAGTATTGCAAAGCTTTTAAAAAGTATATTTTGTATGTTTCAGATGTCTCGAATACCTAGGGCCTGAATTTCATAAGTACTGAGGCCCACATATATTGCTGATCTGGGTGCTCAGCACCTCCGATAATTATTCTTAAATTTGTTTTTCAGTGTTAGTTTTGCCTGGCTAGGCCTTGCAGAATTTTCACTTTACTGCTGCTGTCATGTGACTGAAATAAAGATTCCAGACTGGTGCAGTGATTAAAGCATTAGACTATACCTTTAAAACTTATCGTATCTGTCAAATCTTCATCTGCTACCCAGCAGTGTAACGGGTCCAGCAGCAGTTCCCTCCCCTCTTGTCTAATTTTCAGTCATTTGGTTTAGTTGTGTAGGTGTTGGGTGGTGTTGGTGATCAGACTAGAACAGGATTTCTCCACCTATGGGTTGGGACCCCAAAATTGGGGCACAATATCATTTCAAAGGGTCACGTAGCAGCTCCTGTGGCTCCTGTCCCCCGGGGCTGGCTGGGCTCAACTTCCTGCTCCAGGCACTGCGACCCCTGGGGTCTCAGCGCCACTCAGGTTTAGCTCAGCTGTCATGGTGATGAGATTCCAGGTAGGCCAAATTTGAGTGAGTGGCACTGCAATCCCATGAGCCAGGTCACAACTCCACCTCGCAGAAATTTGGTCCAGTCAACGTGGCAGGGCCAAACCTGAGTGGTGCCACAACCCCGGAGGTTGTAACACCCAGAGTGAAGAGCCAAGCTCAGCCAACCCCACAGCGTAGGAGCTGCCACTGTGGGGTGAGTGCCGGCCAGGACCCAACTACCCCCAGGGGGCAGGATCTAACCAAAACCACCTCAGGGCTTCCATTCCCATACTATTTACTGGGTCACAGTAGTCTCTTGGACACCTGCCATCTTAAGAGTTGTGTCCAAGAAAGGTTTAGGTGAAAAAAACACCAGGAAAAAAACCGTACAGCTCAGGCCAGTATAAAACATTATCTCATAGCTCAGGCAGGAGACACACTCAATGCTCACATTTGAGACCATATCACACCTGCTTCGTACCAAGGGGAGGGTGCCCCTCAGACTTGGGAGGAGTTCTCCATACATATGTGCTATGTCATTATCATCTTCTAATACCTCTTTAAAATTCTCATTTGCCATGATGCCTACAAAAACCTTGATAACAGACCACTGGGGCACTGAGACCATTGCTTGTCATGCTGACTGATATGGCTCATTGTTTACTTGTATTGCCCCATCTGTCTGTATCTATCTGTTGTTGCTTGTCTTATACTTAGGTTATAAACTCTTTGGGGCCAGAGTCTATCGTCTTCTGCATTTGTACAGTGCCCAGCACAATGGGGTCTTAGTCCATGACCAGAGCTCCTAGGTGCTGTGGTGATATAAATAATAAATTATAATAATAACCAAGAAAGCTGTGGGGCAATATTGTTCTCTGATCCCCAAACTGGTGGTTCTATGTACACTAGCAAGGAACTTAAGAAATCAGCAACCTTATGTCAACAATTTTAGGATGAAGAGGCAAACAACAAAAATACCCTAAATTACATAAAAAATAAAAAGGAGGGAGGGAGGAATGCACTTCTCGTCATCTGATGATGTCTGATATATGCATATGGCCTGATTTAACAGCCATTGAAGTAAATGGAAAGACTCCCACTGACTGCAATTGTAGTTGGATCAGGCTCTCAAAAAGGGGAGCCTGTAAACAGCCAAGAATCTGACAAGATATAAACTCACTAGCCTAATTCTTCAGCTTTCCCACCCATGCCAGGGGGAGGAATCAGTGTCTGATGGGACACCGCCAAACTTTTCATTGGTCTTCCTGACTCTCTGGCAAAGCGGAATTCCTTTACTCACGGGAGAAGTGCTTTTATGAAAACATTGAATTTCTTTCTTTCTTTTTTATATAGTTTAGAAATTGAGATGAAAGGAAGGGGTAAATAGTGGGTTAGCAAGTCTATGAACAGCACATATACTTCAATTACTTGTAATAATTTCTACCGTATTTCTATGTAATAGATATGGAGAATAACAATATGCTTTATAACACGTGTCAGATAGGAACAGGTGGCTGGATATCTTTTGTGTAATATGTGATGCTATGATGATTAAATAACATAGGCTAAAGACATGTAAAATTTAGAAGGCATTGGTGCTGATGGATCTGATATAAGTGGAGTTACGTTAGTATAAAACTGGAATAATGCTCTGGTGAATGAAGCCCAGCACCTATAAATACGCTGGTTAAAAATGAATTAAAGTAGTTTCAAGGCTATCTCTTTAAGACTTAAGAAGACCATTAATGCATTGGTCTCTTCTTAATCTCTCTGCATATGCCATAGAATGAGAGAAAAAGGGACTTAGGGTTCAAATATCTTTGAACAAAGGTTGACACTGGTGTAAAAATGTTAATATTGCTGTACCTGAAAAAGTAACTTTTTAAAAAAAGGTCAACAATTAATATCTAATAGCTCTGTCAGTAGAATCTGTATGTACTACAAAATGTCATGCCCACTTACTACACTCTCATACTGTGTAAACCTGAGATATATTCAAGAGCATAATAACTTCAAAATAACGGGTTGGTTACTAATCTCGGACATGTGGGCGTGTATTATTTGTTCTGTAAAATCCTGTAGTAGTTAATTTTACCAGAGACCTGATAAAATGCATGTACTCCCAACTGGACTCTGATCCTTTAGTTCTTTAGTGCAGGACTGATAGCATTCTTGTTTTTCATACTCACTCATCAGAAAAGGCAGTGATTTGTTTGTATTGGGTAAGACAAGAAAATGTCTCCTTATCTAATTGATCTCTTTCTGTAGTTCTAAACATTCATGGCAGGGTTGCCAACCTTGCATTCTAGTTTTTACTGACATGAAGATCTAAAGTTGATTTTTTTTTAACTGACACAGTAAACTTTTTACTGACATCACTAAAAATACCATAAACAATACAATAATGTCACAGAAGTGTGTACTCATTCGTGATATGCTGTACACAGAAATTCAGAATTATGCAATTGTTTTAGTTGCAGTTAATTGATCAATTGAGTTCTTTGGGCATTTGAAATAATAGAAAACAGTAAATTAATAAATTCATGGTCAGTGTAGTTTTACGATACAAGAAGTGATTCTGAACAACAATCAATGTCAAAATGCCATACGTTTTATTTCTACCCAGTTTCATGGATATTTTAATTTATTTACGGGTTTACGCACAGTGTTAAAATTGTACGTTTTTTTTTACTGACTGTCCATAAATTTATGGATGGTTGGCCACCCTGATTCATGGCTGGATTCTGCCACCCTTACTCACATTCAGAGGTATCTTACTCTGTGAGTAGTCCCATTAGAATAAAAGCATCTATATGTAGGTTAAGGTACTACTCAATGTGAGTCAGAGTAGCAGCATTTGGTCCTGATTAACTGTCCAGCCAGCGAATATATATATTTTTCCCTTTGTGCTTTGTATTTTTTTTTAGAATAAACGTTGTCTTGCATCCAGACAATTCTTCCATTGAATTAATGGTAGTTTTGTCTGAGGATAAGCATGCAGATTTGGGTCATATAGCAAAAAATATTACTTACCTCCATCACAATACTTAAGCTTTTGCTTATTACAAACTTAGTTTGTAAATGAGGCTTAAGGTAAACAGAAGTACACTTGATGTCATCTGGTAATGTTCGTACCTTTTAAAGGCCCAATTCTGCTCCTGTTGTCTTCAGTGGCATCAGGATCAGGCTCTCTTTGGGTTAAATTTAGTCCAATCCAGAGAGTTCACACAAGACCTATGGACCCTTAAACATTTAAATGGTGCATAGGCCTTGTGCTAGCTCTCTGCACAGGGCTGAATTTAACTGTTAATTGTTAGAGTTTTATCTAGTACATACCTACATATGTGTATACACGCCCACACACGCACGCACTGAGTTCAGAAGCTTTTTTATTGTTAGTCAGTGTTAAAAAATAAGGGTCCAGATCCTCAACTGTTGTAAATTAGTGGAACTTTATTAACTTGTGTGGATTATACGAATTACAGCAACTGAGGATCTGACCACAGGTTAAATAGTTCCTCACTGACCTTTCCTTTTTTGTACTGATTTATGTAGGCAATGACAATAAGACAAAATGCACATTCTGTTCATCAGCAGTTTTATATTTTGCTGATACCATAAGGTATTCAGCTACTTGTATCTGTGCCAGCAGATTTAAGTGAACCTGCATACCCACCGCATCCCATTGCAGAGAAATGCCCAGCATTGACTTTGTGCCAAAATTTCACAAGGATTGCACGCAGACTCACTCGCATCAGCCTATTGCTTGCTTTTCCCTTCCCTCCCCTCCCGACGCCACCGCACCCCAACAAACGCCCACACACAAGTGCAGAGGACTTTATAGATCAGTCTGGGGCCGTCTGTCACTGTTTTTTATCTTGCTAATTTTTCTTTGCCTGTTTATACCAATCAGTTGTATGATGCTTGCCTGATGTTACGCAAGTAGTTTGGTTGCTCTCTTTTTGTTTCATTTAAATTCCATAGTATTTACTTGTTACATTGTATTTGCTGCATAGTCAGAGAGAGATACAGCATGTGAACCAAATCCTAAGAATTTGTAACTTCATAGAAAATCCTTTTCTTTCCTTAATCTGTGTGTATATGGCTGTGTAAAAAAAAAAAAAAAAAAAAAAAGATCAGAGCCTCACCTGGTGTAAATTTGCATATTTTAACGGAACAGATTTCAGTGGAATGATGCCACTTTCTACTGGTTGAAGATCTGGCCTGAAGATTAGAAAAGGGAAACAGTTGTTGGATATCCTGATAACACTTGACATCAAGGCCTCTGATAGTGATCTCCTGGGGTTCACTGAGCTGAATACACAGGCTGGTCCAGGGTTCCCTTACTAAAGCTACTCAATGTCTGCATTCTGCTGGATGAAAGTTGGTGTGCCTCCGCAAAAGTGTGTCAGATACTTGGGGTGTGCTCTCAAGAGGAGGTCGAGGTAATACTGTAAGAAACCTTGAGGATTTGGACAAAATGAACAAGTTACACGGATTGTGGGCCAAATTCTGTCCTTAATTCACCTGCAGAAATCCACTTGAATCAGTGGGTTGCACGAATGTAACTGAAAGCAGAATTTGCTGCTCTTTTTTATTTTATTTAATTTAACTGAATGTGTAAGTTAATAAAAGTCTCCGTGGGCTTCAACTTACTTAGGGCCAGTTTCTGATACCCTTACCTTGACTATTATTAAATATTATCTCACTTCATGATTAGTTCCACTGGTTTTGTAGGAGTACTCCTGGAGTACTCCCTTATCACGGGGAGTGTCGGAATGTGGCGCTAAACCAGCAGTTACAAAGCACATCAGTCAAGATCTCCCTGACACAGTTAGTAACACAAGGGATGGTATTTTCAAACAGATTACCTATTGTTAGAAATGTCTTCAGTGTATTTGGCACCAATAAGCTGGTCTCCAGCGTTGTGTTTGGAGTGCTTCCTTCCACCAATTCAAATAAATCGAACATCAGTAACCAGGATATATAATAATAAAAACTATACAATGCTTCTGTGGATCCTTATATGGCAGATGTGCTGTACTACTAACTGATCATCACAATATTCCGTGGGGGACAATAATAATGACTGACATACCCACACAAACCATAGATGGCTGGGAGCTGTTGTTACTCATAGCAAACCAGTTTTATTTGACAAAGTCCCTGTGAACAATTCACCTTGTTTTTGAGTTTGTTTGTCCTTTTTACATCTAGGGTGGCCAGATGTCTGGTATTTGGAGCTTTGTCTTATATAGGTGCCTATTACCCCCACCTCTGTCCCAATTTTTCACACTTGCTCTTTGGTCACCCTCTTTACATCATTCCAAAGCAGGAATTCAGATATGATTTTGTGCCAGACAAACTTTTATTTTTGCACACTCCTTTCTGTTGGGAGAAATCCCCTACATGAGGTGAATACCCTGGAGCAACTCACATATTAATTCATTTTTTCCTTCTCCGGTCTATTTCTGGTTTGGATTTTTTTTTTGTTTTTTGGTGGAATGGGTAAAAGTGAGGTTGTTCACATCTTGACATGTGAAGGTCCTCAGAGAGTTTCCCAAGAGTGCTGATGGCCCCCATGTTGACACTTGTGCAAGGGCAGGGTGCATTCAGTCTTTATCTTGTCCACTAAGACTGCCAGAAATTGTGCCAGCTACTGCCTGTTGTGATGACTAGTTTATAGTATTGAAACCCCTCCAGGGGGATCTATACTAAACTACTAACCACTACATGTAGGCCATCGAAGAGCTGTTAATGGCAACCTAATTCAGGGCCAGGTGCTCAGTTGGTGTAATTCGGCATAGCTCCGTTAACTTCAATGGATCTATATTGATTGGTTCTGGCCATCTCTAATGATCTGATCTAAATTAAAAGCTGTGATCTAGAAGTGAAAGACTCAATGGCCTTTGAAAATGCCAGTGATATCCAGGCCTTAAATAAGAACCACCTAAAGAAATATAGCCAGAATCATTGTACATGTGACAGAATTTACATGCTCATTGGAGATGAAGCTGTCTCAGATGGTGGCAGGGATGGAAAGTCAAAGAACCAAGTTAATAGTCTCCTGTGATTATGAAGGCATTGGAAAGAAGCTGGTGGGGAAAAAGACACACAAAGGGCCAAATCTTCACCTACTTATTCAATTTTCACTTAGGCAAAACTCCCAGTGAATGAGGCTGTTGCCTGAGCAATGTCTGTGTAAAACCAGAGTACAGAGATTTGGCCCAATGAAGGTCTTTTTTTTTTTTTTTTTTTTTTATGTTTCTAAAAATATTGCCACATGGCTCAGTTACAATGTATGGCTATTTATATTTGCCTTGTTTTATGCTACTGCTGTCTTCCAGGCCTTATTGCCCTCCCTCCCCTTTCATTCATTAGGAATTTACAATAGTAATGTAGTTAAAGTAACTATTACCGGATGTGTGGCTGACAATGAATTACAATATGTAACAGTGTGGCTTGCCCCTTTAAGGGACAGGAGGCCTGGTGCTAGCTAGCTCTCCTCAGTCAGCATGCCTGTGCCATAATTAGTTGCCTCCCAGCCTAATGGGCTGGCCCAGTGGGGGTCAGGTGACAGCCTGAAACACCAGAATTTCATAAAAGAATTGAGAGAACTCAGTTTGGAGAAGGAACTTCAGGGACCAAGTTGGGTTCCTGAGGAAGGCCCTGACTAGGGTCTGGAACAACTCTTATCAGTGCTCTATCCCAAAGCAGCAAAATTGGAAAGGAAGCCAAGAGGATCTGTGACTGTGAGAGGATTCCTAGGAAGCAGCCTGGGCATCAGTGCTTTATTTCAGTGTGGAAAAATGTAAAGATTGCTCAGAAGTGGTTGAGAGCTGAGCCCAGAGGAGGGGCTGAAGAGGAGCCCAAGCAGGGAGGAAGAACAATTGTTTGGACTTCTGTTACTCTGTGAGTGACTCCCCCAGAGGGCTGGGGCACATGAATCTGCAGGAGAGACCGAGATCTTCTGGAGGAGAAATTTGAGGCAGGGAGCACCTGCAGCACTACAGTTGACCCGTCGGGGTACTACAGTGCAGGCATGCCTTGTGACACCACACAGCTATTGTGTGTACATTCACCGGTGTTGGATTCATTCATTATGATTGGAAATATTGTTGTGAGTGCACAAATGTATAATGATTAGTGATGGATAGATGTTTCATACTTGGTACCCATTCCTACTAACTGTGATATTCTTGTCAGAAGTACTGTCTATGGAAGGCGCTAATTCTAGGAAGGACAACACCCTGTCACCAAGTATAAGTCTTCAGCAAATAGCATCATCCTATATATCTGTTGCTCTATACATGTACTTACATGGTCCCTATTATTTCAGTGGGTGAACTACTCTTTTAGCAAAGCACTTAAGAATTTACCTATGGCCGATTGATTTAAAGCTAAGTATATACTTAAGTGCTCTGCTGAACCAGGGCTTTAGTTCTACCCTAATATCTGAGTACTACATAGTGTTTCAGTGCCTAATCCTCCACAAGTCAGTGGAAAGACTCATATTGACTTAAATGTGCATTCTTTCAGGTCCTCTATCAAGAAATGGTGCTGCTTTGAATGACGAGGAGAAATGGGGTTTGTTTAACCATTTTACCTGTAGTGTCTTTAGGGTGATTAGATAGCAAGTGTCAAAAGTTGGGACAGGAGGTGAGGAGTAATAGGTGCCCATCTAAAAAAAGCCCCGAATATTGGGACTGTCCCTATAAAATCAGGACCTCTGGTCACCCACAGCATCTTTGTTGCTTAATGTTGCCTGTAGTTGGCATTTCAGGCATCATTTGCTTCTTTTAAAAAAAAAATGTTGTCAAACCAGTGGTAAACTGGAATAAATCCATGGGCCTGATTCTCTCTTGTTTTAAACTGGTTTTCGCTCTACTGACTTCAGTTGAATTACTCTGGATTTTGTCTGGTTTAACTGAAAGCAAAATATGGTCCATTGTGGTAAGAATTCAGTTTGAAAAAATGCAGAATTGACTTTTTCCTATTTCGGCAACTGTTTCCCATATCCTAATATAGGCTGTGTGGGTGTGTATTTGAAAAACACTTGAAAACTTTGATTCCAACATGTTTCAATGTATTCATGGGGATCCCTATAAATGGCCATTTCTGTAGGATTTTTCTGCTATGGTGGCTTATGGCTAAATTGTACCTTGTAGGCACAGCCTTACATTGGGAGTTGCATGATACCAGGGGTGCATTGGAGGTAATCTGCTTCAGAGAGGCTCTATTTTCTCTTCAGCCCTTCCACCTGTTTTGGGGCACTTTCCTTATACTAGGGACTTTCTTGGTAGCAGCTCTTTGGTCATCTTAGTTCAAGAGCTTTAGTTCTGATCCACCTTTATGAAGTTTTTAAAAAGAGAGGAATTCTCCTGAGTTTCTCCTCCTGCACCTGCCTCAGGCTGACTAGAATTTAGCACTCCATGATTTATTGTCAGCATTCTAGCACCTTTGGAAGCATTAGGATGCAGTGGCTGTTTTTAAAAACTCAGGGCCGCATTCTTGCTTGTGATGAAAAAGAGATTTATTCTGGCTCAAGCTTCAAACTGAGGATCCCTGCTCACTTTACACCAATCTCTTTGGTGTTGGATGTGGAGAGTGTGTCAGGAGCAGGGCGGGTGTGCACAGTCAAGCTAATCCTCATTTGACAGAATGCCACATCTGGGAGATTGCTCCAGATGGAGTAATGGAGAGTAGCCCTTTGGTGTCCCTAGGATCTGCCTTAGAGCAACAGTTTTCTCACCTGTCCCACTCAAGGTCTCTCACCCAGAATTTAAGTTAACATTGGTATGCCTCTTATTCTTTTTCAATTAAAAAAAGGCCTTTTAATTGGTTTTAATTGGTTTAAAGGTTTTCAACCTTTTTTCATTTGTGGACCCTTAAAACATTTCAAATGGAGATGCGGAACCCTTTGGAAATCTTAGACATAGTTTGTGGACCCCCCCACACCCCCAGTCCGTGGACCACACATTGAAAACCACTGGGCTATTGTATATGCTACGGTAGCTGGAATAGGACTACAATGTTCCAACCCTTATTTTTTCTGTTGTGTAACAAAAATACTACTTTCCAGAAATATCTTGAGGTTCTGCAGTGGAGAGTCCTATCACAGACAAAGAAAGGAATTCTTCTGTTGTGCGTATCCATGTATCTTTCAGTATAGGGTCATTGTTCCTCTTTGTGGAGGGAAAGACAGTACAAAGCTGTCAACCATGAGCAGCCCAGATAGTAAATGTGAGTGCCAGAAGTTCAACCTCTTCTTTCATCAGTTCCCACTTTGAAAAAGCTTTTGTCTTTATAAATTTTGGTGATATTCTAGCTCTGAAGTTTATTTCTGTAATATACTATTGGATTCCCTTTGGGAACACAGGAGATTTTGGGGTTATTATTTTTAATTATATTTGTACACTGCAGTTAAAGTGCTCCCACTGTCCTTATAATGTCAGGGTAATACAGTTTAGCATTTCATTACACTGTGGACATTGTGGAGAATACAAAGGGGCACCATGCAACGTCATGAAGGTGCCGCATTCCTAAACTACAGAACTGGGGATAAGTGCTTGCGTAGTGCTCACTGGTCAGAAAATGTTAACGCTATTTCAGGCTCTGTATATTGAATACAAGGGGAGAAGCCAGGTTCCCAAACAGAATCAGACATTGACCTAGTATAAAGTGAGACAGTGCGAGGTCCCAGCTACCACTCTACAGCTAGAGTTCATCAGGGGGTAAGTCTGGAAGTACAGGAATATAATTGCTAGGAGTGGTGGGAAAACTTTCTGTTGAAATTGTTTTTCCCACAGAAAATTGTTTTTCGACAAAAGTAAAATTTCCTTGAAAAGTGTCTGCTGTGTGTGGAAATGACTGAGTTTTTGTCAAAACAAACAAACAAACAAACCCCAATCCCCAAACTGAGAAGGTTTTGGTTTTCAGCTGAAATGTTCTGGATTTTGGTTTTTCAATTAAGTCTTTCAATGAAAATGGATTTTCTTTTCATTTTGTCAAAAATTTCAGTGGAAACAAATCCATTCTCTAATGATTACTGCTCACAAGTGAAAGGTTCTGCCCTCACTGCAGCTTCTGTAGTCCAGCTGACTTGAGAGCTGTTCAAAATGTTTTGTTCTAAATTATTTGTTCATGAAAAATTAACTTTTTTCAGAACCAGAAAGTTCTATGAAAAGTTTCCAGTATTTCAATTTTTTTGGTCAAAATCAGAGATTTCAAAACTTCATTTTTTGGCTTTTCAATTATTTTCCTTTTTGCCTCTTAGGGCAATAGAGTGAATAAGGTCCATGTCCTTTGTCTTCTTTTTGCTACTTTGTAACTTTTCCGAACTTCCTCAACTGAGTCAACACTTCAGCTGAACAATCGGGGCAGAGCTTGGGGTGCATTCATAATTCAAAAATTTTGTTTTTAAGCCAGTTGCCCACGAGGGCCATAGTTTGGAACCTTGAGAACCACAAATACTCCCCCGGCCAGCCACAAAGTGGACTGTACTTTGGACTGTGATTTTTCCCTGCTCCTATTAGAGGATATGACAATGGGGGAGAGGGAGTGAGGGAAAACCTCAGTAAATATCAGGAGGGTTAAACAGGTTAAGAAGAAATATAGTGTCAAATAGAGCATTTCAGGGAGAAGAAGGATTTATGGAGCTCTGAGATGTGTTACGGTGAGTCAGATATGGAAGCAAGATATTACTTGCTCAGACAAATTGGTGTTCAGCATAGATGCGGTATCATAGGCAAAAATATGCCTCCTTCGGATCTTCTTTTTATCTCATTAGTGCCCCACAGAGGACTTTAGATGGGAGAATTTGCTATAGTTCTTCCAGATCAGGTTGCACGATTGTTACACTGAAATGAGTCAACATACTGAAAGAATCTTCACTTCAGTTACTGCGCCAGCAAATTGTTATAATAGTTTTTGCCAGTTTAAAGACTACTGAGCCCATCTACATCACGGTTCAGCCCAGGAATTTAGAATCAAAGGGAAAAGAAAATGAGCATCAGTTTTCTGGAAAGGAGTAGATGATTAATCTAGATCTTCAGTGTTTCTTAGATGTTGCACCCACATGCATTAATAAGGCTGGAAAATATTTTGCAGGATTCTCTTATGTGCAAAAAGAAAGGGGAGACTGGGAGTTACACATCACAAGTGGTAAAACCAGAACTGATTCTATGTGCAGCGTCACCCACATCTCTGAAATCCAATATAGAAGAGAGCAATGGTGCAGCCATGCAAAAATAGTTGAGTGAGAATGGGGAAAGGGGCAAGAATGGGAATGCATGGGTCCTGCTGTGCATTGGGAAGGACATAAGTGGAACAGTAAAAACCAATGGAGACCTATCTTCCTGATTTTGTGCCCCCATCTCTCGTGATTACACCTATGAAAAGTAGGTGGTGGAGGAGCAACTACAGCATGAATCCCAGGAAGAATTGTGGCTGCATCTGCAGAGCAGCTCTCTGCATTCCCTTCAATGCAGGTTGTTGCTGTAGGTCACAATCAAGCCCTTGATTGTGTGCTTTGAGTGGATAGAGAAGTTCCCATTTGGTCTCACCCATATATGACTTGTTTTATTATCCACAGAATCGGGATTGACTAATATGGTATCAGCATGTACTTCTTAAGTCTCTGATTAAACTGTTCTCTGAACCAATACTGTGAATCTTCCTACATTGTTTCTCCTTTTACATTAGTTTTCTTATCCATTATATTAGCAAGCAGAAGTTTGGAGCTACCTTTGTTAAATTTTATAGGCGAAACTCAACTCTCATTGGTTTCAGTAGCACCATGGATGTAATTTACACACTGAGATTCTGGAATAATGTGGTGGTGAGGATTAGTTTAATATACACTTTCTCACAGCCTCCTGCTAGTTGATTTTCTTGCTACTCGCCTGTCTTAGGACCCCATTGGTTTGTGAATTACTCCAATTTATGCTCCATTTCACACAGTGAGACTCAGTGGGCCGAAATCAGAGGTGATGTATTGGTAAATGTGTGAGTGTCTAAGTCAGTGCAGAACATTGGAGGGAGGAAAGGATATGTTACACTAACTCAGGCTTACTTAGATTCATCTAGTGATTTCAGTGAGTTTGAATGGGTTTGAGGGCAGAATTTGGCTAATATGCTATAAGAAGAACAAAAGATTTGAGAAAATACATGGTCTGTCATGTGACTTTTCACCCCAGATCAAGAGAGATGAAAATATCAAAATCCTCTCTAGGAAGATGGATCAAAAACTGTTTTTCAAAGGCAGATATTGTAAAAGGCTTAAAATCACTGAAGGTAGAAAGGGCCGTTTATGAGCAGAACAATCTCCCACAGACACTACAAGTTGGACTTGCAACCTTCGTTAAATACAGGATTTGTACTTCAGGCTGTTGTTGGTCCTTAGTTCTATTATATAGAATGGTACTCTTTATGTCTGAGAAGAAATGTTAATTATCTGAGTATTTTTCCTCACTTTGATCTTTGTTCCTATTTTATTTGAAGTTTCGCTACTGGCTGCTCTCCTCTCCTGCAGGGCAGGAGGGATGGAGAAGAGCATTGTTGAGAAAAGACATTTTGTAATCTGCTAGTTTATTTTCTCTAAAATAGCATAGCCATGAATTCTGACCCACCCTGCTGATATAAAGTAAAGGTGTGATGTTGACAGTTGATTGTGTGTGCATTTCAGTAGAACCTTGCTAATATGCACTAAAGACTGATAAAACCCACTGCAAATTATGCATTTTGCAAAGTAGTGAGAAAATCAACACATAAAAAACAGCGGTAATAATATCACCAAATGTACTTTAACCGATTCTGACAAATACAGGCTAGTTTTAATTATTTATTATAAAACTGCATAATGTACAAGTTAATGTTTTGTAACATACTGTGTTTAAAAAAAAAAGAGAGAGAGAGAGAGAGAGAGAGAGACAATAGGGCTATAGCAAATCACTATTACTGCCTCTGTTATTGATGTTTAACCTTTTCTGAGAAGTAAAGAAAGATGGACAGGTTTTTTGTGCAGGTATGAAGATTAGTAAAGTATGGACTAGCGAAGTTCTATCACATCTCGAAACAAACAATTTCACACTATTGATGTTCTGATGTTATTGGAAATGAAACTAAGGTGAAAGGGAAAAATGAGGGAAGTAACATGATTTGCCCAGGTAAGTGGCACAGCTGGGAATACAACACAGGTCTCTTGACTACCTGTCAAGTGTTCTATCCACAAGCCTACACATCTTAGGCTCTGTCCATACACACAGTATCTCAGTTGGGGCCTCCAAGTACTGCAGTAATGCAAATAATAATTACAGCAAGGAAGCTCTTATTCAGGAGGCAAAGATCATATCCCCTAACCTACCCATACAGCTTTGATTTGCTATGACGAAGGATTGTATGATCCTTTAGTACAGTTTGCAAAGTTACAGACAGCAAACTGGCAAGTGCTCACAGGTAACAGAAGTAACTCTTTGTTGAAGTCACACTAGTGTAAAACAGGCGTCAGATAAGAATTGGTCAAAAAATCATCAATAAGACTTAAGTGAGCTGCCTCTTTTTAGTACACAGTTTTTAAAGTGTTCCTTGTTAATGAAGTGGTAATTTACTGTGTCTTCTGAAGCTCCATTGAATTTTATTTCTTCCTGTACTGACATTATGGTCTGTTAATGAAGGTCTGAGCATGAATACGGCTAAATGTAAAAAACAATCTATAAATATTTATCCTTCATGCTCTTGAAATTGAATGCTGTCTTGCATTGTGGACTTGCTTTTAAACAAGATTATGTTTGTGCTCATTTTAGGTAAGATATGCACCATTAAAATAATTGATCCCTGCAGGGAAACGTCATGAATACCCGTTTTTACATTGTGTGACTTTTGGATATCAGATAGAATCTATTCTTCCCTGGGTGCACCTGTGTAGCTCCCTTTAATGCTAATGGAAGTTGTGTGCACACACATCCAGAGAAATGATTTACCCCCTGTAATGACCATAATATTCTCCAATAAAAAACAAACAAACAATAACTGGTAAATAAAACCTAGTATTTAAATATGAACAGAATATGAACTATGAAAAATATTTTTCTCCCCATATTTTGCTCTATAAGAAAAAAAAGGATCAGTTAAGGCTCTGTCTGCATCTGGGCTGAATGGTTATGCAGAGATGGAGAGGAAGGCACAAAGCACTTTAGGCAGACCTCAGGCACAGTGCCTGTGTGCTTCTCTGACAATGCACAGATACCATAAAGATGCCTAGATTGGGCAGAGGGTGATTTTCCTGGCATAGGGACAAGCCCCCTACCTCCCCCCACCTTGCCTTGAGGTGGTCTTTAACTTGTACTGGGGATCCAAACCATTCCCTGTGTTGGGGATTGGAGGAACACAAATGTGGTGGAAAGCCCCCACTCCTTTATATCTTTCACAAAGCACTGCTGGTGCTAATGAATCTATAGCATCTAGATTGTGATAGAGAAGGGGCCAGGTAATGGTCAGGTACCACTTCTTATTGACTAGTGGAGATGTCAGGGCAGAAAGGGAAGTAGTCATTGCACCCTTTTAAAAGGGCCTCCCCCCCCCGCCCTTACAATCTCTTGGAGCTACAAAAGACAGTCTGAGGGTGGTGCATCATCATGCTGCCCTCAATGTTGGGTTCTACCTTAAAGGCACAATAGAGCTCTTAATTATTTAGTCCAGTGCAAACTACTTCTTGCAAATCAAAAATGGCATGCCAGTGGTTCTGCCATGAATGTGCTGGTTTAATACTCAACGTTTTCCTCTCAACCCCGTTCTTAAAGTCAGAATCCAAGGGACATATTCATATTCTGATGCATGTGTAATGCCCATTAAACCAAACAACCTACATGTGGGCATCAAGATCAGGCTGCACCTAACTATATGACCTGTAGGTGTCTCCAGTGGAGGGAGTTTGACATTTATTGGGCAAATACTTCCTTTGTTGTAAAATCACTGAGCCTCAACATCTGCCCCGGGAAGGAGAATAAAACTATATGACTTGTTACAAAATACATAGCTACAGTGGCACAGATTCTGCCCTCACTCACACCCTGGTAACCTCATCAGGCTCAATGGAGTTGCCTGGTTGTAAGTGCCTGATCTTCAAAGGTGATATGTGCCACCTGAAAAGTGCCAAATGACTTTAACTTCCTTTTACAAGAAGTGCTCAGCATCTCTCAAGATTGGGCCCGGACATTGAAAAATTGAACCAGCACCTACCAGCTCAAACTAAGCATACTCACCAGGCCTAAATACACCAGTGCACCTTAACAAGTCACACACACTCCCAAACCATGTCTCCCCCTCTCCAGTCTGCCTCTGACTGGATACCCTCTGATGTCCTTGCAATCTCACTCTCCTCACTTTAAATGAGGGCAGAGTTTGGCCAAATATGTTTCCATTCTGAATGCAAAAGCAATAATAAAAATGATAGTAATTCTATATTTCTATGAAGTGCCAAACTAAACCTGAACTACTGAAGTAAGTGAACTAAAATTAACAGGTCTTTGAATATTTTTAGTGCTACAGGTTAGATTATAAAGAGTTATCCAGGAAAATCTAGGTAGTGCATATTCTGTGTGGCATCATCACACTTAATTTTCATTGTATTAGTTACTGTGGAGTGAAGTATAGTTAAATGCTTGTGGTGGTGTTAAGCAGTTCATAGCTGTTTCTTCCTTGCTTTCTTTAAACATCAAAGCAAAGCCAGTGAATACAATCACAAACTGAAAGAGCTCATCTGAAAAAAGTTATCCCTAAAAGAATTCTGTTTTCTCAGTAGCAGCATATTTATTTTTAAATGAGAATCCTTGCCAGGAAACTACAATTGTGGGTTTGTGACTTTATGGGTTTATTTTTTTTTGTATGTTTGTCAGGAAAAAGTCTAATAAACATGTTTGGGGTGTGCTATTAACTAAAAGTATGTTAACTTTAAAATGTGTAGTTATTTATTAATTTGGTTTTTCATCTTCAATTTTTCACCAAAATGTTCTGATTTCAACAGAATACGTGCAGATTGATCATTTTGTTAAGGAGAAAAGAAAACATTGATCATATGATCATTAAAAAATGATCGTATTTGGTGGAGAAATACCACCCTTTTGATCTGTTATACAGGTACAGTAGATTGCACTTAGAAATATACTTAGGCCTGGTCTACATTTAAAATTTAGGTCGACATTGATCAGGGATGTGAAAACCCTAACCCATAGTGCAGGTGCAGCTAGGTCAATGGAAGAATGCCTCTGTCAACCTAGCTACTGTTGCTCTGGGAGGTGGTATTCCTACACCGATGGGAAAAACCTCTTCACTCGGTGTAGGCTGCATCTACCCTACGGGGTTATGCCAGCCTAGCTGTGGTGATGTAGCTGTGCTGCTATAGTCTCCATAGCATAGACATACCCTTTGAAATCTGACTGTAGATTACACTGAAAAAGACAGTGTATCAAGTAGACTGTGACTCCTGAGTTCTGTTTCTGACTCTGCCACTGACGTGCTGTGTGACTCTAAGCAAGTTATTTAAACTTTCCATTCCTCGGTTTACACATCTGTAAAATGAGTGTCATGAGAGTACTTGGCCATCTTACAGGATGATTAATTAATTAACTAGTTACAGCTTTCAAAGCCACTACTGCATAAAAGGGGTTATGAAAAATCATTACACCAGTAGATGGAGGCACTCCACCTGCAGAGAAGAGAGAGAGGCAGCATGCCTAGAGGGGATGGACAGGCTGCGTGTGAGTTAACCAACACTTACCCCTGACTCTCCCCACAGCCCAGACTACCATGAGCAGAGGGAGCCAGAATCTGGTCCTTGAGGTTTTATAAATTTCCTTGACTGTTTCAAGTAAAAGACTATAAGAGCTATAAGGCTATAACACTGGCATATTTCTGCTTCTGAAATAGTATTTTCATAATCACATTCAATATGATTTCTTGACCCATTTTGCTGTCTGCTGTTTCACAAGTTAAGTTTCTGTAGAACGGATGGTAGGCAGCACTTGGTAACATGTGAGATTTGTGATACCTCAGAGATCCAATGCCAGGTGCACACCCTGAAAGTTTGAATTCAAACACACCAAACAAGTGTGGTGTTCATTTTCATTGCCAGGTTGGGCTTGCACCTTCGCTTTCCCTTCTTACTCCTTTTATGCTTTTTTGCATTGTGAGGTAGAGCTCTGCATGGGATTGTTTTTTAATGCCACTCTCATGCCACCCCACGACACCCACTACTACTCCCATCTACTCCTGCACTATATCTTGCATTTTTATCCCACATCCCACCTGCAAAAAACCTTAGATCCAGCAAATCTTGCAAAAGAGACAGATTCCTCCGTTCTAAACACCCCAAAACCAAAAAAAATATATAAAAAAATCCCCAATCAGTTGGTTAATATATATATATATATATAAATAAAAACAGAATTCAGATAATTTTTACCCCTAAAACAATAAAACAAATTTTGCTTAAACCATAGAAATACTTTAATCCCTGTTATAATAGATATCAAATCTTTTTCTATCCCTCACTTAAACTTAAGTATTAAAACTTTTATTTAAAAAAAAGAAAAACTTGCTTTACATTGCTGAAATTCTATTTATGACAAGCTGTTATCATGTGTATATCATATGGAATGTCAAAACAAATTGCACCACAATTTTGCCTTAAAAGGTGCAGATTTTTTAATGATTAAAAAAGTAAGTTATTTTTTAAAAATGGAATTTTTAAAACCACTTAAGCACCAATATTTTTTTTTAACTTTGAAACATACCATTCATGTTATTTTTATGTCAGGATTATTATTGCTCTTTTGAATAACATTCAGTGGAAATGCTGCTCACAGCACTGACAGCAAGCTGATACAACAGTGGCAGTCTGTGCATGACATCACAGAACAACAAAACCTGTGAGTGTGATTCTCTGACCTGACTTGAGCCGGTGTACTAAAACATATATAGGAAACAGAAGGTCAAACAAAATAGTTAGCAATTTCCCAAATAGGCTACTCTTGGTAAACTGATGAGAGATTTAGTGTTTTCCCGCAAATTACCTCAGTCCGTTGTGGTTTGGTTTTGTTTTTTGGCCCATCTAATCCTGCCCACAACAAAGTACATTTTACCCACTCCCAATTATTATGGCAGTGGGTCCTGCAGGACCCATGGGATCCCAGTCCCGTTGCAGGGCTTTCTTGTGAGGTTCAATCCAAAAGGAGTGAATTGATTTTTTTTAGTTTTGTGTTCCATTTCAGAACATGGAGTGTGCTGAGAGAGAGAAGGAATGTGTACCTTTGTGTGTGTGAGGGAGACACAATGTAAGAGGAGAAGAAACCCCAAAACAAAACCTATTTTTTTTTCCTTTTTGGGCACTTGCAATATTTTGCTGAACTGGAGCGAAATGACGTGGGTATTGACGTAATCTGTTTAATATAAACCCTTGAGATTGAGAAAAGGTTTAGATTTTCACAGCTCTAGTTCATGCATCCGTTACGTAAATCCCTGGGAGCAAAAATGTGATCTTGGGAGTTCACTCATTTGGTTTTGTCTAAGACAGTATTTCCTTCCTCTTCCCCACCCACCTATCCCCTCTATGCTAGGACTTCAAAGTTTCAGTGAATTTCTACTGCTTTCATCTTGCCCTGTGTGTGTGATGTAAATTTTAATGGTTTTCCTTTTCTACTCTTACTGAATGTGATGTGAATTTTTGCTAGCAATCATTGGATCTGATTCACTGGCAACTAGTAGTACTTCATAACCTGTTAATGAAATGCTGTAAGTGTGAATGGCTAAATTGCTCTTTTGAGGTACAAAAAACTGGAACATCTGGGATCATCCTGAGCCCATAAAACTGGACAGCTGGGAATGTGTACTGGGCACTTTTACAGCTTTCCAAGGACAACTATCTTCTAAAAACGGATGATCCTGGGACACCTAAACAGGTGGCAGTCTTAGGCTCTGGAGAGTTGTTTGAAAAACCTGTTGAATGAATGGCCTTGATAATTCAGGTCTTTCCTAATCCCACAATAAAAATCTTGATACATAGTTCTTAATCATAATCCCCCTTTTATGGGGGGAGTAAAAATATGATGTAAAGTGTTATACAGTACTATGATTTCTCACATGATACCTTGTTTCCATATGAAAAGTCTAGATCATCAAATAATTGCTACTCTTGCTGCTGGCTGTCACTAAGGATGGAAAAGGTATATTTTTGTATCATTGACTGGATCTCTTGCAGCCATTTTCTTTCAGATTTTTCTCCATATTACCCACTTGTACTTTATTGATTGTTTGACCTTATTGAGGGAGAGACACATTAAAACAATATCTTGTCCTTCTGAAAAGAAAACGTAATGGAACCAAACATTAGGGAAATAATTTACAAAGAGTACGAGACTGCTGTGAAACATTCTCATGAAAGGCCTTGGAAATCTGAAATTACATTCCTTGGTTATATCTCTCTGGACCTGATTTTCATTTATACTAAGGCCAACATTCACCTCCCTGGGAGTGTAAATGGGCCTTAGAGTAGGTATAAATGAGAACTGGAGAGTACAAATGTGTGTTTTAATTAGAGCTGAGTGAATAATTCACTGTGAAAATATATTTCTGAATATAGTCTCTTTTTTTCCACTAGCATAATATGCTTGATTAGATTTGTGATTTCTTCAGGCTTATTACTCAGATGTATTTGTCAATTAACTCCTCAAAATTTTTCCTCTAGCTACAAATTGTTAATGTCCGAACTTCATTCTGTGTTTCTTGATCGCTGTGTGGCTTGGTCTTTTAGGGCCTTGTCTATATGAGGTAGTTGCACTGTTTAACTTTAATTGATTTTTAAATCTGTTTAGTTCAACTGGTGTCCACCCTATTATATTAAACTAATAATCAACTTAAATTAAATCAGAAATAAGCTTGTTTTTAAACCGAAATAAGTGCGTCCACACAGTTGTTGATACTGGTTTAGCTAAATCAGTTTAAAGTTGCATCTTTTCTTAAGCCACTTCAATGTTCTCTTGTAGATGAGCCCTAAGTCACATTTAGTCAAGGTATCTGGTATCTGTGTCACATTTAAGGGGCTTAGAGGGTGTGATTGAAAGTTAGCTGTGGCTGAAGGGGGGGCTTTTACTTAGGAACAGAAATGGCAATGACATGCATGAAGATGAAAGGAAAGGAAATGATGGAGAGAAATGATGATGATGAGAAGCAGGGAGGAAATGAGACCATGGAGGTAAAGAGACAGGAAGTGTTGCAGTTATGGGGGCAGATGAAAAGGGGAAAAGCAGATAGGAATCTTCAGAAATAAAGGGGAACAAAGTTGTAAGAGAAAAGAGAGAAGATAGAACTGGGTTTGGAGAACTCCTGCTGGAGACTGTCAATTTTGCAATCAAAGGGGTTGAGAAAGGCATACGGTGTGGAGTTTGTATGCATGAGATGGAGGTGGGAAGACATGGAGGAAGGTTTGAGCGGGGAAATTAAAATGAGAGAAGCACTGGTGGGGGTTGTGGACATGGGAATAAATGAGGGAGGAGAAATAGGATTACTTGACCAGGAACACAACAGAGCTAAAGAATGGATGAATTTATAGGGGAGGAAGTTGGCATAGTCACAGTAAGTCATGCTAAGGGTCAAAAGATTTGGATGTTCCAGAAAGTAGACTGGTATCTCATTTTGGTGTTTTGATTTGTTTTGAAACTTGCAGGGTTTTAAATTAATAACAAAGAATACTGTAGTGGGACTTGTCTACATGGCGACTTGGTGCACAACAAGCCAGGGCATAAATCATTTACCTGTGTGCAAACTGAGTACAAACTCATTTGAAGTCTGTGGGATAGCTCAGATAAATAAAATCTGCATGATGATTAGTCATAAAGTCTCTGATTTGACAAAGCACTTAAGCACATGCTTAAATTTTCTCACTGTAGCCATACATCTCTTGTTGCATAAAAATCTTGCATACCAATATGGATCCTGCAGTGAAGTTGGAAAACATGAGACATTTTTGAAAGTGTGGCTGTATTCTGAAAAAAAACGCTACTCTCTGAAAATGGCACCATTAAGTTCCATGCTTTGTGTGTGTCTATGATTTTCAGATTAAATCTACTCAGTTTACAAAAAAAGATGGTTTTTCTAACTGTCAGCGTGGCAGTTAATCTGAAAGTCAGACGGGGTCTTTCTGCTTACACATTAACAGCAATAAAGGCTCTGTAATTGGAACTTGCTTAAAAGTGTGTGGACAATCACAAAACAAAATAGAATCCAGTGTGCACGTTCCAATAGTTGTATAGGCATTGGAGTGCTAAGAGAAATATAATGTAGTGAAAATGTATTTTATTGAGGAAAAATAAACTGCTATGACTCTGAAAGGCACAGGAAGCAGATCTGTTGGGTAAAAAGATGCCATTTTTACCCTAGAATTATGCTTTAAGAAAAAAGATCAACTAGTCACAGCTGGTCTTAAAAAGAGCACAATGCACTATAGACATAAATACATTTAATATTTTTGGTTGACCAGGGAATTTTGACTGCTATTACAGAATCTTGCATTAATTCTCTCATAGATTACTAAAATGTATTAAAATGGTTGGCTGGTCAGATTGGTCTGTCCCAAAATAATTTAATCACTATGAATCATGCAGTTCTCACCTCCAATTTCTGTTAACATTCTGAGATGCCACTGTAACATCTTTTTGCGATACATAGAACACATACTCCCTAGATTCTACAATAAAGACTTAATAATAGCAATGTGGCACTTCTGGGAGGGATTAGGAACCAATCACCCTTTCAGTCATGCTTTGTTGCTTAATGAAAATTCTGTTCTGCCATATGGTTTTGAAACACTGGAGGTTTCCTTATGTGCTGTTTGCTTGATAGACTGTATTTAGATTTGCCAGCATGCATGCTGCTCTGCAGTATTTCATAATAAGCAAAGAGAAGAGATCTGATTCCAAAAGGAGTAAGTGCTTGTCTTCTTTGCAATTTTAACCTGAATTATAACTCAAGGGTTGTCCCTTATTTTGAGTCCAGTCCCACACAAAACCCCTTAACTCAACCGTGGCAGTGCTTTTACTCAACTTGGCTGGCCCACTAGCGAGAATAGGCTAAAGCTGGAATTAGTACAACTCATCAGCTGCTAATGCAGTTTGTGCTGCTTATACATTCACTTTGTGCCATTCAGTTGTTTGATAGTGTGCTCACTCTTAGTTGAGCTAGGCAAATTAGGTAAACTATGGAAATCTAGTATCTTTAAGTTAGAGAACTGACTCAGCAGCGATGTTGCACTAACAACAAAAGCTAGATATTCAGGCGGCATGGTAAGGAGAAAACTTAATTGCAAAGAAGGGTCATTTATAGGTTACAAAAAGATCATTCATTTTACTTTGTAGAGTCCAAAGTGGTAAGTAAGCGTGACATCCTTAAAATATGAAGGCAATTTTTTTCCAACCCTAGATGCTGCCAGGGCTTTTCAGCTGTTTGAAAGTTGTAGTTGAGCTCCTGTACAGATTTTAGACACTGAACTATATGCTGGGGAAGAGGGTAGCTTCTTGAATAGGAATGTCTTAAAGAAGGATTTATTTTTAAATTAAGGTTCAGAATGGCACAGTTAGATTTTGATTGATGCTTGTGCAAGCTGTTCTGCCTGAAAGCTCAAATTCTCTTTCAGTGGCAAGTTGTTGCTGCAACAAATTCCAAATTAAAAATCTGAAAGGTGTGCCTGTTCAAAGGTAAATTACACCATGAAGGGGAACAGTGGCAAACAAAGTTAAAATTGTGGGGGAGATGGTTAGCTAGGGTTCTACAGCCATATTTAGGTTCCTAAATATCTTAACTGAGGTACAGAAATACAAACTAGGAATCTAAATTTTGGCCTGAGAGATATGATTAGTAAGCTTCTTTCTCTCCTTGGAATGCAAAATGATGGAAGCATCAGCTTAGGAGAAAATATGTATTAAGATAAACCTGTTCTGACAGTGCTGTATTTCAGTCAAAGGCTAGAGCACACACAGATTTGAGGTGGAATTGGCTGTATAATCAAATTTTAATTTTGACATATTAAGACAGAGACGATAAATGTCTAGTTTCTGTGTACACAATAATTCCTTCATTTTTCCTTGTGGTTCCTCCACTTAGCTCTATATTAGCATCTGAAAGGTAACTGACCAAATTCCAATATGGGTAATTACACTGGCTAATTCCTCAAAGATAGTCAAGTGCCTAATTCCCATTGCTTTCAATGGGAGTTAGGTGCCTAAATACGTTTGAGGATCTGGGTTATTCTCCCTATAGTTTCAATTAGATATGGTAATCTTTACTTTTTTATCTAAATTCTAGTGACATATTGCTGCACGCTGTTAAACAGCTACTTTTTTGCACTCTAGAAGCAGCTGCATTTTAGTACATAGTTGCTTCCCTTCTGGTTTTAAAAAAAATTCCATTGTAGCCTCCTGTTATCAGTGCACGAATACTTTCCAAATTATTCTGATTTGGGGATGGAATTTTCGTTGCTTGGCCTCTACCCAAATGGGTATTTTTAAATTTTGAGAAAAATCCCTTCAGCCAGTTTTGAATTAAGAAAATAATTTTTCCCATTGTAAAAATGCCCTCCAATATTCATATGCTTTGTCTTGTTTTGTGGTGGAGGAGGGATAACAGCAAAACCTTTCAACTTTAAATGTTACCTGTACAGTACATAAGGAGAGGGAGATGGTGGTGGTGGAAAACTCTGCTCTCCCAGGGGGCTAGCAAATCCCAAAATGGTGAGCCAGCATATCTCTTGACCACCTCCTGCAATTTACAGCTGCTCCTGACAAATCCCGACGAAGGATAGTCAGTGGCAACGTTGCCTGTGCTTCTCCCAAGTGAATCCTTTTGGGGAACAATGACTTAGGCTGGGGCAGGGAAGTATAACTCACTCTAGCCTCTCTTCCTTTTGAGTGCTTGATTTATCAACCTGAACATTCATCTACACAGGCGCTTCCTTTTAATTTTTTTTGCATGAAGCACATAGAATTTGCAAGGCACTTTAGAATGTAACTATTCTTGTTGTAAAGATGGCATATTGAGTATTCCCACTGTGACTCCTGTGCAGCTGACATTTCTTAACACTGATTAGGACACAGTGTCTCAGAGATCTATTATAAATTGCTCTGATCTGGACACTGAATGCTTTTATCTTTTTTACTTTTATCAAGCTGCTTCTTGATTAATGTGATTTTGCAGGCAGTAATTTTACTTGCACAAACGTGATGGGGTTCTCTGTTTAAGTGATCTCCACTATGGAAGAACAACCCATCCCAGATTCTGTGTTCCTCCTTTCCTGACTTTCTGTTTCACTGATTCTTTATTATTTTAAATCACTAATATTTTAATTTAAATGCTGTAACTTTGAAAAATTTCTCTTTGGTACAGTGTCAGGGAGCCTGGCAGGCTGGAATGAAAATTTGATGTTGTTACCTAATGGTTCTGTTCCTGCATTCATTCCTTGTGCACCAAACAAAACTGTCATTGACATGGATGGGTGTTCTGCATGAACAAGGAATGCAGGATTGTGCCCAATGTTACTTAGAGTTGTATTAGAAACTTTTTTGTAATTGTCAATAGTTTCCATTGTAATGAACAGCATGATGGGTTCAGGAAGAAGGATAGCAGAGAGAATCCATAAGAAACAGAAGTTGAGATCACCAATGAACTTTAACTTTTGTCAACTAAAAATGAGCACTAATATTGTCAAAAGTTACAAGTACTTTGGGGTGCCATGATTTCTGGGTGTCCAACTTGACAGTGTAAAGGCGCTTGATTTTCAGAAGTGGTAAGCACCCGCTCACTGAAAATCAGACCTCTTAAAATGCCTCAAGTTGGGCACCCAAAAATCTAGGTACCCCAAATCATTAGTCCCTTTTGAAAACCTTAGCTAAACTCCTCCCATCTCTTGTCAAGAGCAGGAGTGGAGAAATTCCTCATCCATTCTGATTTTTTTTTAAAGTTTGGATATAGTATTCATAATTACTTGCAAATACCGTTTAGTTAACGCAGAGGGAAAAGCTTTCTTGTCTGTATTCATCAAGGTGTCTCATTTGGTGAGTCAAAATTGTCCTTAGGTATTTCGTTTCTTGTCCAAACATGACTCTGAAATCTCTGACACTGGGCTCCGAATCTGAACACTTAGAAATATGCTCTCAATACAAATGTCTAATACTGGCACCCTAACTTCCCCTGGAATCTGCCATTGCGACATTGGGAGAAACCTTTTAAACATTCATGGATATATTTGTTTATTCTGAAATGTTTAATAAATAGTTGAAGATTGACATTTATGACAATGGAGCTGTTGCATTGACATAATGCTTTGGAGTGGAAAAGTTTGTACTGTTTTAGATTATACCCTCCTAATTTCAGAAATGATTTAGAATTAATTGAGTTATTATGGAAGGAGAAAGGAGAGGACTAGTATGCTCTAGCCCTAGTAGTCACACTGCCTTATGTTACTCACACAGCTTCACATTTATATAGTGCCTATTGTCCAGAAGGACCACAAAGTTCTAAATAGGAGTTACTTCACTCACTACTAAAATGCAGCCTCTCTGGAGGGGATGTGACAAATGGTTAATAGCATGTACACTGTATTCTGTACAGCAATTTAGAACAGGAAGAGAACAGCAAGAGCATCATTTTGGAACTGCAGGAGAAAAGGGAGAGAGGCAGAGAATGTAACTACCCAAATTGGAACTTCTTTACCATCCTTACTGTTGTGAAAAATGTTGTGGGTCCAACGACTACAAGTGGTCAGGACGTAAGCTTTATATCTCATTGGGAAAAATGACACTTCCAGCCCCAAGCCTTCTAACAACATGCTGAGGCATAGTGCTCAGGTTTTACTCTGAAGAAAAAGTGTCATCTACTGAATGACCAATATCATTTCTTGCAGCATTTCCAGTAAGGTCACCAATCCAAGTACTGTCCAAACTGGGTCATGCTTAGATTATGCAGTGTGACACATTCACAGCAGAAGTGATGTGGCTGCAAGTCTGTCTCAGAAGGATGGACAGGGAGGTACCCTAATGCAGTGTTTCTCAACCTTTTCAGGTTAACGAGCCTTTATTTGAAGTTAAATATTTTCATGGACCCTTGCATGTTTTACTCTTACGTTTACTATAAAAGTATCAGTGATAACACTGATAAGCCTATATAAAAGTGTGTGTGTGTGAGAGAGAGAGAGAGGCACCAAGAATACTAGACCTTGAAGGGAGTGGGAGAGCTAAATTTTCTTTGCTTTAAATCAGTGATTCCCAACCTTCTCGAGTGTGTGAACACCTTTTCAATCTCCAAACATTTCGAGGACCACCACATGCTACTAGTTTTATTTTGAAATTGTACATTTCCTTGGTGAGGATGTTAGTATTTTTCTTTTCCGCGGACCACCAGCCGTCCTCAGACCACAGGTTGGGAACCTCTGCTTTAGTCAGTAACAAAATTTTCAACACCTTACAATCCCCGGTGATTGCCTGTTGTGACTGGCAAGCTGAGTAGTAGTTTACCTCCTTTTATTTTCCTCTTGTCTTTTTTCAGATCAGCTCAAATGTTGGCAACTGAAAAACAATCACATGGATGAATTAGTATGAGTCAAACTGAAATGAGATTGGTGGAAAATGAACACAGGCTAGCGGTGCTAATGTAAAAGTCCTGATGTGTGTTGAAGGGTTTTACACATTTTCCACTTAACTTGACATAGAGCCTAAGAAATGCAGCAGCTTTCGATGTGTTTTGATTTGTCTTTAACTATGTTTGCATTTGGTTGTTAGTAGGAGAGGAAAATGGATCATGAACGTAAAAAAAAAAGGTGGTATACTAGGTTTTTCTAGTATTGCTGCTTGCCTCAGTTCCCCAAGAGCAGAAGTGAAATTATTTTTGGAGACACCTCAGGGAGATAAAACTTGACTTGATGTGCGAGACAGGGCTTATATCTTCCTATACAGAGAAGGATTTCCTGGCAGATTATACTTATAGGACAGAAGTCAGTGGCAACATTGTCAGACACCTACGTCTGTGTTCTAACCATCCCTACATAGAACAGGACAGGGAGATTATTTTCAATAGCTGTTAGTTTGGGTTGCAACAAATTGGCTCATGGTGAATCGCAATGCATTTGATATATATTTTGAAGGTTTGTTTCTCCTTGATTTGGAACAGTTATGTAAACGGCAAGGGCCAGGTGGATTTAAAAGACATCATCCGAGACACTATTGTGTGTAAATTATATGTCAGCTCCTATCAGAATTTAGAGGGTAGCAAATACATGTCTCTGCAGATTCTTTGAAAGGCAAGTGAATGGTAAAATGGTAGTTTTATAATCCATGGCCATCAGTGGTTCCTTAGAATACTTTCAAAGCAACACATCAGCTGTTTCCTATGCTTCACGCAAGTTAACATAGAATACATCATATTATACCTGAAGCAGAGATGCCATATAAGCTGTTGAGTTCAGGATATTGAAAGGATGGGATATGGTACTAAATCAGGGACATCCAGACCTTGCCCAGCTGAGGGCCACACAGGTTGCAACCTTCAAGATCCTGTCAAGTTACTAATCATCATAAAGTAGAATAGATTGCTGCCATCATAATCTTTAATGGAGCCTACAGAATCTCTAAGCCACTTGAATGCATCATTGCATCATGGTCCCATGGATCACATTATGCTCATCCTCTGGTCACCCTGGTGTTAAACAGTCTACAACACTTGGGCTTGTGGCATTTAAAGCATGCTCCACACATTAAGGAGTCGAATAATATGAAGAGATTTATTAAAGTATGAGAACAGTCAATTGGTTTAATGTTAATCTGGTTTTTTGCCTGAAATGAATTTAATGACCCATTCCACTGTTTATGATTTATCTATTTAACGTACCTGTAGTGTTACAGATGAAAATATATTGGCCAACTCCTCCATACTGGAGGCCTAAAACTTTACTTGTTGTAAAGAGAGAGTTTATTTATAATGAACGTCAAATGGAGCTGGGAATCAGAGTGCTGCTGCTATAGCTTTACTATATAATGAAGACCCTATAAAGGAAGGAGAACTCTGTAGGTTTTTGGAGTCAGCCTTTTTATTCACCTCTTAAATAGTCTGGCTACATGGCACTTTTTTCACTTTGAAGAGTTACTGTGCTGTCAGATTTGTAAAAGTTTTTCTCTATATCTAGAGCCATAGTTGGAAGAGTATAGTAAAATTGCACATATGTCAGGAATGCTCACCACAAATTAGATAGTTTATGTAGCTGGAGGGAAACAGGGCCTCCCTTCCCCTAAATACTGTTAGGCGAAGGATATTGCAGGAATCCATCACTCGTTAACTGATGGCATGGAAGAAACTAGGATTTTTGTAGTGTCGTGTAACAAATGTCAGGATTATTTCTTTTGGAAATATCAACGGAAATAAGATGTGCTTTCTTTTCTTCCCCTCTCTCCCCACCTCTTCAGTGGATTAAAATTACTTTAGTTATGTCAGCAGCCTCACATTCTGTACAGGCTACATTTACCCTATGAGCTAGGGGTGTGATTCCTTGTTTAAATACACTAGCTCAATGAGCGCTAGCAGAAGCATGAGTATAAATAACATTTTAGTCATGATGATATAAATGGCAGTAGCATGTTAGCCATGCCAAGTACAGTACAAACAGGCCTGCAACCAGTGAGTACATACTTGGCAAAGCTAAACCATGTTGCTACTTTTGCTGCCCATGATATTATGGCTACACTGCTGTTTATACTTGTGCTATCTTGATGAGAAATAGTGCAAGTATGTGTACGCCATCAGGGGAATCACACTCCTGACCCTTAGTGTAGACGTAGCTAAGATGGAAAGTACTATAAAGTTTAGTAGACTGCATTCTAATTGGGTGATCTAACGTCAAAAAAAAAAAAAAAGTGGCACAGTATTGCTCTCAAGTATGTTAAAGGATGTTATATTTAGGATGGTGATCAATTATTCTCCACGTCCACTGAAGGTAGTAGAAGAAGTAATTGGCTTAATCTGCTACAAGGGAGATGTAGATTGGATATTAGGTAAAACTTTCTAACAATAAAGGTAGTTAAGTTCTGGAATAGGCTTTCAAGGGAGGTTGTGGAATCCTCATCATTGGAGTTTTTTAGGAACAGGTTGGACACACACCTGTCAGGGATGGTCTAGGTTTTCTTGGTCCTGCCTCAGCCCAGGGGCCTGGACTTGATGACTTCTCAAGATACCTTCCAGTCTGACCTTTCTGTAACTACCATGTCTTTAAATGGATGGCTGGGATGAGATCTTTCCAGACTTTCATCTTGGGGTGAATTGGATAAAAACTGGAAAAAGCTAGAATCCTCTTGGTCTTTACTTTAAAATATATTTATATAAATATAAGAGTTTTAAGGCTAGCCTCCTATTTTCTTGGCAGCCCCAACCTTACCAAGAGTTTGTGGCCTATAGGTGTGATCCTGATTGCATTTAAGTCGATGTACGCAGGGTTGGTATCAGCAGCAAGGGGGTAAAAGTGAGTAACAAGGAGAAGCTGAGACTCTCTTAGATTACACAAGCATCTGCTGCTTCATAGAGGAGCTGCTGTGGGGATAATGGGGAGATCCATATCTGTCTCCCTACCCCCAAGAATTAGGTAGCCTGGAGCTGGTCATAGGGTGAAGGTGTTGATCGAGTGACCTGTCCCACCATCTCCTCTTGGCCTTCCTCCTGTCTTTTCCAATGGGCAGCCCTCCAATATCATCTTCTTGTCCCCAGGTTGCCAGATTATTTGAGGAAAAGAGCCATTTCCCCTGGGGAATGCTTGTCTTTAAAGCTTTCTACCCCTCTGTCGTGCCGGGTAGATGGGGGGGAGAGCATTTGTTATATTGTTTGACATCAGTATGTCAAAATCATAATAATTCATGTGAGATGTGCCGTGTCAGGCACTGTTAAAAAGGTTGTAATATGCTAAATCAGATGATAATACTTATGTTCATGTGTAATATGTAAAATGGAAGTTATAGATATATTTGAGATATCCGTATTTCAAATTGTGCTGCCCAGGCAACACCCCAGACAGGATGGCTGCAGGACAATAGCCTGCTTAATGGCCCATTAAGACATTCCCAGGTGCAAGAGGTCCAGGGGGAGACTAGAACCTGCTCATGTGACTCTGGACTCCATTTTAGTTCTTGTAACATTCCACAAGGCCGCATGGCCAGGAACAGAGGGTATATGAGAGCAAACCACAGAAACCATTTTGCCTTCTATCCTGAGCTTTAGCCACCCTCTGAATCAAGTCATCTGCAACTGAAGCTGTGTAACAAAGGACTGAGGCCCATCCAGGTACTGGATGTATACCAGAGCAGACTATACAAGCTTGCAACTCCACGTTTCTTCTAAAAACCTGATGTATAAGGACTTTCAATAATTTGTATGTATCTGATTTGCTTTGACCCTTTAACATTTCTCTTATGGTTTTTTTCTTTCTTTTTACAATAAACCTTTAGTTTTAGTTACTAAAGGATTGGCTGGCAGTGTGGTATTTTAGGTAAGATCCAAATTTATATTGAACTGGTACTGTGGCTGACCCCTTGGGGTCAGAGAGAACCTTTTTAGTAAAGAGCATAGAGTTAAAACAACTGGTCTCTTTACTGGACCTAGTGGCTGACTGGGAGCCAGAGGAACTGGAATGCAGCAAAGGGGGCTATGTGTATTTGTATACTGGCTTCTGTGCGGATTCAGAAGTGCAGTTTGTAGCTGGTTGGGAAGTCTGGCTTCAGTGCCACCCACCAGTGCTGGGAGAATCTGCTCTCCGTTTGCAGCCTGCCCTGACCTTGGCATTATCAGTTGGCTACCCTGGGCACGGACGGGTTACACTCTCACCCTGCTCGCTTTTTCTATCTGCAAACAGCCTCCGCTGCTCCTGTTGCTGTGGATAATAATTCTCACCAGGAGGCTGGGTTTCCAGGGACAAAAGGGGTTGAAGTGGGATTGTGAGGGACCCCAAATCCTTCAAATTATTACTGTTTTAAATAAAGGCCAAGATTGGCTGTATATCCACCTTCACTTGACATTTAAAAATGTTATGTCAGTTGTTCTAAATAGCCTTTAAATCAGACCCCACAATAACTGGTTAATGAGAAAGGCAACAACTGTCTTTACTTACAGAAGGTGACACTCATCCTAAACCTGGGGAGCGCTGTTAGGCCAGGTCATTCAGAGCACATTTTGGAATGAATGTTTCTGAGCTTATTGTTAACTTGTAAGTGAAAATAAGACAGAAATAGTGAATCACAAATGTGGATCTTTACCAAATCACCGTAGCTCCTCACACTGTAAATCTTGGGGGGATAACACCGTATAATATAACCGAAATCAGGTTTTAGTTCATGTTTTAGAATAAAAATTCCTTCCTTCCTATGCAGATATTGTGACCATTTTTTTTGTTTTGTTTTTATACTGAGTTCTAGACCTCGTTCTCCTTTGTTCCAAATCACTTGGTCCTGCAACAATATAATCAGGCATCATGACAAATCAGGGTATTAATCTACAGTCCAGATACTAGATAGTTTTTAATGTAGGACTTTCAAAGGCTGGGAGTATTTACCTGAAACACTCTACTCTGTTAGCAGGGGGTATTGATCCTTCTGGGAGAGGGTTAATTCCCAGTTCAGCCAGGTATTTAACCACATGCATAGTCCCATTGACTTCAATGGGGTGGAATTTATGCTTAAAGTTAGACACGTACCTTACTGAATTAGGATCTTATGGGTCATGAAGGAAATATATGGAAGCTACTTGAATTATACACCCCAACCACATGAACCTTGATGAAGCACGTCCCACAGGTGTATAAACTAGATTCTTAATTAAAACAAGTCTTTGTAATGTCATAGAGTATGGTATGATCACAGGACAGACTCTGTGTATATTTAAATAAGAAGCAATATATATCTGTTTGCTTGGTATATTTCCTACAGTACTTTCCTCTGAGTGCTTCAGTGCCTTCTGGAAGGAAATGCAGGAATAAATTAACAAAATATTGGGATTTGCACAACTATTTTTAATCTGTTAATGTCTGTCAGAGGTTAAAAATGTATTTATCAGTGTTTTTAAACAGGTACAGTTCTGGTTGCCCTTCAAAGCCATTATGGTTTATTTTGTGAAAAGCATACTGTATTTAAACTCATAATCAAAATATTTAAAAAAAATGTCTTTGCAAAGAAGCTACCTGCTGCAGGAGCCATTTTGCACAGTTAAGCTTTCTGCGATTAGTTTAAAATAATAATAATTTTTAAAAAATCCAAGTTGCACAAATACAAAAATAATGTTCACTACCTGTAATCTTTAATTTACTTATTTTTGCACTCATAACTTTAATTAAATTGGTTTTGAACTTTTTGATACAACAAATGTCAGATTATGTACAACAGAAATTAAATAATTACCGCTACTTAGTAGTAGTAATTTCTGCAGTTGAGATTGACCCAAATCCTGTTTGTAGCAGACCCATATAAAGTCAGTGGATCTAGTCCTGTGGGTGTGGATTTAGCCTTTTGTGCCTGAACTCTCTCTCACTTGACTGAATGGCACAACTCCAGCAGAAAGAGAGCCAGGCCTTTCATAGATGCATAGAGAGAGCTCAGTCCTGCAGTCATTACTCATCTGTGTAGCCGTGGTGATTTGAGTCCATTCCAATGAGGGCTGACTGCCTCCTTGGAGATGCCGAGTACTCATCATTCTCACTGAAGTCAAGGAAATTGACAGGGCACTCTGGGTCTGGATCCTGAAAATCCTTACTCGTGTGGGTAGTCCTCACTCATATCGCTTTGAACAAGACAATGTATGCAAGTGAGAACTACTTGTTGGGAGTGGACCTCTACCTTTCAGGAGGTGCTCAGCACCTTGCAGTGTTGATCCTTAAATGAATAAGGAGGATAGGTGTGGCTCTGGTCTGTGACACAGGAGATCTGGGCTCATTTCCTAGATTTAGTGTGTGATTTACTGGAAGGGGGAATCACTTACTATACCTTGTACCTCACTTTCCCATTTGTACAATGGAGATATTTCCCAAACTCATGGGAATGTTGTGAGGAAAAATACATAGGAGATGTTGATCCAGTATAGTGATGGGGCCATACAAGTACCTAGATATATGGAAGGATTGCTGGAAAGGAAGCATTGACACTAAAGAACTAATATCTTCTGATTAGAGATGTGCAGAAAGTACAAATATTTTGGTGCAGGTTGTGCTGCTTATACATGCCTAACTCTACTTTTGCACCTAAACTCATTTTCAGTGTGTAACATTGGTTTTCTCACCACTGAATTAAGTCCCACCAAATTTTATTTTTTTAAATGATGGCTGATTTGTAAAACCACTGAAAATCCAGAAGGCAAAATGTGCACACAAAAACTGCTATAGAAAAGCAAAGAGTGGTATTTCTCTCCCAATTGTGCCATTCCCTGCATAGTACAAAATACATGGATTGTTTCTGATTGTTCTGAGCTACGGATTAATAGAGCATCATGTCCAAAAGTGAAGGACAGAGTCCTTTAACATGATACCTTGATGTAAATGGTGGGGCAGAGGACAGAGAGAGAGAGAGAGAACCCTTTTAACTCAATGTCTCCTTTGGTCTAATTTAACAAATAGACTTTAGATGTGCACCCGACTCCTACTGATTTTCAACAGCAGCTCATCTGTGGCTGCGTCTTATTGAAGGATGTCTTGTTCTGCTGTATTACCTGGCCGATGTAAATTCTACTCATTGAAGTACAGCCAAACCACTTTGACAACAAGCCTTGCTTTAGCATCAGCGTGAACAGATTGCATGCTGAACAGTTAGAGGCCCCTCTACACTTAGGTTGCTAATGAAACCCTTTTTTCTTACTGAATGTCACAGTTGGTGCTGTTTCTAAGGTGTGACATCTAGGGTGGCCAACCAAAGTGCTTTAAGGACCAATGGAATCATGCATCAGTTATCCTCTGGAGTTTCATTGCTAGAATTTTTGTTTGAAAACATTGTGATGAATCATTTTTCATACTTTATTTTTAAAACTATTTATTCAGGAAGTTTTAAGAGGTTTACAAATCCTTGCCATGTAACTATCAGAGACCAAACAATCATAACAGTGAGCTTCTGTTTAGAAAAATATATAGTAATATATCACCAGCGCTCTCTAACTCCCTGTGTACTAAATATGAACAGTGGGCTAACTCTGGAATTCCCTGCTTCCTATTAACTTACTTCTCACTCAGGTGAGCTTCCGCTGGGTCAGAGAGAATTTGCCTGAGTATGGATCATGAACTCCAAGTAGAAACCTCAGGACTTGGCCTGTTGAAAAGTCACGGTACAGGAGAGTGATCTCTTCTGCTGTGAGAGCATCAGCTAGTGATGTTTGAGCTAAGGAGAAGCGCATGTAATGTCAGTTTTTCCAGCAGGGGTAGACACATCCCTCCTCATAATGCCTGTCTGTGTAGAAAATGTATCCTTGCCAGAGGGCTGGTTAATATGTTGTTGTTCACAAAAACACACTTGATAGGACAGGAAGCTTTTTTGTTAGGTGGATAAACAGCTTGTTTGAAAAGCTGAACCTGCCTGAACTTTCTGCATCCCATTGATCCATACCTAAACTTGTCCAAATCCACATTCAGTAGCCAGGAACACCATATCAATGTTGGCTGCAGGAAAGCAGCCAGAGAAGGGGCAGGTTCTGGGGCTGAATCCCTAGAGTATAAGTAACAGGAGAGGGCCAACTGCATGAGGACGTAGTTGGCCAAGAAAAGTCAGACTTCAAAGTCTTGACTAAATAAGACTACTGAAATATGGCACCTTCACTGACATAAATGAATTGATGCAAATTATCCACAATAACCATCTTGCAGAAATCATACAACAGAGCGCTACAAGTAACAGATGGAAAAATAGGAGGCTGGCCTGATAAGGATCAATTAGTGCAGTGGTTCTTAACCAGAGATACCCATAACTCTGGGGTACACAGAGGTCTTCCAGGGGATAATCAACTCATCTAGATATTTGCCTAGTTTTACAGCAGGATACATAAAAAGCACTAGCCAAGATAGTACAAACTAAAATGTAATACAGACAGTAACTTTATACTGCCTATATGCTATGCACTGAAATGTAACCTATATTCCAATTAATTTATTTTATAATGATATGGTAAAAATGAGGAAGTAAGCAATTTTTCAGTAATAGTGTGCTGCGACACTTTTATATTTTTATATCTGATTTTGTAAGCAAGTAGTTTTTTAAGTGAGGTAAAACTTGGGGTTACACAAGACAAATCAGTTAGAGCTAATAAGAAATGGGGGGAGGGGAAAAGATTTCAGGGTTTTTTTGTTGGCCTTCCTGAAATTTTCTGACCAGTTCTACCTCCATATTACCATAGCTCACCTTCTCCACAACTGAATAATATGAACACCATCCTAACAAACTCCAGCCCCTACACAACTGGAAATGTCCTAAAGATTAATGTGATTTTATCGAATGTTGACTACCAACTTCATGTATGCAGTGTTGATGTAGCTGTGTTGGTCCTAACTTCATATAATTCTTTCAAGGAAACTACATACAAATTCTCTTCTCTAGTTTGTGCCAAAACCCCGGGTACCTTAGACATAAATTAAATCAGGTTGGTGGGCTTGCCTAAAACTAAGGGAAACTTCTGTCACTGGATTTAGCTGTTTAGAACCAGATGCGACATTGTGGATTTAAACAAGAAATATAATAAAAAGTACCAATACTTCAGATCTAGAGATTGGTTTACTCACAGATTGCTTGGTCCACTGAAACCATATCAGCTGAACTGCAGAAAGTAACATGAAGGTGCAAAATAGAAATTGTGATTCAGTAGAGACGGAGATGATCAGCAATGGAGTTTTAAATTCCAGGTCCATCATAATTGAAGTATTCTTTAGTTTTGACTTGTGATTTAAAAAAGAACAACAAGAGAAACAGTTTTTGTGTCCCAACTGAGATGAGGAAGTCTCTTATTCTTGGTACATTGAAGTTTTTAATTCAGAGATGAAATTTGGAGATGACTGAGTTGTCTTTTTTTCAAATAGAATTTTTGAATATCTAATTAAGAGAGCAAAACTATGTCAGCCACAGTTAAATTAAGATTCTATAATTTGTGTTCTGCTCTTGGTACAAGAGAAACTTGGTTCATTTAGAGATAACATCTTGCCAGTCAGGTATTGTTGTTGAGAACCACAGGAAGATAAATTGTGCTAAGTTAATTGTAGTAGGATAAACTTCAGGAGCTTTCTGCAGAGGAGAAGCATTTTTTCAGTCTGTTAATTTTTTTCCTCATGGCACTCTGCTGTGTAAAGGAAACTTTGTACTAGATTTCATTTTAGTTATGAAATTATTCAGAGTTCTATATAGATCATATACTCCATCCTCCTGTGTTTCTATGGTCTTTGTGTGAGATGTTGGAAATGGTGATTCTTCCATAGACTGCGCCATCAAAAGCATTGGAAATGTGCAAGTAAGACCATTCAGAGTAGCTGGGTTAGGTTTTTAGTTTTTTGTTCTTGGTTTTCGTCAATACTCAATACCAAGTGGACAAAAAATTTATTTTTGGATAAAAGAACTATCTTCCATATTGGGTAGATTTAAAATCAGTGTGGTGAGACTACATTTACTGCTGATCTAAATATTCTTTCAGTATGCCCACTAATGGGAAAGCTTTGAAGTCACTTCACAGCCAAATGCGCAAGTGTCAGATGGGAGCAAGATCATTTGTCTGGATTTCAAAAGAGTGGACTGGTGATTTGTTTGGAATGCAATAAAAAGCATAGAAATGCAGTCGGTTATGTGGGTTGCTGTGTGTGGTTGGGCTGTTATATTTGGGATATCATAGCATGCTCTTGTTCAGTCAAAAAGGATTGAATCAGCCTTTGGGTGAAGTGGCAGCACCTATAGGTGCAGCAGTGGCCAAAGAGAGCTGAGTAGGCGGCTCCTCCAGTTCCTTGAGATGCCTCTTTTGCCCCTCCTCCGTCTCTCATTTCTATTCAGCTCTCTCTTCCTAATGTGTATTCTGAACCTGGCAGAATTCAGGACCCTGAAGCCCTTCCAGGGCTTCCTATACCTATTTCTTTCCTCCTAAATCTCACCCCGGCTTCTCTTCACTAGCTTTTCCTGCAACCTGCACAGGGTTCTTCCTCTTTTACATCTTTCCTTGGCTCCCCGCTACCTACAGCATCTGGATATTCTTCATTTTGGTCGCCATCCCTCTTCAACTTCCTCCTCCTAATCACATCCATGGGAGGCTCCTCAGCTCTATTCCATTCCAGCGCCTTCATGTTTAGATGGGTGTTCTGCTCTGCCTTATTCAGGCATGTCCGATACAGCTGGCTGGGGAACATTGATTAGGTAAGCAGTTTGAAAAATGTGTTCCGTATATTACTTCTCAGAGTAAACCAGAACTCTTTGAAGCCAACTAGGGATTGCAATTGAGTCTTCATCTTTTGCTGCAGACAGCATCCTTCTGCATACTTTAAGCATTCACGTGATAAGTATTTGATGAGATCTTAGCCGATGAGAGGGGAGTATTGTTTTAAATGCTGTAAAAAGGAATTGAGAGACATCCATCAGAAAGACAGTGACTAGAAAAGGTTGCTGGGGAGACACTGCTACTATTGTTTATATCCCTACCCTCTCACATGGAAGCCAGGTCTGAGACTCATCCCCTTCCTCATTCTCCCTGAGTTCCTGCTGACCTGCTAAGCTCTCCAGCTGGATCTCTTACAATCACATTAGCTGGTGGCTGCCATCCTCTATAATCCAGTTAGATTTTTTACAAGGGCATCTATTTACATAGGATCAAGTGCTAACCCCCTGTTTGCCATATGTATTTTAGGGCCCATCCATCCCATCACAACAATACTCTATTGTGTTAAACAAGTGACTATTGTCTTTAAGTGCATCTTTAATTAAAAAGAATCCTTAACCATCTCTTAAATAAATATTTGAAAGTATCAACAGGTATCTATTGTCATTACCATCAAATACTAATCAGGCTCAAGTTAGTCTTCAAAAGTATTCTAGATCCACACTGCTGCTCCATTCTCACACAAAAATGGTGTCAATTGTTTCCTGTATCAATCAGTCAGTAGTCTGGAAAACTTATGCCTTACTTTTTATAGGTTATGGTGACATTTGTTCAATGTATCTCTCTAGTGCATCCTTGTGTCATCTGCAGAATGATCTATAACTGTGTTCTGTAATTCCTATAAAATAATTCCTATAAAATAACTCTGTTCTGTAATTCCTATAAAAGATTATCATAGTCATTAATAATTTTTCCATGGCATAATATGCACAGTTGTCATTTAGGCTGTGCAGAAAGCTCACATTTCCAGTTTTCATTTTGATGAATAGAACAGTTCTAAATCACAGTATTTTATGCTTGTATGAATATCATAGAGTGCTGTTCTTATTTGTTAACTAACTGTTCCCATGCATCATGGCTTTTTACCATACACGCAGCACTAACAAGGAGTGACATTAAATTAACAGAAGAAATGCAGCCATCAGCAAAATCTTCAAGCTTCCTGACTCAGGAAACTGGATCAGCCAATAGGTTTACATTTGTATAGAGACTTTAGTATGCAGGGGCATAACTCCTCCTTAGATAGTCGCTGTGGTGTTTGGTGCCTCAAAGCTCAGAGGAACCCAGCATGAACCGCAAGGGCTAGGAGGGACCAAAGGAATCATTCCCCTTTGCAGCCTCTGATTTTCGGGGTGGAACAAGTGGGAGGGGCGGGTAGAAGCATAGAGAGGTAGCCATTAAATAGGGAGAGCCAGGGTGGCATAGGTTAGAATGAACATTCTCAGTAAAGGGAAAGGGAGAAGATGTGGGAAGTGGGGGACTGGAGGATTTAAATTTCTGCATGAGTGTTGGGCTCAATTACGTTTTTGCTTGAGGAGCGAGGAACATCCAGATTTCATCATGCTTCTGGAATGGTGGTCACTAACCAGCATGTTGTCCACCAGTGAGTAAGTATATTTCAGAAAAGAATTCAACTGTAGAAGGATCAGGTGAGCAAAAGTGGAATTCTTATCAAACCCAAGTGGAGGTAAACCAATAGCATTAATACAACTGGAATGCACGTTCATGAATGAAGGGATTTGCTGTTATTTATCAAAAGAAGTCTGGTTTTTTCTGCACCATTAATACAGCAAACTTGATACTGAAGCAGAAGGAATCTTTAACTAAAGGTCAAACAAAATGGTATTGGAGACCTTGGGCTCAATTTAAACAGATATGTTAAGATAGGGTGTTGGACGTGTTCCTGAGAGCAATTTTTGCTCTACATGTATGATGTCTCAGAGGGGAGAAATTAGCTGTTTTTCTTAAGTCTTCCATTTCCTTGTTTTAAGTGACTACGCACGTGTAAATGTGCTGACCTTGCTCCCTGTTGTCATCTTCTGAACATGTAATGCTTTTATTTAAAAAAAAAATCAGGACAGTTTCATGCACACTCTGGACAGGAGGGTTATTACTTGCTGAGATATGGAGCAGGTTTTCCATATTGGTTCTGTGCTTTACGTGTCAATGGTTATTCTTGATATTTGAAAAACAGTCCAGTGCATCAGCTACTCTGTTAGTGTGGCAGCTAGCTGCAGTCACAAGCATGCCTGAAGTAGCTCTATTACAGGAAGTCACTTGATAAAATATCGAGGGGACAATGAGCACTTATTTATCAGTGAAGAGCTTTACTGTAATCTTCTTCCAAGTCTTCCACAGCCCTGCTTTGGTAAGCGCTCAAGTGTGTGGTGCTGTGTTTTAGATGGTTTGACAGATGTTAGCTGTTCTCCTTTGAGTAAATGATAAATGGATTTTTTTAAAGCTGTGGTGTGTACATGAATGAAAATTGAGGCCTGTGCAAAGAATTCACAATCATCAGCAGATGGCACTGCCAGAAAGCAATAGCAACATTCTAACATGGTGCAAGAATAACTTTATACTCTTGGAAGTGGTAGAACTGAAGAAAACCAAGAGTGAAATTCAGCTCTGGTATAATCAGGCACAACTCCTATTCCAGACAACGTGGTTTTATTATGGTCACCATACTCCTAATCCAATCTGTTGGTGTCTATTCACTCAATAATATCTAGTTTTACCATCTGTTCAAATTCAGCTTTTACTTTATTCTCAGTACTAATGGAACTTTGTGGCATGTGGATATCTATATTAAGGTTATATCCTGAACCTAGTCTATTAAACATCTTATCAAATATTTTAAGAATTTCTTTTGCATCCTTGTTTTTAAAAGCTATACACCTATTTGTTCATCTGCATTTGCAAACTGCCCAAGCAGATATGGGACTTCCTTTTCCACTGTTTCAAACCATATTAAATGGTGTGTGTCCTTATGCGACACTGGGGGGCTTTGCTCTTTGCACCTTTTGTGCCTATTATGTGAAACAAACTTAGTTTTTGAATTATAGAATTGAGCACTCACTAATTATTTTGTATATTTTTCCTGAGATTACATTGCAAACTCTGGTACCTTCTTGAAATTCACTTTTTGCTCATTTATTACCAGGGTCACATACCAATCTTGGTTTATTTTGCTAATGCATGAAGACACCCAACTTAACATCTCTGTTTCTGGAATATCATCGTTTTCACCATCAGTTCTGTAGGGTCATGAAAGTATTTTCCTTTTGTATTTCTTTGAAATTTGTGCTTGGAGATGAGCAACACACTTGGAAAATAGTTGCTCTTATGTCTTGGGTGACAGTAAACTTGTGATTGCTTCCTGCATTTATTGCAAAAGAACCTAATATCTCCCATTTTTTAACATTATGTCCTTGCTATGCATTATTAATTGGATGCACTTCATTTTTTTTCACTGTTTGTTAACCTACATTTGGGAAACACAGTCCAAAGCTTTGGACTTCTTTACAAAGACAAGTCAATTTCCTACAATAACCTTGCTTTCACTTGGTTATTACTTACACCACAAGTAATTCAGTCTCTTATTAGTTTATCTGCTAACTTCATGTTCATAGGATGCGGATATATTACTCTGCTCAATAGTCCCACTTGTCTAGAAAATGTGTCTTTCCCAAGTGACATTCTTACATAGATCAAAGTATTCTTTAAATTTTTGAATCCCCACCCCCTCCAACTTTGCAATCCCATACATGGTCCCACTAAAATGTACTGTAGCTCTTTGGTACCGCTAGGCCTGCCATTTACTCTCTCCTATTTGTCTGCAATACCATTTGTTTACAGGAAAATATGGCAGTCCTGAAGAAAGAGAGCGTGGATAGATGGTCCAATGATGAGGGCTCTAATGTGGGACTCAGGAGATACAGTTTTGATTCTCCGCTCTGCCACAGACTTTGTTTGATTTTGGGCAAGTCACTAAGCTCCCCATCTATAAAATTAAGATAATTATACTTTCCTTGTTCCACAAGGGTGTGTTGAGGATAAATACATTAAAAGATTGAGGCACTCAGATACTACAGTACTGTAGTTCAGGGCTATCTAATTACATTTGGTAGTTAGCAAGTGGCTACTTTTGCCAAGTTCCCTTCTAGACCCGATTCAAGTGCTTTCATTTGCTCCATCTTTGTCAAAGATTCAGCTTTCTTCTGACAACATGAGTAAAGATGTGACACACAGGAAGCTGGTGAGAGTTTGGTGAGGAAAGTTGATACTCCCAGTGATTGGTCGCAACAGGCTAAAAATACCATTGAGATCTAAATATCTAGGTACCACAGAAATCTAAAACGTGCTTAAGGGCAGGCTTTTAAAATTATTTATCCCGACTTCCATCTCTCCAGCATCCACCTATACTGGGTATGTCAAAACTACCTTCAGTGCATTAGCGATATCAGAATCATCACTGTGTCACAGTTCAGGGTGGCTACACCCTCCATGGTCTAGCAAGTGCACCTATTCTAAGCTCCCGGCTCCTCACCTGTCACCTCTTCTGGGTGGAGACCTGGGATTCCCTCCCACAGGATATTTGCCGGCTGCACAGTTCCTTGACTACACTGTGATATCCCCAGCAAAAGACAAACTGCCTCAGCAAGCCTGCTCCACTTCTTTCCTCAGAGATGGTACACCGAGTGATTGCCACAATTAGGTTACCACACAGTTTTATGTAAGCAAGCACGTTTATTAAAATGAAAGCATTTCAGAGACAATATACTAACACAATAGAAGAACCTACACGCAGGCTAATAAGTTTAGCACAGATCAGCCCAACTCCAACAAGGGCTCTGGCCAATGAACAGTCTTTCAAACCCTACCCCAGGGGTTTTCCTATGGTCACAAGTTCATCACAGGTTCAGCTCAGAACAAGCATCCTCAGTTTTATGGGGTTTCACTACACTAAGGTCCTTCCAGCCCTTCCCTAAGGATTGGGACCCCCAATTGAACCAGAGGTCCTGTCTCTTTGCTGGATCAGAAGGAAGGCTGTGAGTCACTTTTAACTCAGGCTATTTAACCAAAGATCCTTTCTTTGTCTGTTGGTCCTTGGAGAATCTAGTTTGAACCAACATAGGTGAGCTTCTCTGCAGGTGATCATAGCTCTCTAGGGGATGGTTCACACTGTGGACTTATGTCGATTTAAAGTCCCCTATATCGATTTAAGTACTCGGACGTTCACGCTGTCACCACTGTTAAGTTGACTTAAGGTGTCAGTAAAATCGATTTAATAAGACCACCTCTGCAAGTGGCGTAGTGCCTAAATCAACTTTGTAAATTCGAATTAGTGTTTGTGTGAACGTGATGGAGCTTAATTTGAATTAATTAACCTCCGGAATGTATCCCATTATGCTCCATTTTCACCTCTCTGGCCAATCAATCTGTGGTGCTCTGTGGTCACAATAGCAGGTAAAGTCCACTCCCCTCAAGCCCCGGGAAGATTTGATTTTCCTGTTTGTTTGGGAGGGGGAAAGGCATGCTGGGGAAGTTCTTTCTTCAGTTCCAGTCTCTGTGTGTGTGTTGAATGAAAGAAGACAAATCCAACTCCCCCACAACCCCTGTTTTTCCTGTGTGTGTTTGGACTGCAGGCAGAGAAATCCACCCCCCACAAAACAAAACAAAACACCCCGATCCTGTCTCTGTGTGTTTGTGATGCCAGCTGATTATCCCCCAGCCCTCCATGGGGTCTGCATTAGAAAGTCACTTGCTACATTGTATAAAATCATAATTATGACGACTGAAACATATGTCTCTTCTTACTCTTCAATACACAAACTAGAGGCAACATTGTGTCACACCATCATTGCTGAAATTGATCAGTAGATACATTCTTCCTAACTTTAAAAACCTGTGTCTACCTTGTATCCAAGCATCATTAGTTCAAAATCTTACACATGTATATTGTTCTTCACTATTTTGGCTGTGGCTATCTTGTTTTGTTTTTGTTTTTTTCATTCTGAAGACACCTCGCCCATGGCCCAACCATTAGTCAGTGCTGCACACAGACTCTCTCAGATTAGGAAAAGGAAGAAACTAAACACCCTACCCTACCCCTGGAGAGAGTGAAGGAACCCTCCCCCCACCCCCTTCACCCAAGACATAACTGTTCAAAAATAAAATTTTGCATCTTTTCAAAACGTTTCTTTATTAAAGAAAATCTTGTTCTTGAGGGATTTGCCGGGCACAGATCTGGCAAGCAACTAATGGGGGGAGGGGTGTGTGCTGGGTGGATGAGAACAGGCAAGCAACATGGGGGGTTGCTGGGTGGATGAGAAAAGGCAAGCAACATGGGGGGTGGGGTAGTGCATGAGAAAAGGCAAGCAAAATACAGAGGGGGTGCATGAGAAAAGGCTAGCAACATACAGGGACAGAAATCACTAATGCATCACCATTCATTGCCTGCAGCAATTGGGAATTGTTCTGCTGGATGTCTTGAAGCAGGGCAGCCACGGGTGCTTCACCTTCTTGCTCTTTTTCTCAAGTACCCCATGCTAAGCTGCGAAAAGCAATGGTGAAATCAGGCAGCAAAAAAAAAAAAAAAAAAAAACACAGCTCAAAAATCCTTTTCCTGTTTGTTTGGGAGGGGGAAAGGGTGGGGGAAGCAGCGATGCATCCTGGGACGATGCCACAGCCTCCGTCGGTAGCTGCACTGTGGGATAGCTACCCAGATTGCATTGCTTTCTAATTCGAATTAAGGCTGGAATGTGTGAATGCAAGAGACCAGCTCAAATAGCATAGTGAGAACAGTCTGCTGCTATTTCTTTAAATTGGCTGCTGAAAGTCGATTTAAGCTAATTCGAATTAGCACTGCAGTGTGAACATAACCTAGAAGTGTTACAACCTGAGTGAATTTGCCTAACCACCTACCTAAACCATTACCTAAACAACCTCCACTTAATTTTGGAGGGGGGGGCGAGGTCCTCCCCACCCCCCCCCCGCCCTTGCTCCCCAGAAATACATACAATCCCTCAATAGTACATAAACTTTTGCATTTTTAATACAGTGAACTGCTAAAATACTTACGCTTAATTCAGTAAGGTTTGTTCAGGATATTGCAGGGTATTGCCATATTTGTCATAGATTGCATTCATCTTTAACATCATTACCAGCCATACCTTAGGTAAAATCTTCGCTCCACTGACATCAATAAAGATTACCATTGATTTCAATGGGGCCAAGATTTCATTTCACCCATCATATAAGTATAAATTTTGGAGAAATTCCACATTTTGGGGGAAACAATTCAACTTTTGTGGCAGGGTTGATTTGAAAATAATGATAGTGGCTATTTGTAGCTACTCAGGTTTGGAATATTAAAGTACGTGCTGATGGTAGAGCACTTGGAGGTAGTCAAACAGATGAAAAATGTAGAAAGATCACGTGGTTTTCCAAAATATTATTACATGACTAGCCCTGCTACAAACACTCACAATAAAGTACGTTTGAATGAATATGGGGACTAAATACCAATTCCAGTACAAATTTAAAATCATTATTATTTGTGATTTTCAGTTTTTCACTCTATATTACTTGTTAAATGCCATACAAATCAGGATCATGTTAATAGTGTAGCATAGGATGAGCCATAAGATGTAGGAAAGGTCTATGAATTTTGATGTTTGCTTAATCACACTCTGGGTATGTCTACATCGCCCAGCTGGGAGCGGGGTGAGAAGCCCAGACTGCTGGTCTCCACTCCTGGCTGGGAGCCGGGGCAAGAAGTCTGGGTGCTTCTCCACTTGCTCCCTGCTGGCTGGTTCTGGAGGAGAGCGGGGAATGGAGAAGCCCCATGTGGCTTTCCCCGGCTCCCAGCAGGAAAAGGGAAGGGGAGAAGTCCCTGGTGGCTTCCTCAAGCTCTCAGCTGGGAGTGGGGGGAGCAGCCCATAGGAAGCCCAGGAGCCTGTGGACTCCTGGCAGGGACTCTGAGATGGGGGTCTCAGCTCCCACCCTGTCCCTTAGGTCGGTGGAAGTGTAATTACAGTGGAGACTGTAAGTCGACCTATATAGATAGATAGATAGGACTTATTTTTTTAAGTGTGGACAAGGCCTCAGACTGAAGCTGACAGTTCCAGAAAATCTCTCAATCTTTCTTTCATTGAACCTTTGGGATCTTTCAGTGTCAGTAATATGTATTGGTTCATAAAAAAGGAACAAGAACTCCACACATTCCACATATGCACACTTTCTCCACACCTATAAAAATGTTGGCGACTTTTGTGTCTATAATCTTCCTTTATTTTTTGCAAAGATAGTATCATGTATGTACTTGAGGGACAAATTATACATTGCAGTGCATACCACAGCTAAAAACTGAAATGCCATTAAAACATAACAGCAGGTCTGGTGAGAACAGAAGCAGTTAAAGCCATGATATTGTTCTATTGTGACTGTAAATATTCTGCTTACTGGACATAATGCAATTCTTCTTTTTTTTTTTTTCCTTTCTTTTTCTTTCCGATTTAGGTACTTCAAAAGCTAGGGAAGGCTGATGAAACAAAAGATGAACAGTTTGAAGAATATGTTCAAAACTTCAAACGACAAGAGGTCAGTTTCTTGTTTGATTTGTGTAACTATCACAAAAAAAAAAAAAAAAAAAAATATATATATATATATATATATATATATATATATATATATATATATTGGGGTGTATTTGAATTCCTTGATGTGACGAACACGTTTTTGGGCAATAAGTCAGACAAATTGTATGAAGATTTACAGTTAAAGGATTTCATCCTGCAGTCCTCATAGAAACAAAACTTAATTCAAGTTCTGCTTGCAAAGGGACTGCAGGATTGGGCCCAACATCTGTAAAGGGCCGGGTTCTGATCTTATGCAACACCATTCTGAAACGGGAGGCATTCTGTTGAACACCATGTCAAGTAACTCACTGGAGCGACTCTGGATGTCCAGCAGTGTAACTGAGAACAGAATTTGACCCAGATTAACACTGCAAATCTGTAGTTCTGTTTTACAAAGGGGAAGAATATTTGTCTGATTTCTTCGCTTGTTTTCTTGGCTAAATTAGATTTAGTGCTTGTCAAAGTCTGAAGATGACCATTATAGACTATAGTATGTATGTTCCTTCCTGCACTGCTTTATTGATGTATTATTATTATTCATTATTTTTGTTGTTAATATTTAATATTTCTTTTGTAACAGTGCCAGGCACCCCAATCAAGATCGGGGCTCCATTGTGCTAGGAGCTGTAGGTACACATATGATGACATAGTATCTGTCCCAAAGACCTTATTATCTACTCTGCTTACAATGTACTCTAACTTTCTAACCTTCATTACTCCTTGCTGTACTGGCAAGACTTCTGATCAGAGGTGGCTAATTATACTAAACTCCATAGCAGCCTTCTAGCATGAATTAATACCCACTAAGAATTAGATGAATGCTACCAAGATTATTTCATTCCTTATGTAAAATAAGTATGACTCCAGGTCTCCAGAGGTTTAACCATAGTCTTTCTGTTCTTTCCTTTGGATGCAGTTTAGCTCGCGTTTAAAGACACTCAAATAGTTCAGGCCCAAGAAATTATTTCTCTATCTGTGGTTGAGTGTACTCTGGATACAAAAGATTGGTTTTATTCATCCAAAATGTTTCACATGTAAGTGAAAATAACTAAATTTAAAAAGAAAAGAGAAGTTCAGCCATTTAAAGATGTTTTCTATAAAAACAGCCTCATTAGAAAAAAGCTAACCTGGTCAAGTGGTCACATTAAAAAAGATGCCGTTAGGGACTGACTTCTATGTCCATCACCTCTGGTTGTTCATACACTCGCTTACAACCTGTAAACCCACTCCTGGGAGATAGAACTAGACTGGGGGAGCACCAGGTTGGTCCTCCCCATTTTAATATGGCACATGAGAATTGGTTTTGGGAGTGTGAGACTGTCCGTGTTTGAATCAGTCCCCACTGTGCCACTCACTCTTGTATCTCCCATACACACACTCCTCACGCCTCCCCGCACCTGACTCACTCTGGATTGGCCACCCCAGCTGAGCTCCTGCTTATCTAACAGAGAGGGATGCAGAAAGCCACTGAGATACAGGACTTGCACTCCCCTCTCCCTGAGGCCCAGGAAAGAGGGAGGCTTCAGGAATTGCTTGGCCAGATGGATCTTCACTACTTCTTCTCAAGAGTCCAGAGAGGGGAGGCAGTGGCAGTCACTGTTCTGGGGAGTGTGGTTCTTCACTCACCTTCCTGAGGCCTAGAGGGAGATGGAGGTGCTATAAGCCACTGGGCCCAAAGTAGAGAGCAGGGCTAGGAGCTGCTGGGCCATGCAAGGATCTTGTATTTTTCTCTTTTCCAAGATTTTTAACAGGGACACTTACATTAAAATGGGACATTTTCCTGCTTCCTCTTCTGAAGCTGCTTATTGCCCTGAGTGGGGAGCCATAATTCTTTCTTTGTAATGTTACTGCCTTTTGCACAGCAACTAATTGTGATGTCAAAAAGAAGAGGCATAGGTTTTCTCTTGAGGTGGAGCATAGGTGGCAGGAATGAGGCACTATGAAGAAACAAACTTTCTGTAAGATATAATTTTTAGCCAAATGACCCTAGGAAAAATAAGAATGAAGATGAGGAGGTAGGGGGAAATTTCCTATTTCAGCAACATTGTGTCTCACGCGAATTTGTTTTTGAAGAATTTGCTGCAGTGATACTTTTCTGCTGGAAGTCTTGCTATGGGCAAACAATGCAGATGATGCTACTTTGCATATCTCCTCAGTCTTTGATGAACAGACTATCAATAAAGAGCAGTCATGGGCACAGCAGAAACTAGATCAAGACATAACCATGACATAGGGCCAGGGGTTGAACTAGGGAAAAAATTAGTAGTGTTGCTCTTCTAAGCTCCACCCACAAAATAAGCTCTGCCCACCTGATGTTCCGAATTAACCAATTTCAGTATATAGCGTGGATGTTCAAAATACAATCATGCATGCTTTCTGAGCTCTACTGGCTTCCTTGGGCTTGATTATGGAAAAACAAAAACCTGTCCATTTGCATAGGTCTTCATAATATGCTTCCTCTTGGTTTGTCCTTGCTTTGATCAACAGTGAAATAGTTAACAAAATTCAGATATAAGATTTTATTGTTGTGCAGTGGAATTTAACACCCAGGCTAATGAATGTAGCATTTCTCACCTTTCAGAGCAGTTGTTCTCTGCAGACTCAGGCAAAGATCACTGCATTGGTTTACCCTCGGTTCACCATTTCAAGGTTGAGTCCACCACCGGAAAGACTAGAGATGTATAAATAAACAAACAAATTAAAGCTGAGGTTCTGGAGAACAAAAAAGTAGGTTGGAAGCAGTGCTGGGATGCTGAACTGCTGCATGCTGGCCTATGCTTCATTGTGGTAAGGTCTACAGATCCATTACACTGGACACTTGGGTCTGCTGGCAGCATGGGAACAGAACCAGGCCTGTCACTCACTGGCAGCAGAGAACTGCCCTCCTTCTGAAGTTTCCTCTGGTTTTATCCACCTCCACAGTGGCCAGCACAGCTCAACCAAACCTCCCTGTCCCAGAATATTTTAAGGGAAATTCCAAACTTCATTTAAAATCTGTGATTAGCATCTTGGCTCAATAATACATCTGTTTGATTCCCAGCAGTGCCCCAGTGCTGCATTTGAGTTTTGGGGAGATTGTCCCTTCAGCTTTGCTTCCACTTCTGAGGTGTTTTCAGCCGCTGGTGCCCTTGCAGGCCTCAGGGAGTGAGCTAAACTGAGAAATGCCAGGAAAGAAGGGTCTTGTGTCACTTGCTCCCTCCCTTATCAAGTATCTTGTTGGGGAGCTCAACGAGTTCTGTGGGCAGAGTGCATCCCACCCACTCAGGGTCACCTTGGCCCCCCTTCCCTAGCAAGAAAGAACTGGCTCCGGGCGCAAGCTACCACTCCTCCTCCCATTCCTTTATTTCTGTTGGAGGCGTGATGCCGGATGGAAGATCTTGTTTGAGTCCCTTTAGCATACACTAGCAGCCACACCTCTGAAGGACATACCCATCCTCCTCCTCCCCATCTATTTTCCCCATAAATCACGGATGGATGGCATGGGACACAGCACACATTCTGCCAGTGGCAGCGAGTATAGTCAGGGGCTATCAGGCTAACCCCCTTTCCCTGGTTGCCACCTCTGTAACAGCCCCTTTGCCCCAGGGGTCCTTACTCATATCCTAGGCTAGGACCTCTCTGGGAAATGCAGCTCTATCTAGCTCATGTGACTCCTATGCAGTCACAAGGACCAGAGTTTCTGGGGAGCCCATCCTTGAGCCTCAGGCCAGTAGCTTCCTGAGAGACCCAGAAGAGGCCAAGGGGGGGAAGGGAAGACATAAGCCCAGCCCCTCTGAGGACAAGGAGATTGCTCCAGAAATATGGAGTCTCTGAGCCCAATTTCACTCCTTTCTTTGAAGTAGGATTTTGCGGACAAACTCCCAAAGGGGAACTAAATAAGATCAGTGCTATGTTCCCTGCTCGTGTGTATGGAAGGAAGCACAGTGGATAATTCTCAGCACCTGGTTCTCCTGGTCTCCTTCCTGGAGAGTAGCATGGTGTGGATAGCGCTCAGAGCCTGGTTTGCTTGCTCATCCTCACAGAGTGCAATATGGCAGATCAATGCAGAAGAGACCAGGCCACAGAAATATACTGATTTGTCTGGGCATCCGTGTCCACAAAAGGGCATTCTTCCACCTTAGGGGAGGAAGACCATCAAGGCAAATCAGAGTCCGGGATCAAATTGTTTTAGATATCTAATCTCCCCATGCACTTGAGGACAGACTCTTTTAGGAGAAGTACTGATTACTGTGAAACTCCTCCTCTTAGGAAGCCTGCAGCTAAAAGACTGGGAAAATATCGGATTGCCGTCACTAGCTGCCACTGTGGGTCACCATTCCCCAATGGCCGTTTGTTTCCAGCTTCTGCTGCAAGTTATCCTGCTTCTAGTTTCTCCCTCTCCCACCAGCAACTGGCCAAGGAGTGAGAAGAGGAACAGCAACCCAGATGTGCAAGAACAACTGGGTAGCAAGGGACCTCTTCTAGGCCCACGATTTATTTACTTCTAACCCTTTAGCCCACATTTTATAAGGCCAGAAGGTTCCTCAGTGCACATCAGTCCAGTTTCAAGCTAGTGTAACTACTGAAGGTAAATGTGGTTATTTTCTTTGGTGGTCAAAGATTCAGTGTTTTTAACTAGGGGAGATATTTAACTGAAAGAATGGCATTCTCAGTATACTGGTCCTTCACAGGCAGCCAGATCCAGGAAGACATCACCTCAGTCCCCTTTGTGGGCATGAAAACTATCAGGTGGCAATGGACAACCCCCTTCCTCGTACCCTCTCCCTCCAAAAAAGAAAATTATGATCAGTCATGACACCCTAAGCTCCCCACATGCTTTCACAGTAATGTTAACGTGGGTGATTTCTTCTAGGATCATTATAAGTGTTAATAATGACTTAAGGGAGAAGAAAATTCACTTTTATGTCTTTCCAGATAATTTCTCCATCAGAACTGTGTGCAGAGACAGAGTTGAAATAAACCACAGTCATATGGTTTCTGCAGTATGTTGGATTCATAATAAACACAGACATATGGTGCCAGGGAAGTCAATCAAAGGCCTGGGCTGAGGAAGAATACTATCTGGTACAAAGTCTTATTTCAGCCAAATAATAACTGAAAATGGCTACAAAGGCCATACGCAGAAACAAAAATCCAATTCCTGTTGGAGCCTATTGGGAATTCTGATCTCAGACACAGGCATGCTTCAGTAAACCAGAGTGCATAGGAGACCTGATCAGTATTATCTGTTATTCCTTCCACATCTCACCCTATTACATCCATTGGCAGAGATCAAGGTCCCATTATACATTCTTCCCTATCTCAGCTGGTGAATGTACAGAATCAGATATTTTTAAGAGATCCAGTGATCAGTAAACCAGGCAGAACTATCTTTAGGTCAGACACCAACTGGGGAAAATGGAGGAGGGTTCATTTAGATCCCAGTTCAGTCCAGCAAATGGGTACAAGAGACAGAGCACAGCATTCACTAGCTGGAACATAGTAGGAAAGAGAGAGCAGTGATGTACTGTTTACCTTTCTGTCTGAAGAACCTAGCACTGGACTTTCTGTAATCCGCCTCATATAGAGGAGGTCTGCAGTTTCAAAACCCAGTTCTTGATCCTGGATCAGACAGGTTCAAAATGAATACTCGGATGAAGTGATTTCACTCTCCGAGATCCAAAAAGGAAGTAAAAAAAGTTGTAACTTCACTCTGCTGGCTGGCACAAAGTGCATAGTCTGGCTACCATGTTAAACAAATGAAACACCCTTGAGTTTCACCAAGAGGACTTTAATGTGGGTGTATAAGAATATCCAAGCAAAAAGGCCAAGTCTCTGTTATCAGCATGTTTAAGGGAAGGAATCCCAACATTAAATGATCCCTTGATGCAACAAACCTTTTTCACAAGCTCACAGAACACTACCTTGGGTCCTTAAACTGCTCCATACATCACTAATCCACCCCTGTCAGAGGTGTCACTATACTGTCTATCCATTAAAATAGATGTCCATATAGCTACTACTTCCAATCAGATGAGTTATTGAAGTTGGGTCTCACCAGAGAAGGCTTCCAGTATACTATTTTTAGTTCAGACAAGTAGTTCTCACAAATGTCATTCCCATTCATTGACATTCAGCTATTTGGGTTTGTTTCGTTAGGGGGGATTTGCCATTCTCTGCAGTGGGAAAAATTGTTGCGCTATTTCCTCGAAGTACATTTAACACAGTCTATAATTCAGGCAAGTAGAATGGAATTATCTTGGCTGTGGAAGTTATCTCAGCTGCAAAGAACTTCAGGGGCCTGGGCATTCCCTTGCTGCCAGTGACTAACAGGTCTGATTCTCTCCCAAGCTGCAAGCAAGCTGAGGTACCATTGTGATAGATTTGTGGACCTTATTACTCAAATAAAACAAATTCCAAGATAAGCCCTGGTGATTTTTCTTAATTTGAGCCCTGCATAGGCCAGATTCAGCAAGGCACTTAACCACTTAATTCTTCCTCAGCCCAGGCCTTTGATTGACTTCCCTGGCACCATATGTCTGTGTTCATGCTTAATTTTAGTCATATGCTTATGTCCCTTGATGAATCAGAGCTGCAGCACAAACAAAAAAGTCAGCTATATGGTCTGTCTGGAGACACCCTGGAACTGAGTTTATTTTGTCATGGAGGAATCTTCATATCCCTGAGGATTCCTACAGGTTTACCCACCACCGCCCACCTCTTGGCTGAGGACAACTGAATAAAAGCCCCTTCTGGGCCTATCAAACATACTGTTGAATTGGCCAGATGAATCTCTACAGTCTAACATGAGTCAGTCTTTTTTTCCAAGCACAGAGCAGGCTGTCTTTATAGTTCCCAGGTCCTGTAAGTCAGAAGAAGCCAGATGCTGGAATTGAACTAGGGTCTCTTAGCACAGAGCACTAAGATGTTGATTTTAAACAATACATAAATATATATTCATATTTTATCTTTAACTTGATTTGCAAACAAGAAAACTGCTTGTCTTACAAGGAAGTTGTCACTAATAAACAGAACTCATGTACTGTAAATAGGCTCATCTAGAACACAGGCATTCTCTGTAAACTAAAAGATAGCAATTCCTGAAGCTTTATTTCTTCCTTTCTGCAAAGGCTAATTGTGGTCATGCCTAGCCTTTTAATCAAGCCTAAAGTTTTTTTTAAAAGTGTCAAATCTTGCATCAAAATGTCTCTCAGGCAAATATATCATTGATTCCAGTGGGAATTTGTCTTAATAAAGATGATGAAGGCTTTGGCCCTAAATTTTCTCTCTGCTCTATTGTTCAAGCAAGTGCATCTTATACTTTATTTTTATTTTCTGATCCTAGTCTCATGGAAATAATTTATTACTTGCTGACTAGTATTATGCAAAGTTAAATAGCAATTCTCTTGTCACTAAATGTATTCTAATCAGAATAATGCCAGCATTATAATTCATAACAGATCGAGATGCTGTTTGTCTTCTGTCCATATTTATCTTTAATTGCTGAGTTGCTCCATCAGTATTGAGACCATTTGCTTTTCGTTTTCCATTGCAGAAGTTACAGATATTTCATTAGGCTATAAATAAAAAATAGTCTATCCACCATTCACTGTTATAAAACCAGCAGCCAATAAATGTTGCTAGGATGAAAATTTAAGTAAAATGTCTAGTGTTCCGGTTGCTGGTTTATAAAATTATGAGAAAATAAAGGGGCTTTTCTTCAGCGAGCAAAGCTTGTTCCTTTAGTGGGTTGTGTCACAGAATTCACATTATGCACATGAGGGACATGTTGGGGGAGTTGCTGTTCTTGCCAGGTGTACATATGATGGGATCCCTGAAAGCTCCATAGAAGGTCAATTCTTTGGGTTTGGTGGAGGGTAGATCCTCAGCTAGTGTAACTTGGTGGTGTTCCATTGACTACATTGGTGCTACGATGATTTACGCCAGCAAAGGATCTAGCCCCAAGTTTCCATTCACAGGCTTTATGCTACTATTTGTTGTTGCTGCCACCCGCTGGTAGGAAGATGCACTCCATAAACAAGTCATTTGGCTAAAGTATTAGGGCTAGATCCTCATCTGATGTAAAGGCAAAGGAGCTACGCTGATTTAAACCAGCTGTGGGTCTGATTCTTAGCCTGCAATTTTTATTAAGAGAATGAACAGTAACAAACTATTACTTGTAGCTAACTAAGGGTCCTTGTGGCCCCTTTCTCAGTACTAGTCAGTGACTGAAAGGTATGAAGGGAAAGGAGGGCACTAACATGTACCACAGTTACCCTGGAATTAACCTGAACTGAAATTTTTCCTGTGTGAATACCCAACGTATGGATCCCTTAAATCTGTACTGCATCATGAGGAGTGTAGAGCCCGTTTCACACTCCTTCCCTTAGCATTCACCCTCGTGCTTGGGCTTGGGATGGAAAAAGGGACCAGCCAATAAAAAAGGCTGAGATTTTTCAAAGCTGCCTGAATGATTTAAAGGCCTAATTCCCATTAACTGGTATTATTCCCTTACATGCTGACCAGTTCCAGAGGGGTAGACAGGTTAGTCTGTTTTCAGCAAAACAACGAGAGTTCTGTGGCATCTTAAAGACTAACAAATTTATTTGGGCATTAGCTTTCATGGGCAGAAACCCACTTCTTTATTATTCCCTTAGACAGTTTTGAAAATCTCAGCATAAAACTGCTGAGAACTCCTGGCAGTATTTTGTGAGAAAAATATGTAATTACTTGTGGGTTCCTATAACTCTGGCTGTTAATACAGCTCTTTCTTTAGGGACCCTTCTTAACTAAAAACAGAGTTGATGCCAGAAGTGATTCCCAGTAGATACTCTGTAGAAAGCTACACCCTCCAAAGAGTATTCTGTCTCCAGAGGCAATTTCTTTTTTTCTAACCTCAGAACTGGTGATTGAGTGAAAGTCCTCAGCATTCCAGTTAAGGATCACGTGAATATTATGCCCAGAGCCTGTTCAGCTAACAAACATCTTCCCTGGAGCAAGCCTGAGGCACAGCTGAGATGCTTGCTGACCAGTAAACCCAATGAGGGTGAGAATACATGCCTGCTCACCACTGGTAAACTTGTCCTAAAATGTATGTGTGATCATGATGGGCAGACTGATGAGCTATGAATGCTCAAAAACATACACCCTGCTTGTGCATTTCACCAGGACTACTAGGTGCTCTAGTATACAATTAAATCCCATATTAGTCCCACTAGTTTCCAACTAGGCATGACCTCAGGAAGGTGGAGATCTGCACTTCAACAGGTTTATTTTTTCAGGATATACTTATATACACTCTAATGAATTCCACAATTCCCATGAGACAGTAGCTGGTCAGATGGGGGGAGGTGGATGATTAGATTTTCACTCCTACAAAATCTAAAATTGAAAGCTTATAGTTTAGATTGTATGGGGACACTTCTTGGATGTAACCTATTCTATCTCAGTCCTTTAAATGACAGTTTGTTAGTTGCTTTCTCTAAGACATAAAACCTTGCTGTGATTTTTTTTTTAAGTCAAATTATCATTGTGTGTTTAGCAAACGTACTGTTGTATATCACTTCAGAAACACTTCAAGAGTCTGCCCACTGAGACACTAGACTTAACCTGTGGGCTTTGACAAATGGAGGGGATGCAGTCCAGCAGATCCACTTGGGGAATATGGAATGTGGGGGACAGCCCCTTGTTTTAACACTGCCTCCCACCATGGGCAGATTACTCCTTGATTGTTTAAAATTATTAAAGAAAATGAGCACAAAAAGCACATTTTGTTAAAAAACCAGCTAACACTCAGCATTTAGATGTAGATCATAAATGCATGTAGGTGCAGATATAGGTAGAATATAAGTATAGATGCAGACAGAGGCAAAGTACGGTTATAGAAAGTATAGATGTATATAGTACTGCATGTAGGTATAGATGATATTCAGGCACACACTTTAGGGTCCTTGCACACCCAAAATTTCCTTTGACTCCAGTGTAAGTTTGAGGTATATAAATAATGCAGGCTCACACCTCTAGTTCCCTCAATTAGAACACAGGAAAAAGTTATAGAAGTTAGAGATCAAAAATGCCATCAGTAGAATGTCTTGAATGGAACTATATATGATAAGCAATAAAAGTAAAATGTGGGGAAAAAAACTGGCTTCTGTGGTTAACTGCTGTCTAAAGAGTTTTCTCACTCAGGACAAATAAAGGAAAACTGTTTTATGCCTAAGATGTACTAGTGCATTTGTGCCTTTTTTCACATTGTCAAGGGGATAATTATTTTTTTACTTTGGTTAATTATCCCAGACATCTGTGTTTGAACAAAGGCTCTCTCCTTGTCAGCTCATTCTGTCCTTTAGATGCCTGAATTTGCCACTTCATTAATAGGATCACAGACTGTTACACTGTAAAACAGCACACTTTTTCCATTTATAGATAATAAAGAATCTTATGAGAGAATTAATTAGTGGGGCATGTTGGATAAGGGAAGCACAAGCAATGTGAATACCACATGTCTTATTAGACTTTGCATGTAGGTTTTGTTTTACAAAAATCAAAACGGGAAAGACTGAGGTGATGTTGGTAGAGAAAAGGTAATACTTAGAAGAGCTGAGCACTGCTGTAACATCACTTTCTACTGAGGGTGTCTGCTCTCCTCATTAAGACATCCTTGGAATCCACCTGGACTCCCCAGTGCTTCTGGATAACCTTATAGCAATGGCTGTGGAAAAACACACTTTTCCATCTATGGCTGGCCATAGGAGAGCTCCTCCTCTCAGATTCATACTTAGCCAAAGTGATCCATGTATTTGTGACCTCCAGGCTTTTCCCAATACCTAGGAGCTATAATTCTCTGCATGCCACCCTTAAAAAAAGATACAGTTGGGCCAGAACCCAGTGGCCAGCGTGTTCAGCAGTACAAGGCATGAAGAGCACTACAGCTATGCTGTGCTGTCTTCTCTGGCGCCCATTTGAATATTGGGTCAAATATAAGAATTTAGTCCTTACCTTCAGAGCCCACAATGGGACTGGCCCAAGTTACCTGAGGGGCTGCTTCCCATGACACTAGCTTACCACTGTAACAATGGAATTGTCAACCTTGAGAGTGAAACTCATTTGCAGGAGACAGAGCTTTCTTGGGGACTGGCCCACAAATCTGAAACTGACTTTTGGCAAAGATCAGGAGTCCCATGGCCTCTTGTGTCTCCAGAGCAAAATGCAAAGAACTGTATCTAATCCAGCTGGGAAGCTGGGTCAGATCTAAGGGAAACAACAGAGTTGCTTGTACACTAATGCAAGGAGACTGAGCAATAAAATAAGGACCTGGAATTGCAGGTGCAAGAGGTGCAAAACATCTATAGTAGGGATTACAGAAACATGGTAGAATGGCACACGTGACTGGAATATGGGTGTTGACGGGTATGCGCTGCTCAAGAGAGACATGTAAAGCTGGTGGGGCGGCATTGTATATCAGTGATGTGATAAACTGTAAAGAAATGAGTAGTGATAGTATAAAACAATCTGTTTGGGTCAAAATGATGTTGGGGAAGGATTGTAAAAGTGGTTCTATAGTCTTAGGGGTCTGCAATAGACACCCCCCCCCAGACTCAGACTCTGATATGGAGAGAGAGTTCTTTACTGTTATTAGAGGGATAAATACTACCAGGAATTCTGTCAAAATAGGAGACTTTAACTTCCTGGATATAAAGTGGAAGATAAATGCTACTAATAATGGTAGGGGTTGGTTATTCCTGGATGTGATAGCTGACCAATTTCTTCAGCAAATAGTCACTGAACCAACAGGATGTGATTACGTTTTAGATTTGGTTTTAGTAAGTAGTGAGGTTATCATAGAAGAACTGGTAATAGGAAATAAGCTTCAATCAAGTGATCATGAGTTGATTCTGTTTAAATTAAATAGATGGGTAATCAAAACCAGGTTGACAGTTGTGGGGTTTTTTAGTATTATTTCAAAAGGGTGGACTTTAAGAAATTAAGAGAATTAGTTTGAGAAATCAACTGAACTAAAGTGTTCAAGGACTTTACTGTGTAGGATGCTTGGAATTTCTTTGTCAAAGATATAGAAACTACCTTTGCATCCCAAGCAAGGGGAAAAAAACCTATAGGAAAGGGCTTCAGACCAAATTGCCTATAGGAAAGGGCTTCAGATCAAACTGAAGGAATATCCACCTTAAAAAGGTTATGAGGAGTAAGTAGACAGCCTATAGGAAATGGGAAAATGGATTGATCAGCAAAGAAGGCTACATCTTGGAGCTCAGAAAATGTAGGAATAAAGTGACAAGTAAAGCTGAATTAGATCTTGCCAAGGAAATTAAAATAAATAAGAGGTTTCTGAGTTATAGAAATACAAAGGGAATAAGGAAGGATGAGGTTGGGCTGCTATGCAGTGTGGATAGGGTGAAGATTAAAGATAATTTATGGCACAAAAATTAAATGAATAATTTGCCTCAGTTTACAATAAGGATGAAAATTCAGGGCATGAAGACAGGAGACTGATGGAAAGGAGTGTATAGAAATGGAAATTACCTTACCTGAAGCAGAAGAAAAACATACAGAGTTTAAGCACTGAAGTTGGGGTGGGGAAGAGCAGGCAGGGAGAGGATCCATGAGATAATTTGCATCCAAGGATACTGAAGGAACTGGCACATGAGATTGCTAGTCCAGTAGCAAGGATTATCAATAAATCTATTTTTGACTGGTATCGTATGCCTGGAGATTAGTTAAGATTGTACTTATATTTAAGAAAGGGATAAAAACTGAGCTGGGCAGTTACAGACCCGTTTGTCTGACTTCAATAGCATGCAGGAGTTAGAAGAAATTTTGAAGGAAAGAATAATTAAATTCATGGAAGAAAACTGAAAAATTGATGTCAGGCAACATGACCAAAGGTAGATTGTGCAAGACTAACCTCATTTCCTTCTTAGAGAAGATAACTTAGATAAGGGAAATGCAGTAGATTTAGTATAGAGTCATAGAAATGTAGGTCTGGAAAGAGCTTCAAGAAGTCATCTAGTCCAGCCCCCCTGATGCTAAGGCAGGAGCAAGTATACCTAAACTATCCCTGACAGTTGTTTGTCTAACCTGTTCTTAAAAACCTCTAATGATGGGAATTTCACAACCTCCCTTGGAAGCCTATACCAGTGCTTAACTATCCTTACAGTTAGATTCCTCCTTCCCCCCAATATATAATCTAAATCTCTCTTGCAGCAGATTGAGCTCATTACTTCTCATCCTACCTTCAGTGACATAGAGTACTATTGATCACTGTTCTCTTTGTAACAGCCCTTAACATATTGAAGACTGTTATCAGATTTCTCCCCCCTCCCCTGTTGTCTTTTCTTAAGACTAAATATGCCCAGTTTTTTAACCTTTCCTCATTAGTCAGGTTTTCTAAACTTTTTATCATTTTTGTTGCTCTCCTCTGGATTCTCTCCAGTTTGTCCACATCTTTCTTAATGTGTGGTACTCAGAACTGGACACAATATTCCATCTCCTCACCAATGCGGAGAAGAGTGGGACAATTACCTTGTGTGTCTTATATTTAGTGCTCCTGTTAATTTCACAAGTTCATCACATTGTTGATCCATAGTTAATCTGTGATCCGCTATAACCTCCAAATCCTTTTTAGTAGTATTACTGCCTAGACAGTTGTTTCCCCATTGTGTAGTTATAGATTTGATTTTTCCTTCCATAACATAGTATTTTGCACTTGTCTTTACTGAATTTCATCTTGATTTCAGACTAATTCTCCCATTAATCAGTTTGGACTTCAATAAAACAGTTGACATGGTACCACACAGGAAATTATTAGTTAAATTAGAGAAGATAGGGATCAGTACAGAAATTGTAAAACAGTAAAGGAACTGGCTAAAAGGGAGAAGAAAATGGGGTGATGTGCAGACTGGAGGGAGGTCACTAATGGAGTTTCTCAAGGATCAGTCTTGGAACCTATCTTCTTTAATATTTTTATTAATGAGCTTGGCTAAAGAAGTAGGAATGTGCTGATGAAATTTGCTGATCATACAGAGTTGGGAGGCATTGTCAATGCAGAGGAGGATCAGAATATTATACAGGAAGATCTGGATGGCTTTGCAGACTGGAGTAACAGAAGTGGGATGCAATTGAATAGTACAAAGTGCAAGGTTGTGCACCTAGGGTTTAGTAATAAGAATTTTTGCTATGAGCTATAGCCTCGTGGGTTGAAAGCAACAGAGAAGGGAAGAGACCTGGGTGTGTGGGTTGATCATAGGTTCTATATGACCCACCGATGTGATGTGATTGACAAAAAGGCAAATGTGATCCTGGGGTGGATCACGTGAGATATTTCCAGTTCAGTAATGAATACCATCCAACAAGGTACTGGTAAGATCTCATTTGGAATACTATGTACAATTCTAGTCACCCATGTTCAAGAAAGCTGAAGTCAAAGTGGAACAGGTGCAGAGAAGATCTACTAGGATGATCAGGGGAATGGAGTGCCTGCTTTATGAGAGGAGACTAAAAGAGCTTGGCTTATGAAGCCTAGCAAAACCAAGACTGTGAGGGTATATGATTACTCTCTTTGAATAAATCAGGTGGGGTTGAGGTAAATACCAGGGAGGTTCAAGAGCTATTTAAGCTAAAGGACAATGTTGACACAAGAACAAATGGGTATAAACTGGCCATGAATAAAGGAAGGTTTCTAACCATCAGAGGAGTGAGGTTATGGAACAGCTTTCCACTAGGAATTGTGGGGGCAAGCAACTTAATTAGTTTTAAGAGAGGGCTTGACAAATTTATGATTGTATGATGGGGTTGCCTGTGGTTGTGGGAGGCTGAGCTCAGCAGCCCTGGAAGGTCCCTTCCGGTTTATCTCTTATGTTCCTAAAATCTTATACTACATGGCTCTTCACCTGCCAAGGTTAGAAAGGGATTTTTTCCCTAGCATATTCTTTGTTTGTTTTTCGTTTTTGGCCTCCTTCCTCTGAAGCATCACAAATGCCACACTGGAGATAGGACCATGGACAGGGTGAGTTGGGGCTCTGAGGTAGTACTGAGATTTCTCTCTCTCAGTTGCTTGTCTGGCTGGTCCTTGATCACATGCTCAGGGTGTAACTGATTGCCATGAACAGGATCAGGAAGGAATTTTCCCCTATGTCCTTGAATGGCAGGTTTTTCTCCTTTCTCTGCTGTGTGGGGCGTGGGTTGCTTGCCAGGATCATCTGGGTATATCTCACTTAATCATTTCCCTGCCATTGTAGGTCTTTGTATTGGTATGCCTGTGGCATACAATAGCTTCATCTTCCATTGACTGTAATACTTGGGTCTAATTTCAGGTGTTGGGTTTGTGTGCAGGTGCTGGGTGGTGTTGGTGGCCTGTGATATACAGGAGGTCAGAATAGATCATTTGGTGGTCCCTTATGGTCTAAACTATGATTCTATCATTCAAAGCCCACGACTTTCAGCCTAGCCTTCTCACAAATGACATCATCAAAGAAAAATAAAGTCCAGTCTCTACTGGTTGGTGGAAAAGGATAAAAAAAACAGAAGAATATATCTTTGTGTACACTTCCTAATTTGGGGGGGCAGTCAGATACCACAGTGATTGGGAATCATATACAAGACTAGACAGAAAATGATGTTAAAAACAGGGCTGGTGTAAATTTTTGCCATTTGATATGCACATATAATGCCCATTGAGTTACACCTGCGCACCAGTGGGTAGGATTTGGCCCTTTGTATTTTTCAAGCTTTCCCTAGTGTTATCAGTTCTTTAAATGCATACTTCTGATGTCTCTAAAGGATGCCAGTAAATACCATCTAAACTGTATGCAAATTAGAACTCTGGATGACAGCCTCATTTCATGCTAAGACTAATAACTGCACATTTCAATAAAGCATGTCAGCCCACTGATAAAGGAAATGCTTTAATTTGAATTGTTGTATCAGACATACTTAGTCATGAAATGACAACATTCTGTTAGGCTTAAAATTGCATAAATGATTAACCGTTTTGTAATTCTGTCTCTCAGTTTAACAAGTAATCTTGCACCCTGTGGCAGTTGGTTGTAGACGGTGGTCTTGACTCTCATCAAGTTCAGATGATTTATTTCTTTCAGATATCAAGTATACGGCATTTTCACCCTCGTTGTGTAAATTGCATTGTAGCTATGTCTTGTAAATGAAATAATTATAGAAAATCATGTCCCTATCTCTCTTGTTCAGAGAAAGTGCAAAGCAATGATGAGTTCCATAAAATGATTCCAAAGGAATTTTCCTAAATTCACAAAGGAGTGACTTTCACATTCTGAATGAAAACATTCAAAAAAAGCATCTCTAATGTGTCTGATGGCAGAACATTCCAGTTGCAGCTCTACATCTAGAAAAGTTTCCAGTCTTACAACCAGTTTTACCTCTCATGTGACTGACCTTGGCCCTTAGTTGTTTAATATGTGATTCAAAATATGCCTACATACTGTACCGTATTTTACACCTTTCATTAAAAGGTCCCATTACTAGTTTAAGGGACCACGGATACGGAACATTAGGGGACCCTAAACATTGCAAGGATTCTCCTGGTCCCTCTCAACTTTTTGCCTGTGTTTGACCCCTGCCTTGTTGACTACAGAATATTGCTGCTTATAAAATAGGACACCAGGGTTGGTGAATAAAAGAGAAGAAGCATAGGGTGAGGTGACCACAAGACCAAGGGTTTTTATACAATAATGGTCTAAAAACACCATTGTTAGTTACTGTTTTGGACATTACAGTAGAGTTTTGGTTTTTTAGTAAAGGATAGGTCAAATGGTTTGTTTGGGATGTGGAACATCCTACATCACTAGTAGGTGCAATCTAATGAGATGATTATTGTGAAAATAAGTTTGACAATGATAATGCTTAATGGTATTGATTTTGATACATTGGCGCTTTATGGTAACATTCTCATTGACATCAACCAACCGTATTGTGGGGATTCTGCTGTCCATTTGAGGTTTTCTCCATTTTTGTTTTATAAAACTATTACTCTTTTTGCTGTCATGTTTTTATTGTATACAATGATAAAGTAGGCATTAGCATCTGAGAGTAAAGATGATTTTTCTAAAGTCTCTTTTGGGTGCACGCTTTATAGATAAGTACGGCAGCAGACTGGTAAATGCCAATCATTTTCCTTTAAGAAGCTACATTTCAGTTAACAAAGTTGATAGATTGATTATCTTAATGCAAATTCATGCAACAATGATTTCAGAGCTCACAGATGCTTTCCCTTTAGAAAGAAAGGGGAATCCTCTGCGTATATCAGTCATAGCACATTCATTATAGCAGTAAGAGTTAGTGAATTTTTTTCTTTCACTATAGTATTTTCTTTCACTAGACTTCATCCTTAAATGAATGGTTTAAATCATGGTTTCAGGTCTGATGTGAGGTGTTGCAATGTTCCAGGGCTTCTAGCACGATAAGCGTAAGCTGGAAGAATAGAAAAGAAAACCATTTAAAATAGTAAGACAAGACTATGGGTGCACTCAAAGCATAGAGGGGGAAAATATGAGGTGTTGCAAAATTGAAAAGCTTTTCTCTTTGTTCTTATTGCCCATAAAAGAGACGCTGCAGGATCCTTTTAGGATAGTGGGGATGAGAGGAGTGCATTGATTTCACTATGTGAAAAAAGCATTTGTTAGCTGATCAAATTACGTACATCTTCACTAATTGCAACATTATAAAATTAACAGAGGCCGAGGACTTCTGAAACAAATTTGCCTTTTTTGTCTGGTAAGACTTCTGCTACTATTGAAGTCTGTGGGACTTTTGCTATTGATGTTAGTGAAAGTTGGAACTGGCCCTTAGGCTTTTTAATGCTGTGTGTCGTGCAATATTTGCTGGTGGAGTTCTGTGTCGCTTGGATGCTTCAGTGACTTGAGCCCTATAAATAGCATAGATTGAGAGAGCTCCACATAGTAAGTTCTGATTGTTCATACAAAAGAATAATTCTAACAGTAGATATTACCTTTTTTCATATGTCTTAATGTCCAGTGGTCACTGCAACTCATGACATTTACCGACTGACCATAAAATATTGCATAGTTTTTGTGATGTTACCCTAAAATAGTATGTGGAATTGGAAACAATTTACTGAATAACTTGTGTCAGTACCACACCTTTTGTTGTGTGCTTGTCATTCCACAACAGTGATGGCACATCATATACAATATTGTAGTTTACCTCTGAACAATACATAGAAATTGTACTTAAAATGGGATCTGGATAGCTCAGGGTATTGGTAATGGGCTATGGAATCTTCCAGTTGTAGGTCACTGATTCAAATCTGTCAAGTTAAATAATGGCCAAAAGTCTTTACCATGTGACCATCTGTTTGTGATATGAGATGTTGGATTTAATCTACTTTGTAGTAGATGTGTGGCTATGTCCAAAATCCCACCATCACAATTGGACTAGAACCCATGCTTACAGCTTCAGCAAAGAAACCATGAATGGGAACTGAATTATCCTCTCACTAGACAGGTGGTCCTTCCAGAACTGGGTTGAGAGTTGGTGGTGGAGTGAAATAAGAGGGAGCAGACAGCTCCTCTGTCTCTGCTAAAAGTAGAGGAAAAACTCCCCTCTTCTCCCTGGCTTGGGTAAGTAGTGCAGCCCACAGCTCCCCCTCCTCCTTGAAGTTGTGGTGACAACTTCCCCACCAGTTTCAGTCTACAGGCAGTATGGAAAATTGTGCTTTTGTAGCCACCCATAGTGCCCCATTCTGTGAAAAGAAAACAACTTTAATCTACATGGCACCTAGTCCAACAGTACATTCATTTCAAAAGGAAGTGAAAACATGTCTGCTCCTAAGTGTATTACCTTTTTCAGTGAGGATAATTTGCATAAAATCATTTAAATTGTGTATTTATCTAAACTGACAAGAGGACACCTATCTCAGCAATTTAGGCACCTGTTATCTGAGTACTTCAGGCACCTAAGGGCAGATCTTCAATGAGTGTAAATTGTCATAGCTGCACTGACTTCAATGTACACCATCTAAGGATCTGCCCCCTAGAGTGTTCAGATAGCTCCCAGGAGAGGTGCCTAACTTTAAAAACATGATTAAAGCGGGAAAAAAACAAAAACTTGGTCGACTCCAAATAAAAGTCCTTAACCAACACAACATTCGTTTCTCCAACAAATTGAAGACCTACAATGTAGTGTTCCTAACATCTCTCCTGTATGGTTCTTAGACATACACTCTTTATAGACGGCATATTAAACAGCTTGAGCAATTTCACAAGTGCTCCCTCCACTCAATAATGAGCATTTGCTGGCAGGACAGAGTTACCAGTATTAAGGTCCTTGAGATAGCAAACGCAACCAGCATAGAGGAAATGCTGTTGAGAGCACAACTTAGGTGGATTCGATATGTCAATAGAATGGAATACCTCTGCCTCCCAAAACAGATCCTGTATGGGCAGCTGAAGCAGGGCAAAAAAAAATAAGGGTCGACCACGTAAGCACGTCAAAGATAACTTGAAAAACAGTCTCCAATGGGCTGGCATCAATCTCAGAAAACTCGAGTAAATGGTTCAGAGCAGGACTCACTGGCCATCTCTGACAAGCATGCAACAGGTTAGCATGCAACAGGTTTGACTGGAATTGACTAAATTATCTCCAGGCTGCATGTGAAAGGCGCTACAGAGCTGCATCGTCAAACTTCATGGATACGGACTTCCCATGCCCTCAGTGTGGCTGACTCTGTGCATCAGGGTTTGGACTTCAGAGTCATATGAGTAGCCAGAGATGAGAATTGTGACAATATCATCATCCTCCTCAGCAATGGACTACTACTACTATACTAAAACCCAAAAACTACAACTGATGCTTCAGTAGAGCATAGCTCAGAGCTTCATGAGAAAATATGACAGGAAGCTGATACTCTCAAACAATAGCATCAAAAGAACTATTTAAAGGATATTAGGCAGTAATATACATCTAAAATTTTCCTAATTCTGCAGACTATTAAAAGTATCCTAAACAAAAGTTGTTTGGATCAAAAGTATGCTTAAGGGCATTAAAGAATATAACAGATTTTTTTTTTTGTAAATACTCCTCTGAAGTGTGAAGCATGAACTGTTGTTACAATCACAGCTAAAGTACATCAGTCAGAATTCTTACATACAAACTTTGGGATTCTCAAAGGATATTGATACCTTTGATGTACTTGAAAAGGAAACCATTAAGATTTCAGAGCAGTCTGTAAGATGCTATTGCCAGAGTATTTTTCTTATTATTCCTTTATCCTTTTGGAAGGATATTAGATTTCCAGTAACATTTCTGTGTTTATTTTGTACCATTACTGCAGCAATTCTCTGAAGAATCACTAATAGTGTAATGTGGATTAAGGAAGACCTTTAGAAAGTATTTAAAGGGTAAAATCCCTTTGCCAAACTATTATAAGATTTACACTTGGGGCCAGATCTTCAGCTGGTATAAACTGGCATAGTTCCATTGACTTCAATAGCAGGTGGGGACTCCTGCTTTTAATTAATTAGATGTTCATAATTGTTGGGGAAAAGATAGGGTATCATATATGTCGATCAGCCCTGGGCTTTGAAATACATGCCTCTTTTACTAATTGGAATTCACCTCTCTATAGAGAACCAGCACAAGGGCTAAGCCCTAATTAAAACCTCTGATTATAATTTAAGCGGGGACATAAGTGGTGCATAGCCCACCTCTGGGGGTGTATAAGTGTACCTGTACACACACACACAAAGAGGGTGGATACAATGTTTAGAATGAGTCATAATGTGGCGTTATCTGATGGATATTTTCTGAAATTGGTTTTTATTGCTAATTAAGTTTTAGAGGCACTTTCAGTTATTTTAAATGAATGTTCTATATATATGTATTTTAAATCACGTGTGACAATGGGAAAAATGCCCATTGTCATACATGGATCTTGCTCATCTACATTCTGGGTACACAACCTCTGTTTTCACATCTTTGTTTTTTGCAGGCGGAGGGCTCCAGACTCCAGAGAGAGCTACGAGGATATTTAGCTGCCATCAAAGGTAATTTTTAACGGGCTTAATATTTGTATTTATTTTTTTAACAGTTTTTGTAAAAAGATGTCCAAACAAGCAGGCTGTTCTGAAATTATTTTAAATACACAATGGGAAATCAGAGTGTAGTCATGTGGAATGCCCAACAGACAAGGTCAAGTGAGAGAGACCGTTTTTCCTCATCAGGGTGTCTCATTTTTGATTTGGCGTCTAGAGTAGGCACTGTGGTCTAAGCCCTGAATTTCAGAGTTTGACCCCTGATTGCATGTGTGCAGACTTACATACACATTTTTGCGCACTGTTCCTTATGTAGACAAATGATGTATTTCTCATGTACAAACTCCCATTTGTGCATGTACATCAAACAAAAACAGGGTTTGCACATGTACATTCTATTATTCATCTTCACAAGTGATAGTGCGCCAAAAACGTTATGCACAAATAGAGGCCACTGGTGAACATGCTACCACCTGTGAAGGCTGCACTTGACTTCTGAAGCCATAATGCCTTTCTGCTCAGGCAGTGATTCACTTCCTCTCAATTCCGGTCACTCTGACTCAGGTTCTGAGTCTTTGCATTGAGATTTATCACATCTTTCTGATCTTTAACCTACCAAAGAAAAAATATTTCTTCTTTTGGAATCAAACCCAGACATTAGTTGTTTTTTGTGCTCTCTGAAGAAATTCACTGCATGTCAGCCAAACATCAAGGATAAAGCAAACAGTTGTTTAAATCCTAGTGGACGTGTAAATCCAACCCATTGAACACAGAGAAGTTTCTCTTTTGCAATTGCCTCTTCTAGAAAACCTTTGAAGGTATTTGGGACCTGAATCTCTGGAGACAGAAAAAAAGAAGGAGGCCATTAGGGAGAGGAAAATATTTTCCTGATTTTTTTTTATCTGGCCCCATCCCTAGGCAGCTGTAACACGGACCAGCAAGCAACAGCTCATGAAGGATTTCCTGTTGCAGTTACTCCAAGTCATAATAAAGTTTCAGGAGACATGGATAGGCTAGGCAATTCTTCTTGATGGGAATTACTATACAGGAGTCAAAAGAATGGTTCACATTATTATTTACCATTTATTTTTTATATAATTGTGCAAGGCACTGAACAAAAAAAGTCCTATAACAGGCATGTGAAGTTCCTTGGTATCTGGATCAGAAAAACTATTTTACAGTTGGAAGTATTACAAATTCTGTTTGTTTTTGTTGGGTTTTTTTGACACCTGCCTTATGCAAGTTTTGCATCATCATTACTCAGAGCCCTAGCATTACCAGCCATATATTTAGTGAAAGGTATTATGATGTGGCTTCTTGCTATCCAGATAATCTTTCCTTAATGTAGGCTGATTATTTTCATGGTGCTTTGATTTCTGTGCTGGTGACAACAATCCTCCTCTTTACCTGTATTATTGTTAAATATTTTGCCAGCACTTTCTAACCATGTTAATAGAGAATATGTATACAATGATATAGAATATTGGGGGCAAGAACTGTCTTTTTGTTCTGTTTTTGCACAGCACCTGGCACGATGGGGTTCTGGTCCATGGCTGAGGTTCCTAGATACTATAGCAGTGGTTCCCAACCCGTGGCCTACAGGGTCTGTGGTTCCCATACCACTAGCTGCAGAAAGGAGCTGCTGCCTTAGTACCCAGGTGGAGTGTGTTGCCAATGCAAGCTTCTTGCAGCAGCCAAGGGAATGGGAGATCTGCGCTCCCCTCCCCCTGGCTGTACCCTGGAGCATGGCAAAGTGCTCCACCTGGGTCCCTGCTGGAGCCAGAGGGAGGGGAGCACTGATCTCCCATCCCCCTGGCTGCAAAAGGGAGCTGCAGCAGCTGCATAAGTACCCAGGCGGAGCGCGTTGCCAGTGCAGGCTCCTTGCTGCAGCCGAGGGGATGGGAGATCAGCACTCACCTCCCCTTGGCGGTAGCAGGGAGCATGGCAAAGCACTCCGCCTTGGTCCTTAGGAGCTGGGTCCCTATTGGAGCCAGAGGGAGGGGAGCACTGATCTCCTGCCCCTGGTTGCAGAAGGGAACCACTGCCTGGGGACCCAGGTGGAGTGTATGGTTTCCCTGCTGCATCCAGGGGTACGGGAGATCCTCCTCCCTGAACTCCTTCCCCCTGGCTGCAGTGAGGGGGAAGGTAGCTGCTGGCAGAGACTGGTGGTCCTTCAGGGTTGTAAAAATTATATTTGTGGCCCTCGAGCCAAAAATGTTGGGAACCACTGTGCTATAGTAATACCAATAAAAATAATAATAATTAATAATTAGTTGCATTTAAATGTGTTTCTACAGTCAGGAGATACTGTAGGTTGATTTTTTTGGGTAGAAGCAGAAGTTTGAAATTCTGAGCAGAATTACAGAGCCTGCACCAAGTGCTGCTCTTTAATTATGGATACATTTTTTATGAGAAAGCTGATACCCTCATCAGAACAGTCTACACTGGTAGCTATTTTCAAAGATGTAAGTAAAGCAGACCAGCATCATGAGTCTCAGGAAGTAGGAAATTGGAACATTTAATTTCTAATTAAAAGCATTTTCTCTCTTATTTGACTGTTAACTGCCATGGTATAAACTCTAGTAATGAACTTAATTTTACTCCATGATATTAAAATCCTGGGATTCTAGAAGTTAAGTGTGGAAAAGTCCTAGAAGATCATTGCATGTTTCAAACAATGTGTAGTCAAATGACCATTGTTTAACCATTTTTGTTCATTCATTTTAATGTAAAGAAAAAGATCATTTCTGGATTTTAATAATGCACATTGCTAAAAGAAAAGAGTTTTTTACAGTGTTCATGCTCCTCCTCTACGGTGCTTCTTAAATCTCTTGGCTTTAGCCTATCTGGGCCCTTCTTGTCCCTCCACTGGATCTTGCTTTTTTCTGGTGACCATGGGAAGGAATATGGTATTTGTCTGAAATAAGTGTAAAATATTTGACTGATTTTTATGAGATGCTAATAAGAGAATGCGATACCTCACCTGCATTTCTGTATCATTCTGGCTGCATTTTTACTGCATCTTCAAACTATATTAGTACTGATCATAGAGTAGAGGATTAAGGAAGTGGATATAATTTCCCTGATTCCTATACTTTGTCATCTGATGGCTGTGGTCTTTTCTTCCCTCAAGCCTCTCTAGTAGCATCAGGTGCCTCCAGGCCTCTCTGGGATTTTTGTGTCGCAGTTCTTCAAAAGCCACAGAGAGTTGTAGTTGACACTAATCAGTTTTGATTTTTATGGGCCTGGTTGTTAAATAAATCCTAAATCAACCTCCCTTTTTGCACCCCTAAGTTATTTGCAGAGGCAAACAAAGGCATAAAGATGTTTACCTGCAATTATTTGTGGATGCAAATGGAAGGTATACAAAAGGAGTGCTGGGTCAAGCCCTGAATTTCTTTGATTCTTTGATTGGGCAGGGGAATATCAGCTGATCTTCAGAAGAGGTGTAGGAAAGCTCTCACATTCTGTGGCTGACATATGAGCTTGTATCACACGTTGATACCCAAAACATAAATTACTTAAAACTAATCATTTCATTTCTTAGCATTTGTCTTTTTGGTAAGATTTAGTAATGAATTAGGAAATAATTGAATTATTTAATAACTATACTCTATATAATTCAATTAATTCCTCTGAGAACCTCACATGGAAGAGACCCCTCCCCCCTCTAGTAATAAAATACTATGAGCAAGGCCAGATTGCTCGGCTCAACTCAGGGAACACACATTTCTCATAGATTGGGTAGGACTCTCCATTTGTAACGCTGGGAAGTCAGCTCCAGAATGTGTAGCTCACAAGGAATTAACTGGAGTCCAGAGCCGACAACATAGCAGCCCCATTGCTCTGAACCATATCCATGGCTCTTTGCTGGCCTGGGGCTGCCTGCCTTCACTGATGCTGTGCCATTATGGACTCCGCTGCCCCTGGAAACACCCTTCCATGGGAGCATCACATCTTGCAGGGTCTGTACTGCTTCAGGCTTTATTATGTTTTAAGCTGATTACTCATAAAGTAGGTAGGGACAGAACTTGTTCCCTCCCATCCCTGGGGTGCTGCCTTCAGGCTTTCCCTTCTCCATGTGTGCATCCCTACTCTTGCTATGAGCCCCTGCAAGGTCCATGGAAGGCGGCTTTTCCGCATGGAAAGAGGGCGTGGATTTCATCCATGCGAGGACGTCTGGGGAAAGATACAACTCTCAATAGCTGGCTTATGTAGCACAGAGTCTACAAAGTAATTCAATTATTGCATCATTTCTAGTTATTGAATAGTAAGTGATCCAATTACCAAGAACAAGCAATACTAATTCAAGCAATTGACATTGAATATAAATTACTAACTATTCATCACTGGTACGAATTATTTTACCATTCCTCAGAATTTAAATGGCTTCTTTTGCATATTTTATCTTTCTCAGTGACAGCAGTTAAGAGACAGAGGGAGACAGCACACAGCTTGGGGATGGTACTAATCCTCTTAATTTCAGTATTGAATAACACATAAGAGTTATCAGTACATGACAAATATTGGATGTGAATACAAATAAATAATCCTTGGACATGGTGAGTTCAAGCTAAAATAGTTGTGTGCCCACATACAAATGGGAAGCCACATGTTGAAAGCCTGAACTTAGATCACTGTACATATATACATACACACATAAAGAATATAGCATAAAAACTAAAGTCATGATGCAAGAACCGTAATCATGAGGACAAATTTAGCTCTATGATGCAACTAGGTACAACTCTCATTATCTTAGGCTAGTTCTGAATTTGGTCTATGATGTTTACAGCAATATGGGAAAAGAACAGATTATTAGGCATTAATAATTTTTTTTTCACTTTTCTGGTGTATTTTTGATACAGGTCAAGCATGATAGAGAGTCCTTTACATTTTTTTTTAAACAGAGGTATAACTAAGATTTGCAACATTTAGAAAGTATCTGTCCTTTCTACTACTGCATTAATGGCAAAAATGACTCTCCTGGAAAAAAAATATGAGGATGTCCGGTCACATATGAAACTACTGCATAGTTTTGCAGTTTATCTGTATTAGTCACTGATATATATAAGTTATAGTCTCACTTACTTACCTATTTAGTCACTTTAATAATTGATGCCCTGCATGACCTCTACAGGTTCAGGGTTGGTTTGTTTGGTTTGTGTTTGTTTCCCCCCCCCAAGTTTTACAAATAATGAATGTTGAATTTTGTTATTTATATGCTATTTGCATCTTGTCCATGTATTTATATATATATAATATATATATTTGTTTTATGTGTTTATTTTATGTGTAGATTTTGTATAAAATATAATGTTTAAAAGAAAGTATCTGTCAATACAGATGATCTTATACCCAGCACTGATTTTTGTTTGTACAGTATCATATCTGTGGCTGAGTTGAATGTAAAGTGCAGATAGAGATCAAGAGAAGGACTTTGTTGGTATGTGTGTACTGCAGGAGCATATGTAGTGGGTTTAGTACGCAGTGTGCTCAAGGGCACAAAAGCAGAAGAATGATGTTTCAGAGTTGCTCAAAGTGTGAGTAGAGATGCGTGAGCCTCCCTGATATGTGCATTTTTATTCAGTGAATGGTCAGAACACAGTGTTCTTAAAAGCAACAATGCTGCATCATTTCTTTTTTATTGGCTGAATTGGTTAATTTGTGGCAATAGAAAGAGGATTTGAAATAGAGCCCTACTAAAATTTGAAAATCTTCTTCATTTTGTCTGGCACACTTTAAAGCACATTTTAAAAAAAAATTTCAGAAACACCTTTAAGGTCCAGTGATACATCATTCCTAGCAGGGATCATGTAGCTATATCTAGTGAGGGGAGTGAATTCTATCAGAGGGAGGGAAATCTTCCTTAAGACCTTACCATCAATTTAAACACTTTGGGCTAGATTGTGGCATTAAATAACAGTCCTACATTGGAAGTGGTGCACCGCTCCCGGTCGGAACATTGGGAAAAATGGTACACAGTGTCTCCGATTGCTCTGGGGAAGCACAACCAGTGCGCCACCTTTAAAGTGAGTGCTGTGAGAGTGCCGCTCTGCATTCAGCCAGCTCCACCCGCTGCCACATGGGCAGGATGCTCTCTCCCTTTCCTTGCCCTCTACCCTCTTCCACATATGCCCCTGTTAGCAGTAACAGCTCTGTGGAGCTCTGGCATTCTTTTGTCCCACCCTACTCATATAGTGGCAAAATATCCATGGATTGAAAGGTGGAATATTAAATCTTCTGAATGCAAGAACTCCTACTGTGCTTGACCCATGGATGGGAGGACCGCTGTGCCCCTCCTTCCCTTAAGTTTCCATGTAGAGGCCAGGACTAATCTTTTCTCTTTTTTTCTTTTCTACATAGAAAATCATTTTTTGTAAACAGAAAAGTATTTTGTCATTTTATTTTTAATGCCCTGTGTGCTTTTCAAAGAGTGGATATGGTATGGGAGGGTTGCTGAGCAGGTCACAAAATACCTTCCAGGGAGTTTGGAGGTAACCTCTGTATTTCTTTCCAGAGAAAATAGAAATTTCACTGCTATTCCTCAATTCAGTTAACTAAGGGTTAATTCTAAAGATTACACTTGAGATATTTCCAAAGCAGAGCAGATGTGCTGTAGCAAACAAAGATTTTGGCTGGTGATTTTATATTTTTTTTTGGTAATTAAAAAGCTGGATTTTTTCAAGCATTCTGTTTTGTTGTCATTTGAATTCAGCTCATTTCATCAGGTTTTCTGTAAAAGTTTATATAACATTTGATTCTAATTTTAAAACAAGAAAGCCATAATGTTGGCCTGACACTTAACCTTCTCGCAGGAAGAGTCAGTTCTTCTTCAAGTAGTGTTCCCATGGGTGGTCAGCTCTAGGTGTTGGCACATTCTTGATCGGAGATTTTGTCATCAGTGCCCGACCTGGTCACGCGTGCGCCATCCCCGTTTTGCAACACCATTGGCACCTTTTTTGGCACGCACGACGCGACCCCCTCAGTTCCTTCTCAACCGTCCACGGTCTGAGATGGAACCCTCAGCAGCTCTTCATAGCCCTTTTCAAAAATGGTTAGTAAGTTGTTTTTCCTCATTAAAGTTAGTTAGTTTATCTGTAGTTTAGAGTCATTTACCTCAATCCTTCCCTTACAAAAAAAAAAAGATAATTTCCCTCAGACTTACCTCGTAGTTAATGGTTAATAGGAATATCATGCTGGCTCTCCTGGCTTCAAACGATGTGCCTCATGCAGAGATGCTATGCCAGCTTTGGATGGGCACTCGGAGTGTATTAGATGCCTAGGTGAAGGGCATATCACCCAAAAATGTGTCCACTACAAGAACCTAAAAGCTAGAGCCAGGCGTGACAGGGATCTCCACCTGAAGCTAATACTTATAGAGAGGTCTCTGAGACCTGCCTCAGACCCTCGACAGGATAACAGCTCTCCGGGCAAGTCTCGAAAAAGGCACTCTACCCCACCTGCGATGGAGCAGAGTAAGAGAAGGAGGTCATCGGGAAAGGACAAAGGAGTTGGTACCAAAGAGGCTTTAGCTTCCTTCGGTACACTAACTTCCACAACAAGGAAGGACTCTCACTGCTCCACTAAAGAGCCGAGAGATAAAACAAAGCAACTCCAATCCGATACAGCACTGTCAAAAGTAACGGTCTGCAAAATGGCGGTAACCGTGACAACATCGGCATTGACACAGACCTCTGTGCCAACGAGCAGCACAGCACTGACACATATCAACTCCATGACATTGGCACCGATTGTACCCGTGGTGCCTTTGGTACTGACAACTTTTGAGGCACCAATGGCGCCGACAACATCAGCGATGCCAACAATGCCGACACAAACGTCTGCACTGAGAATTGTCATGGAGCAGACTGTGGCACCGATACCAACGATGTTGCCACCACTGCCAGCCCCATGAAAGCATACTGAAAAGCACAGGCACCATGAGAAGGAGGTGGAATTCTTAGCATCCTCCCCACTATTATCACTATACGGGACTGACGCCTTCGAGTGCAATTCAGTCAGGAGGACTCCGTTTCCCCTATCTCCTTCTCCAGTGATGAGGACTGTGAAGGTGAACAGGCTACCTTTTCACCTCAACAACCATCACCTAGGAGATACCCAACTAAACTGCCCACATTCTGGACGTCCATCATACCCATGGCCTGGACCCCCATGGTTCACTCCACCAGTCCCGTACTGCATGCACTGGCCAGGATGGGACACCTGGTTTGCTTATTCCACACCACACAGTAGACAATCAACCTCCCAGAGATACAGGAAAAGGTCACACTACTGACCTCGTCCAACAGGACCTGAAACACCGGACCTACCCAAGAACAGGAGGACATTGAAGAGCAAGAGAACTCCATTGGCTCACAACTCATCTTCACCAGATGGGGCCATATTTCTCCACCTCCTACGACTGCAGACAATTTTAAGCAGTTTCAGGAGTTGGTTAAGAGGGTAACTGACAACTTGGAGATTCCACTCCAGGAGGTGGCAGCTTCACAACACAAACTATTGAGACCACACTAAAATTGAGGGTAGGAAATTACACTGCATTATTGCCAAATTATGAGCACAGCAATCATATGAAGATATTCCAATTTATTGATTGCATCCCTGAGGACAGAAAACAACAGTTTGTCCCTCATAAAAGAAGGACAGTTGGTTGTGAGAACCGTGTTGCAGGCTTCCCTCGACGTTGCGGACACAGCAGCTAGAACAGTGGCAACTGCATTTGTCATGCACAGGACGTCATGGCTCCACTCCGCTGCACTTCCTAAACAACTCCGGGTGACAATTGAGGATCTTCCCTTTGATAAAGCAAAGCTCTTCGTAGATAAGACCGATGATGTTATGCACACCATGAAGGATTCTAGGGCCATGCTCCGCATGCTCAGAATCTACACACCTGCAACAAGAAGGAAAACCTTCATGTACCAACCATATAACTCTAAGTATCAACATTACCAGTAAAACAGATGGTATGAGCAACCACACTCCAGACAAAGGCTGCAGCACTGCTGGCAGACAAATCAACAGCCATCAACACCTCAGGCTGCTCCTCCTAAACAACAATTTTGACAATTTGGTCAGGCGTCTGCACCACACCTACTTGCCACAGCCCATAACATCCCCCATCTTGTTCAAACAGTGCCTATGCCCCTTTTACCATCACTGGGCAAGCATAACAGTGGACAAATGGGTACTAGAAATTATCCGCTTTGGGTATACTATCTCTTTTACCTCCATGCCTACAATCCAAACCCCCTTCCCCATCCATCTTCAGGGACCCATCTCACGAGCATCTTGTGCAACAGGAGGTAGAACATTTACTCCAGATAGGTGCCATAGAGTATGTCCCTTACTAACATAGAGGCAGAGGCTTCCTCACCCAAAAGAAAACCAGAGGCTGGAGACTCATTTTGGACTTAAGAAAACTGAATAGGTTCATAAGGATAAAGAAATTCAGGATGGTCACTCTGGCTACCATATTACCAGTTCTGGAAAAGGGGGATTTGTTTGCAGCCCTCGACCTTCAGGATGCATATTTCCACATTACCATTCACACAGAAGACTCCTAAGATTCACACTAGGCAACAACCACTATCAATATGCAGTGTTACCCTTCAGCTTTTGTACTGCTCCAAGGGTCTTCTCCAAGATACTTGCCGTCATAGCTGCCTACCTTCGCAGACTAGGGATTACTATATTCCCCTACCTGGACGATTGCCTGGTAAGAGCACGTACATACATGGAGACGATTCAAGCAATCCACACAGGCAAGCCTTACACAAAAATGTGGTAATGCCAAAAAAGATCAAGCAATTGTTAAAATGGTGGACACAGCCCAGAAATCTTCTATCAGGGATTCCATTCATAAGGGAAACCCTCTCCATCATGATCACTACAGATGAATCATTAATTGGATGGGGAGCACACCTACAAGAACACACCGTTCAAGGAAAATGGTCAATACAGGAAAGCAAATTGTATATAAACCTGCTGGAATTACACATGTCAATGAAGGTATCCTTTCCAGTAGCAATTATGTTGGCATGACACATAAGTGAGCTCGCAGCACTTATGGCCCATCCACTGTACACAGTATTTCATAAAGATAAAGTCCCTTACAACCTCATCCAAAATTTCTCCCCAAAGTGTCATCAGCATTCCACCATAACCAAAGCATTCATTTACCTATGTTTTATCCGAAACCCCACGCTAATACATGGGATGCGGCCCTCCATATGCTGGATGGCAGACAAGCCATCACATTTTACCTAGAAAGAACAAAACCCTTTAGGAAATCTCCCAAACTTTTTGTGTCCATTACAGAACACTCTAAAAGCGATGCCATATCCACCCAAAGGCTATCAAAGTGGGTTTCCAGCTGCATCCGAACATCCTGCACGCATTCAGGGATAACACCACCCCAAACGGTCAGGACACATTCGACTAGATCAATGTCTACATTTGCAGCCTTCTTGCATAACGTGCCAATCACAGAAATATGCAAAGCAGCTACCTTGGCTTCGACCCACACTTTCATAAAACATTATGCAATCGATCAGGCATCAAGACAGCAATCGGACTTTCAGTACTCTCATCCATTCAACCTAACAACTCCGAAATTCCCTCCACTAGTTGAGGGCACTGCTCGAGAGTCACCTGGAGTGAAGCACCCACAGGGACACTACTCGAAGAAGAAAAGAGGTTTACTCACCTTGTGCAGTAACTAATGTTCTTCGAGATGTGTGTCCCTGTGGGTGCTCCACTACCCAGCCTCCTCCCCTCTACTTCGGAGTCGAGCGTGGCAGTTCTTCAGTAGAGAAGGAACAAAGGGGGTCAGGTTGCACGCACCAAAAAGGGCTCCAACAGCACCGTGAGATGGGGATGGCACATGCGTGACCCGGACGGACATTTTGACATAATCTCCGATCAAGGAAGCAAGGATGCGCCAATACCTGTATTGGAGCACCCACAGGGACACATCTCGAAGAACATCAGTTACTGCACAAGGTGAGTAACCCTCTTTTCACTTCTGCAGATATTGGATGAAATTCTGGCCCCATTGAAATCCGTGGCAACACTTTCATCTACATCAGTCAGATCAGGTTTTTACGCATTAGGTTTGATTCTCCTCTCACTCACAGCAGGTTTAGACTGATGTTACTTGTCCTCACTTCAGTGGCATTACACCTTACTTATATCAATGTAAGTGAGAAGAAAATCAGACCTTTTGTATATTACAGAGTGATTAAAAATGGTCCAGCTAGTCTACTATCCTCTCAGCAACCAGTGCTTCAGAGGAGAGTATAAGAATCTTATTGTTACAGAGAAGTACTGGGATAGATTGTATGGCCACTAGTCTGTTGTGTGTGTACCCAATCGCTGGATCTCATGTGCTTTCAAGCCAACTGGGTCTGGACAGAATATATTCACTGTTTCACTGAGCTTGTTAGGCACATTCCCAGGCTCAGACCCTTTGCTGATTCCTTCTTTGGGACATGGAACTACAATCCAGCTACCCTAGTCCCTGAAACCAGTGACTCAAACCACCAAGCCCCCAAGTTCTAGTCACTTCCACAAACTCCCCAAGAGCTCTGCTGAGGCTATGGTCTTGTTGAGCTTCTTGTTTAACCCCTTCAGGGACAATGTGGCAAGAAAGCAAGGAACAAGGTTTAGCAAAAGAATTTCTTAATCAAAGTCACCTTACTCTTGAAAACACTCAACAGTTACAGATTTTAAAACGACAAAAGTTTTTGGGGTATTCCTGCCCCAGACTGATCCATCTCTCCCCTTCTGCGAGTCACTGTTTCAGACTAGGCAGAGTCCCTCCTGCCCTCTCTCTCTCTCCTGCACATCCTGCTTATGTGTTATAGTGGTTGGCCTCTTGCACAGAGCAGCACGCTCTCTTGAACAGTGTCTCTGCCTGCTTGACATGTGCTCTCCTGGCATACTTCAACACTCTCCCCCATTCTTGCTGGCACCACCTAGAAAAATATTGTTCCATAGGGGTGGGCCAGTAGCTGAGAGTCATTCAAACTTGCTAGCTCCAGATTGCCATTTTGATGGCTTCTCAGTGATAGTCGGTCAACAAATTGTCACATGCTTTTTCTGTGCAGGGCCGCTTTCTAGAGTGTAATTCAGTACAAATTTAGACACATGTTCAGTACATAATACAAAACGAAGTTCATAATCCTATACAAAGATACCCCCATTCTCTCACACTCATAATAGATAATTGTGGAATAACCTGCCTATAGAGGAAATTTCTTGTTAACTCCATGTAGTTAGTGGCTGGTTTATGCCATGAACATGAAGGTTTTTTTTTATTTAAACTGTTTGAAAGCTACATTCTTACCACACCAAAGGAGCATTATGAGCATTATATAGAAGAATAAAAATGGGAGTAAATAAAGATTTGACCCACTGTTCCCTGTGTTGTGTAGAATAATATATTGTTTTTCTACAAAATCTTAGGTATGCAAGAGGCCTCTAAGAAGCTTACAGAGTCTCTTCATGAAGTATATGAACCAGAATGGTATGGCCGTGAAGATGTGAAAATGGTTGGAGAGGTAAGAGGTGTGAATGTGAAGAAGCATCATGGTTGAGAATAGATTCACCTGAATCAAAGAATGGAAATATCAAACTTAAGTCCCTATGTTCTTCATTTACTGCACTAATTTATTGATGCAGAATGTAATTTCATGGCTCCTAGAGAGTATCTTATGATAATTAGAGAACACTCCATGCACAATATTTACATCATAATGCAGTCATAGATATAGATATAGCTTTATATTTTTTAAATAATTATTTTTATTTTTAAAATAAAAATGTTGACATTCTAAACCATTATGCATAATGGCCTTTACTCTCATCTCACTCGCTAATTTAAAACCCATGTAATTCTATTAACTTCTGTGGAGTTACTCCAGATTTATTTCAGTGTCCTGGAAGTGAGAGAAGACTCAGGCTTAATGACAGTTATTTGACAAGATATTGCGAGGCATCTTATATGCACAATTATAGGATTTAGAATGTTTATGATCATCCTGTAATATTTTATAATAATGGTAGGGACTAATTATAGTAAAAAGAATACCTGATTGCATACTGACTGTTCTCTAGCCAGAGTCTGTTCTCATTTACAGTGATGCAAGTCTGGAGAGTTACTCCAGATTTACAACACTGTGGGAGTAAAAAATGAGCTTTTTATCTTTGGACCAGGCCTTGTGCTGGTGTTGTCATTAAATTTTTTTCTTTATGGTGTAATAAATATTAGGAGCCAAAGTAGGACCTACTGTAAGCATGTTTAAATCCCGAGGAAATCTATGGACAAATTTATTGATGACGAGGGTGTAAATTGATCAGAAAACTGACGTAAATTATAATCTAATGTAATTTGTACTGATTTGGCATTAAGCATTGGAGCTGTAGCAGGAAAAACAAATAAAAAGGACTGTTAGATAAAACAGCCTTCCCAAACTCTCTTGTTAATAGCTTTTCCTGCTATTCTCCTCCCATTTTCCTCCCTGCCAATTGAATATAAGTTACATTTGTTTTGTACACACACAGAATGCCAAATCAGTGTAAGTTACACTACTTCTCTGCTTATATCGACTTCAATTCATTGTCTGAACAACTTACATCTGATTTATAGCTTATATTACCATTTACATCATTGCTAATTTTGGCCTTCGGGATGAAATCTTTTCTCATAAATACTGTGGTAAATCCAAAGTATTCGCACTGATTCTAGAAGAGTTACTCTGGGTTCACAGTGTGATGGATCTGCTAAGCAGGTGACTATAACTCCCATCAGTCCCCCTCCCACTGCATTTCCCTTTCCCCTGGCAAAGTAAGGGGGAAAGATCTTGAACCAGGAGCTGTCTGGGCTCTGCTGGGAGGCAGCAGCCCCATGGCAAGAAGGGAATTGCAGAGAAGCTGAGTTCAGAGCAGCTTCCCCAAGAACTACATACAGAGCTGCGTGGAACAGACTGTGTCTTCCAACATTACAGCCAGAAGCAGGTTAGTGTGGGACGTATGGGGGAGCAGCAGCAGCTGGGCAGGAAGTCAGTGCAGAAGAACCTCAAGGAGGGAGACTCATTGAGACTAGCCTGGAAACCTGCAAGCTCCTGTTTTCTTGAATGGAAATGGGACTGGAAAGGGCACCTCAGGTGCTAGGAATGGAGAGCCCTGACTCTCAATTGGACTGTCCCAGGGACCCAAATAAGAACCACTGTGGTTCACTTTGAACCGTGACTGTTTAAGCGTCTATACCTAGGGTATTTGCAAACATTTCCTTGCCTGACAGCCCTGTAAAATACCCATTCACTTGCCATATGTCTGAGTGGTTATTGAGTCCCACCAGAACTAACACCTACAAGGCCTAGGTGCTGAGCAGGCACAGTGCTTGCCTCTGAGTCATGGTGCATCTGGCATGCCACTGGAACCTTAAGGACTTGGTGTACTCCAGTCATGAGCAACCACAATAATTACACTGGTGTTGGAAATGGGATTCCAAATGGCAAATTTGGCTGGCAGGTTGTAAAGGGCAGGTGCCATAGGTAAGAGGGCTGTTTGGTGGGTAGAAGTGAACAACCCTGATCTAAGTTTTCTCCTGAGCTCCAAGAGTGGAAATAGACAGGGAAGTGCTGTTGGGAAGGGGTGATGTGAGTTGTAGTCCCCTGTTAAGCGAATCCATCACACACTGGTGTAGATCCAAAGTATTCCCACTGATTTAAGAAGAGTAACCCTGGATTCACAGTAGTCTACCTCAGAACAGAATCTGGTATTGGTCTCTATGACATGCAGGAAAAATTTTACGTCTCCTGTCCTGTGTGAATACTGTCTCAAACAGGGTAGCACATGACACACTACAGTCTGTACAGCTAAGCCTTTTCCAATTTAAATCTGAAGTTTGGATGTGATGTTATAGATTTATGCATTGCAGAAAATACAATTTAGGAGAATAAGCTTACCTTGTCAAGTCCATAGGCAATTATTCCTAAATAGCTCCATCTAAATGACCTTGATCTTTATGTTAGGAGAGAAAGTGATTTGAGGCACTAATCATTTATTCACCAAGTGCTTTTCAGTCCCATTAACTTTTTGAAAACCTTCAAGATTTTAATTTATCTAAAATGCGTCTGCAAATTATTTTCAAATGCCAATGTACCATAATTGCTATTGCTTGCTATGATCCAATGCTTGCTGATTTTTACGCAACTATAATTAAATATTGTGTTAATAAATATGGACTTTTAAAGTGTGATTAATGGGTTGTAGTAAGAGTATTATTCATTAGAGTCTGCAATTGAGATAGGAAATAGATTAAATAAATACTGGCATCTTATGTCATACTACATTTACAGTATGTCTTATGGCACAGAATGAGTAAACTGTCACTAGAAAATAACCTTGAGGACTGCTGCTTGCCCATGGAAATTCAGTGGTCCTATAGGGCACTGGTTCTCAACCTTTCCCATACTAGGAACCCCCCAAAACTTCCCTCTTATTTAGGTGAAATCTAGCAGGGATCCCTCTCCCATTTAGAAACATGATAATAATAGGGTGACGTGACCCCCTAATACCTGTTCATGTCCCCAGATTGAGAACCCAGTCCCAGAGGATTTTAAGAAGGGCACTGTTGGTCTAGCAGCAGCAGAACTTTGCATCTGGCATGGACTGTCCCTTCTTTCTCCATAGATACTCCTAATCAGTCCGACTACATTAACATGCTCAATGACAGGAGAATTCCAATGAGCATGTTCTGGCAGTTCCCCCATGACTTAACATGGGAGTGAGCTATCCCACAGCTGATGCAAAGAATGGATGTCTTTTTGTCTATTGGGGTAGCAGTGGTTCATATCCTGAATCCAAATTCTCTGATATACAGATCCGCTGAGTTCTGTGAGGTAGACTTATTTATGCCAGCCATTTGCCTTCAAAATGCTCTATTAATGATAGGCAGAGAGAAACAAATATGAGAAACATATATGATCTCTCCTGATCTGGAAGGATACTCAACCAGAAAACAACTGTTAAAATAAAATAAACCCAAATTCTCCATTGTCCATAAATATTACTGAAAAAATCAAAGCTGGGGATACAAATCCCTCTAATGGATGAAGGAACTACCCTTTATTCATTTTGTTTTCTTTTGGTTTTAGTTGTTTTTTGCTGCTCATTAGAGGAAAGGCTATGATGTACATATCAGTGAACCTATTTATAGGTGGGAAATAGGGTAACTTCAGTTTTGGGATTCCCAGCCCGCTAGAATTAGTAGTAATCCTGCATAGCTTGAATTCATGACCTTCCAAGACTGCTACTACTTTGAAGACTGCAAAATTTTTGAATCGAGGGAAATCTATTCTATTGTAAATTAACACTCACGTTGGAGTTGTAGCTTTTTTTGGATCCATTTCACAACTAAATTCTGATTTTTGCAGGAAGAATATAATAGGTTTCCAGGCGAATTAAGCTTTGCCATTTACATAAGTGTTTCCCCTAAGTTATGAGCGGAATTTAAGTGATTTTCAATGGTGTTTCTCTGTATCTCATCTCTTTCTTTACAGAAATGTGATGTACTCTGGGAAGACTTTCATCAAAAACTGGTGGATGGGTCATTGCTGACTCTGGATACATACCTGGGACAATTTCCTGATATCAAAGTACAGTAATGCATTTCTATCCAGGGAAGAATTAAAAGGTTACCAATTACTATTGAGAATTAAAAGGTTACCAATTATTATTACTACAGCCATGAGAGAAATGAAATAAAGAATATACAGAAAGCCAGTTCTCATGTGGAATGTAATATCTAATTCTGTAAGCAAATTCCATTCATAGTATATGCTATTTTCCTGAATGAACAAAATTAAGTATACTGCAGAAGCAGTAACTTGATTTTCTTAAATTGCCCTTTGTGTATCAGACTTTTTATATAGGACTTTTCTGCTCCCACTGAAGTCAGTGGCATAACTAACACTGACTTCAGAAGTGCTGGATCAAGCACTTGAGCCCAAAGTTCTACAGCAGAATTATTAGGATAAGAAGAGCTCTGTCGTGATTCTTTTCTTGGTTAGATGCACCTCTGGATGTTTAAAAGTCACTTGTTGTCTTTGTTCAATTTGAAGCAATAAATGGTTTCTGTGATTTGATCAATCACAAAATCTTTGTAATAAATCTCAGTAGAGATTACTATTGTACAAATCATAACATGCACTCCCCAATCCCCTTTTAATTCTGTCTTCCTCGTAAGAATTTCAAAGTACCATGCACCTGATTTCTCTGAAATTTCAATGTAAACTCCAGATGGAGCAAAACACGTAAGCATGAAGCTTAATGTTTGAAAATAATGGGACTATTCACATGCTTAAAGTTAATCATAGACTTAAGTACCTTGTTGGTTTTGGGCCTTGGAGCATGGCTGTGATGATCAACAATGCGCAGTGGAGAAGTAAAAAATAATTACATGACTAAAGAAGAGTTGGGACTTGAAGGAAAACAACAAGAGTATGAGGAAAGGGAATATTATAACTGGATGATACAGTACATTTTCAAAGCAATCCTGACTCACTTTTAGTTGCCAGCTAGATGCCACTCTTAGGATACTTATTTCAAAGCATCAAAAAAAGATTCCAGCTTTGTTCGAAAGGTTAGAAATGTTCAATTTCTACAGGCTGTGATTGACTGAAATTTAAGGTTAGCCTTTTGTAGCATTGACAGCTGAATTACACATTAAAACAAGACTCAGTTAAAGCCAGTCAGGGTTGGCTGCAGCTCTGGGTGGCACATGCTAAAGATATGTGTTCTGATATTTCAAGATATGCTGGGATCAGCTTCATTTTCACCACAAAATGCTACTGAGGTGATAAGGATATCAAGATGTATTGAAACTGGGAATTTAACGGCATTCGGAACAATCTTTGTAATCAAACAACATCCCCAATCACTGCAGAATACTTCTGAGATGTTCCTGATACATTGCCTTCATGGGTACCAACCAAAGCTGTAGTCAGCCCATGTTAACACATTCCATTTTAAAAGCCATATCCAGATGGATGGTTTCAAAGACTGGTAATTGGAACTCAAGCCTTCTGGGCCAAATTCACCAGTGGGGTGACTGACTGAGGTGCAGCCAGTCATGCCTGTGATGAATTTAGTCATTTTGCTTCTGTGCTGCTGGTTTGAATCAGGCCTTTGCTGATAGTGACTCTAATAATAATCATCTGATGGCTGTTCAGTGGCCTATTTGAAAGGAAAAGGTGGTCTCCATGACTTCCTATAAGACAGGTGTCCATATTGCAAAAATCACCACCCATAACTGGAAAGATTATTTAGTCTCATTTGAGACATGGGGCAGATCCTTTGATATGCTGGGTCAACTTTACACCTCCTCATTGGTGCAAAGCTGCTCTGAAGTCATTTTAGCCTGCCACTAGAGGATTCCAGTAGTACTGGGGCACAGAGCCAGCTTAGTGACTTCTTCAGCACTCCCCAGGCTGCTGACATATGAAAAACAACCAGGGAAAAAGGGACATGGCCACAGCTTCCTTATGAAGGGATGACCTTCAGCTGTGAGTAAGGGTTGCACATTCAGCCCCTGTTATAATTAATACCTGGGACTACGTTAGCACCAGGACAACCCTAGGGTCATGGGTGCTCAGGGGTGACGTAAAGTCCTGCTCCTGAGCTCTGCCGAGTTCTCTTTGGCTGCAGCCAGGATCTGGTCCACAATATACAAAAGGAAGTTTATATACAATATGCATAATTGTAATGTCAGCAATTTTCCAAGACATCTTTTAGCATAGAATCATAGCCTCGTAGGACTAGAAGGGACCTCGAGAGGTCATCTAGTCCAGTCCCCTGCATTTATGACTGGACCAAGCATTATCTAGACCATCCCTGACGGGTGTTTGTCTATCCTGCTCTTAAAAATCGCCAATGATGGAGATTCCACAACCTCCCTAGGCAATTTATTCCAGTACTTAACTACCCTGACAACCGCTCTTGCTGCAATTTAAGCCCATTGCTTCTTGTCCTATCCTCAGAGATTAATGAGAACAATTTTTCTCCCTTCTCCTTGTAACAACTTTTTATGTACTTGAAAACTGTTATCTTGACAACCTCAGTCTTCTCTTCTCCAGACTAAATAAACCCAATTTTTTCAATCTTCCTTTATAGGTCATGTTTTCTAGAACTTTAGTCATTTTTGTTGCTCTCCTCTGGACTTTCTCCAATTTGTCCATATCTTTCCTGAAATGGGGCACTCTGAACTAGACACAATATTCCAGATGAGGTCTAATCTGCCTGGAGTGGAGTGGAAGAATTACGTCTCGTGTCTTGCTTACAACACTCCTGCTAATACATCTCAGAATGATGTTTGCTTTTTTTGTAACAGTGTTACACTGTTGACTCATATTTAGCTTGTGATCCACTATGACCCCCAGATCCCTTTCTGCATTACTCCTTCCTAGGCAGTCATTTCCCATTGTATGTGTGCAACTTATTGTTCCTTCCAAAGTGGAGTACTTTGCATTTGTCCTTATTGAATTTCATCCTATTTACTTCAGGACATTTCTCCAGTTTGTCCAGATCATTTTGAATTTTAATCCTATCCTCTAAAGCACTTGCAACCCCTCCCAGCTTGATATCATCCCCAAACTTTATAAGTGTACTGTCTATGCCATTATCATAATAGCAATATGAGAGGTTCTATGATACCTACAGTAGCTTAGTTGGAATTCCCATTATATATTGTCATAATTAAATGTATTAGTTATATATTCAAAGAAGTCATACCGAGAAGTGTCTTTTCAGCATTTTTCCCAACTTAAAAATGTTATATATATTACTAATTAAATTCACAAACTGTGTAATCTGAAAGGGAAGATTAATTTGTGATACCATTATAACTTAATGAGTCCATTCACTGCTGGAAATAAAGATGTGTCTGTACATGTATTATAAAATTGATATGTGAGGTCCCAGTCCTGCAAGCTCTCCACATGCAGATCTCTTGTCACGCCCTTAATTCTCAATAAATAGGGATATGGATATGGCCATGCAACATCTTGGCAGATGAAAGGAAACACAACGAATCAGTCAGTTCGTGGTGTGTGGCAGTAGTATGGGAGACGAGCCCAATGTGCGAGCGGCAGACCTTTCCACAGTGGCTACAAGTCCACTCGCCAGATGGAGGTTGGAGCACACTTTATTTCCTGACTCACCTGCGGGCCTCAGCCTGGGCTTTCTCCATGATGACTGCACCAGCCTTGACCTGGCTTCTCCAGACTGAGTGGTTGTGGGCAGGGCTCTCCCGGTTATCAGTGGGAATGCTGAATTTCTTGAGACCCTGCTTGACTTTGTTGCTGTATCGGAGCTTTGGCTGCCTTCTGCATCACAGATAGTTCTTGAGTTGGCCATAAAGCACAACCTTTGACAGACAGTCTTGAGGCATGCGCTCCATGTTTCCCAGCCAGTGAAGCCTGTGAGCATCCACCATAGTCTGCATAGACTGTAGGCTGGTTCTCTCAAGGATCTCATTGTTAGTGATCCATTGGTCCCAAGGATTTTTCTGAGACAGCGAAGGTGGAAGCTGTTCAATCTCTGCTCCTGCCTGGAGTACATGACCAGCTGTAAAGGAGAGTACTGAGGACACAAACCTGATAAATGGACACTTTTGTATTCAGGATTAGCAGCTTGTTTTCCAAAGGTGACAGAGGAGGCTGTTCTTGCATCAACTTCTGTATCAAGGCTAAGTGAGCCGGTTAAAGTTGAGCCAATATAGCAGAAGTGATCCATGTTGTCCAGAGTTTTGTTACTGATGTAGACTTTAGGTAGCATGTTAGTGTCCTGTGACATGACAACTGTTTTCTTAATACTGATTACCATGCCGAACTTGATACGTGCATCAGAGAACTTATTCATCATGATCTGCAATATATCAGGTGACTTAGAGATGAATGCAGTGTCATCTGTGAAGAGCAGATTCTGAATAGTGAGCCAGGTGACATGCCTTTTTCTCTGAAATCACCTGATGTTAAACAAGCTGCCATCTGTCCTTGATTCAGTTAGTATGCTAGATTGATAGTTTCCGAAAGTGTACTTAAGAAGAATAGAGAAGAAGATGCCAAAGCCAGTAGGTGATAAGATGCAGCTTTGCTTCATGCCGGTATCAATGCTAAACTCAGACTATGTTTCATTTTCATGATGGATAGTTGCCTTCATTCCTTCATAGATCTCCTTAAATAGGGAGAGCACTTTTTGCACACAGCCAGTTTTCAACAGCCAATTTTTATATGCCATTCCTGCTAACCATGTCGAAGGCCTTTTGTAGGTCAACAAATGCTACAAAGAACCTGTTGTTTTTTACTTTTTTCTTGCAACAAGCTCATTGTGAAGGATGTCAGTCATGGAACATCCAGCTGTGAACCTGCACTGGCTCTTAGAATAAACTCTCTCAGCAAGGACTTGGAGTCATTTCCGCAGGACTCTTCCAAGCACCTTGCCGATCATGCTGAGCAGAGATATCCCTCAGTAATTGTTGCAGTTTGCTCTGCATATTTGTATAAAGTAATTTTGTTTGCATCTTTCAGATCTTTGGGTATGTGGCTTTCTTCTCAGCAGGTGCAGAGAAGTGCGTGATGTCACTTGCAAGCATCCTCCCTCCTGCCTTTAGGAGCTCTGGAGGTATCCGATCACTGCCCGCTGCTTTCTCAGGCACAATCTCTTTGATAGCTTTCTCTACATCTTCAAGAGTTGATATTTGGTCCAGCTACTGCATTGTTGGAAGGTGGGGAATGGAAGCCAAGGCAATATCAAAGTAGAGTAGGGTTCTTTGAGTAGAGTTCTTTGTAATGCTCAGTCCATCAGTCAAGTTGTTCTTGTCTGTCAGTCAGGATGGTACAATCTTTCGCTTTCATATTTGCAGTCTTTTTACAAATTGGACCAAGTGCCCCTTTGATTACATCATATGAACCACAAAGGTCCCCTCTTTCAAAGCAGGTCTGAATCGTCTTGCCTGGATCTTGCCAGTACTTCTGATCACATTCTCTAGTGGCTTTCTGGACTACAGCCTTAGCCTCTTTGAACTTAAGAGTTCTGGACTTAGTTCGCTGAAGTAAATTTAGGCGAGCTTGCTTTTTCTTTTCTATGCATGGGAGCTGCAGAAGTTCAGATGTTATGGACTAGTCAGGTTGTTTTCTCTTTGTTGTTCCAAAGACATCCTTGGCAATAGCCACTGTCGTATTCTTAAAATTGTCCCACAAGGTGTCAGAATCAGCAGCATCATGTTGATCATTTTCAGAAACACGCTCAAGCGCATGTTGAAACTTTGCACAAGTGTCAGAGTCCTTCATGTTAGTGATGTCGAGGTGAAGTTTGTCTTTCAGCTTTGCATGATGGATCTTTTTAAGATGCAATTGGAGCTTGGCCCTGACAAAGGGCATAGTCAGTGTCGCAAGCAGTGCTATACATTGATTGAGCATGCAGTACATTGTGAATGTTTCTGCAACGGATCAGGATGAGGTCAAAGCTGATGCCAGTGTCCAGAGTTGGGTGTCTCCATGTGACCTTGCTGCTGCTGCTGCCGCCAGCAAAATAGGTATTCAAGACTATCCGCTCACAAGAGGGGCAAAGCTCAAGGACACACTGGCCATTTTCATTAAGGCTACCTGTGCCATGTTGGCTAATGATGTGTCCCCAGTGCTCCCAGTTCTTATCCACATGGGCATTGAAATCACCGAGAACAACGAATCTATTCCTTACAGGGACATTCTTGATGATTTGCTCCAGGTGAGAGTAAAACTCATCTTTATTGCTGTTTAGAGTAGTCAAGCATTGGTTTGTAGATGGACAGAAAAGTCAAGGTTCCCGAGTTCATATTCACATCCTGCTGCATGATCCTCTCATTAATACATACTGGAGGGGTACATGTACTAAGGATAGACTTCTTGACAGCAAATCCAACACTGTATATCCTTGGTTCATCCTAGGTTTCCCAGACCAGCAGAAGTTTACTTCTGGCAGATTACTTCATCTGGTGATCCAGTGGATTCTGAAAGTCTTGTCTCACTGAGGATTGCAATATTAACATCCAGTTGTTGTAGTTCTCTGTCAATTATGGCTGTTTTCCGAAGTTCATGGTCTTCCAGTTCAAGTCCGGTTCACATAGCATGAACATACCAACAAGCAATGATAAATTTAGAGCGAACAAAAAAAAAGTTGGAAGGGAGCTTATTTAGCCCACTTTTTCTAGGACCTTCCCTGAATTGAGGCAAGCAGGCCATCCCTGCTTGAACATCTCAGTTGCTGCTGATGCCTGGGTCCTTCCCCACCAGGACGAGCGACCATTGAGCAGAGACCTTCAACATTTATGCATAGGCAAAAGAAAGAAGGAAGGCCCCTCTCCTTCTCTCTCAGCAGAGACTATAGAACTCCAGGGGCAAGACAAAGGACAAGACAAATGGTATAGGTCTGCTGTAGCTTCTAGCTGGAATACACTTTGAATTGAAGGAAGCACCCACCTTATCATGTCCACAACTGCACCTTTTCTGAATGGACGGGTCCCAATAATGTGGTTACCACTGGCCAACAAGATACTGGTTCATCTGCTTTTCGGGGGATATTTCCTTCACCCAGGGGTTTCCACTTCCCTACACTTGGGCACTTCCCAAGGGAAGACAGGTTTATTGACCGGTGCTTGTCACTCGCTGTTGCATCACTGGCTGCACCATCTACACAATAAATAGGTTCCATATTAAAATAATAAGTTACCTAAATTGTTTCTTTCATCAAATGTGCTTTTTACTGTGCAATATTATGATAAATAAAGTTTAGATTTCAAATGAGTGGGTAAAGAATCAAAGACAAATTAAATCAAATGAAATAAAAGTTCCATCTCAGATTGCTTGGATGTGTAGCAATAGTCCTGAATTTTGTATTGGTAATTTTTTGCAGACTCGCATTGCAAAGCGAAGCAGAAAACTGGTGGACTACGACAGTGCAAGACATCACTTGGAAGCCTTGCAGAGTTCAAAAAGAAGAGATGAAAGCAGAATTACTAAGGTAGGATATGTCTTTAAATAATAATGGCAGCAAACACCCTGGGTTTGGGTGAAATTTACCGCTGCACTGCGGGATAGCACAAAGTTTGTTCTCTTTTATTCCAGAAATTGGACTGCTCACCTGCTGATATTTAAACATGTTATGCACTCTGCTAGATCAGGGCCAGAGTGCTCAGCTTCTTGCTGGACTGTGTCCCATTTAAGTCCTATTTTAGGACATTGCACTGGGATTTAAGGGGTGTATAGCTCTTGTGTTTGCCCTTTGTACAGGGACCAGTTATAACTTTTATGGGATAAAAGAACACCGTGTGGGGCTTCGTCCTACAGCACATAATCATGTGTAATCCATTGATTTAACAACATCTGCTTACGTGAATGAGGGTTGCAGGACCTTGCCCTGGATTATTAAATCCTTCAGAATATTGTCTATTGCTCTGTAAATAGATAAATAAAAGAGTATAACTGTGAGAAAACAACATTATAATGTGAGTTCTTTGGAAAATGGCTGTTTTTCAATTTTGTTACAAATGCAAAACTCAGCAAAGGTTCATCCAAAGGTTTAGTGAAGCCCTGAAACCTATACAGTAAAACCGAGTCCGTTTATTGTTTGCATTAAAACTGTGTGGAACTTGTGATTTTGCACATTTTGACACAAAAACAGGTGAATTTTTCTTTTGGTTTTGGTTGTATTCTTTGGAATCAGAAATGCATGGGATTCAAACCTAGGCAAGGCAAACTAGACAAAAATGTTTGCTGTAACCTTTGCAAATTGAAACAACTGAATTTTATACAGCTATATTAAAGAGCCATAGTTTGAACGACACTTTTCGGTTAATAGAAAAACAGATTTGTGCAGTTTCACTGTGTTTGGATAATAAAAGCCAACATGTTTTGCTTTGTTCTAGGCAGAAGAAGAGTTTCAAAAAGCACAGAAAGTTTTTGAAGACTTTAATATTGATTTACAAGAAGAGCTGCCATCTCTATGGTCAAGGTAAGCCAAACAACTTGCACATGTGGGCTAGAATTTTCGAAGGAACCTAACAGTCTCCCAACTCCCTTGAGTGTCACAGAATGGCTGGCCCCAGTAAATGAAATAGGTCCAACTCCCCAGTGCCAGAACCATTGCTCTCCTTTGGTTATTTAAAAGGGGGTAACACCTAGAGGTATAAAGGACGGGGCAATCTAAGAAGAGGAGAGCTAGTGAGAGAGAGAGCTGATGAATTGGAACTGCCTGACTTGGGGGTTTTGGAATTGTTTCTTTAATATTCCATTCAATTGTTTGCTTTCCTCAGAATTATCAGGACACAGTTAAGAATGTTGCTTGTTGTTTGAAAGAAATGAACAGCTCATTATCTTTCCTCCTCTCTCTTCACTCTCCTTTTTATTCCTTTTTTCCTTTCTCTCTGTCATCCTCTCAGACGTGTTGGCTTCTATGTGAACACTTTCAAAAATATATCCAGCCTTGAAGCCAAGTTTCACAAGGAAATAGCTTTGGTGAGTAAAACTGAATGTGTTGTGTGAGTTATACAACAAATGAATGTCTTATTTGGAAGCAGTGGAAAATATTACAGTGATGTATCTGAGAAGTTGTCCTTACTACCTTGATCCCTGGTCACAATGTAGTATTAACATGAGTTTCTACTACACTTCTTTGCGCTATGCCAAAGTAACAATGTCCCTTACATTGTTGGATTAAAATCCAACTGCAATTGTATAATATTATGCTCTTTCTCTCTTTTTAGAATGTCCTCCGTCTCTTTTTCCTCACACTGTAGTCTTAAACATGATTAATGTGGCAAGGTTGCTGAGCGTGTAAGCCAGCATTACTTTAAAACTGCATCAGCTCCAGGAATGCAAGAGGCATTGGTGGATGCTTCCCCCCTTCAAGATCTAACTCTGAATTTCTACAGTGCCAGCAATTTATCAATATATCCATCATTCTCAAACAAACACAGTAGCTTCAGTAAGACTGTTATGAGTATATGCTAATATATTTCACCAAATCAGTGTCTAAGAGCTTATCTACACACAAAAATCAGTTAAATTGAAAAATAACTAAACTGGTACAAAAACTGTGTGCAGACCAGGTGTAAAAGAGAGAGTTTAAAAAGAAAAAGAAAAATGCTAGAAACTCGCCAAGTTTTTAGGTAAGGGTCCAACAGTAACCTTGACTCTCTGCCTCACACCTGAAATCCCCAACCACTGTCCTCTTATAGGTTGGCGATCCCACCATATTCCAAAAATTAAAAAAGCCTGTTCCATTGAATATGAATGCCAAAGGTATGCACTTCAGTTGTGTACAATGATAAAACCCACACCCTTCTACAACACTGGTACAAGGTGGGTCCTGCTTCATATAATTAGAATGTCAGGGTGGATTAAGGGCAAGCCTGTGGATTGAGCTTGGTACTGAAAGGGGCTCAGGTATTGGAATAATTTACAGCATTCTCTCTTACAGTTTTTCTTCAGATACAAGTTACAGGATGTGTTTGTGTACTGTTTTTATTATTGTTAATAAAGTTAATTTAAGACTGGCCCCTTGCAGGAGTTCTCCACACAAACCAAAATATGCCATAAAATGGGCCTCTTTTTCATCTAAGAAACCCCCATTGCACTTTACAAATGTCAATTAATTGCTGAGACATGGAGTCTCTCTCTCTTTCCTGCAGCCAGCTTCCTTCTTCCCTGGCTGGTCTTGTAGTCAAAAAGTCCCCCCTCCCTCTAAAAGTCTGTCCATTTGTTCCTCTCTCCTGCCCTAAGCTTCCTTTGTCTCCCTGACACACTCAAGCTATGTACACACTACCACTTACGTTGGTATACGTTTTGTCACTGAGGGGTGTGAATTAGCCACCCCCTGAGTGACGTAAGTTACACCCACCCAAGCGCCAGTGTGGATAAGTACTACATTGATGGGAGAACTTCTCCTGCTGACATAGCTACCTTTGCTCCCAGGGGCAATAGTAATTAACTCAACAGGAGGGGTCTCTTCCGTTGCCTTAGAGCATCTGCACTATCAGGGCTACAGCGGTATTACTGAGTTTCATCTTTTCAGAATGAGCAAAACACTGTCCAGTCTTTGTTACGATTTTGTAATAAATGTGTACTGCAAGTTCTGTAGTGTAGCCATAGTCTTAGTCTGTGTTTCTAAAAGCTAGTGCTAGCAACTTGGTTCTTTGTCCTGCTTCTGGGGAAATTCCATTCCTTAAACCAAGGTACCCCCCCAGAAAAGTTGAAGAAAACTTGTTTTCCTAGGCTTCAGACAACCCATTGTCACACGGTATTCCCATTTGAATGGGAGCCATTCACCTTAACAACTTATTTTGTTTGTTCTGTAGCTTCTTCCAGATAGGGTGTGCAATATGCAAGAGTGTCCTTGACAGCTCATGGCTCATTTACTGCACGTTGAGGATTAGAGATACATATGGAATTCATAATCTCAAACAGAATGAATAAATTGTACATAGATTGCCCAAATTGTCACAACTTCAGTAGGCTTTGAATCAGGTCTTAAACGAACATGGCACTATGTTATATCTGAAAAGGTCTATATTGTTTTAGGGAAGACAGCATTTCTAAACTAGGCTTGCCATCTGCATTTTTAGCTAATGCTGCAACCTTTAACCTAAAGTCACATTTAATAGGCAAATGTTTTTCTTCTCAGCTATGCCACAAACTGTATGAGGTGATGACCAAATTGGGAGATCAGCATGCTGACAAGGCTTTTACCATCCAAGGAGCACCCAGGTAATAAATTGTTTATTAAATTACCATGAGCTTTCACCTTTTCAAAATAGTCAAGCCATCTTCAATGTCTTCACCTATGTACATTCATTTATGAAGTAAAAGGAATGACTTGGGTGAATATGGTCTACACAGTATGAATAAATATTTTGAATTAGGCCCTTAGTTTTACAGCTAGGACCAGATTCTCAGTTGGTGTAATTCAGTGTCACTCCATTGAAGCAAATTACACCAACATACAGCAGCTAAGGGTCTGACCCTGACATTCTTGTGGGTATCAGTGTGTTGCCACCTCTAATTATTTTATGACAGTTCTTGTAAAGGTTGATGTTTTACTGGCTCCTGAAAGCATGTGAGTTAGGTGAGAATCTCAGACTTCATTAGTTCAGTTACTAACCATCATGGTTGTTGAGAAAAACCTGAGAATACGGCCCCATAAAGGTTCAAAAACTGAAAGGCAAATTAAAAGAATCCCAAAATTATTATTTAAAAAAAAATTGATTTCTAAGCCAATCTCCTGCTTTTTGGGAGCTTATCTCATGATTGTAGAACATGTCAGGTTGGTGATACTGATCGTTTATCGCCTGACATTTTCTTTGCACACAGCATGATCTGCTGCCTCTCTGCCTAGCATAGACAGAAATGGATTTTCTGCTTTCAGCTGTATAATAATGATGGGATGAAAAGGCACGCAGTGTAAAATAATAGTACTTTATCTATAGAAAATAATTGAAGTTTTAGAGAGCTAGAATACATAATTCCTTCATTTCTAACCACCATTCTTTTCCTAAGCAATCGTGGAACTGACTTCTGACCTATATGCTAACTTGTCCCTGAAACACAGTCACATTAGCATTAATTAGAGTGGATCAAAAAGCAGAATTTCTGTCCCAAAGGAGATTCCAATATTTCAACATTTGGTTTCATTCCAAATCAGAAGGAAAACTTGAAATATTAGAACTTTTCACAGAATGCAAAGTTCAGAAAAAATGTCTATTCAGAATTATCCAAACATTTCATTTTGGGTTGGTTTGATATCAATAAGCATCTATGTGAGCTGCCACAATGCTTCATGGGAGTTTTAGTTCAAATGCCTTATGTCCCCATTCTTCCCTATAAACTCCCCTGTTTGGACTACATCTCCCATGATGCATTTGCAGAAACTTTGATTTTACAGGAAACCATTAAGAATTTTCCATCAAAATACTTTTTAACTGGCATTAATATGCACCTGTATTTTGGCCTGCTGTGTCCCCACAAACACACATGTACTTCCCCTGCCCCTCCTCTGCCAAGTTACACTTGCCAGAAATGACAGAGAGAGTGGTGGCATCTCCTGCAAAGTAGTAATCATTGGTTAATACAATATGGCCTTTTTTATAATTTATTTTAATTTTAATTTTAAAAATCTTGTATTTTTGACCTTCAGGTATGACACACAAATTGTTTGTTTGTTTGTATCACTACATGATGTTGTTGTGTGAATACTATCATAACCCATGTTATGGGGCCGTATTCTCAGGTTTTTCTCAACAACCATGATGGTTAGAAACTGAACTAATGAAGTCTGAGATTCTCATCTAACTCACATGCTTTCAGGAGCCAGTAAAACATCAACCTTTACAAGAACTGTCATAAAATAATTAGAGGTGGCAACACACTGATACCCACAAGAATGTCAGGGCCAGACCCTTAGGAAACTTTTCATTATTATGCTAAGATTCAGCATTAAGATGAAGAACCAACAGCTTTACTTGAGTTTAGCTGTTTTGCCAAAAGCCTGCATAAAATTAACTATAGTGAACACTCTGAAATATCTTATGTCCCAACATGCACTAGATCTTGTGTCAAACCCTGGATGGATTCTTTGAGAGTGGTCTTTGCTGGTGTTCCAAAATCTTGGTCAGGAATTCAGGAAAGGGTCATTCCAGGATAAGACAGTTGTTGCTATTTTTTATTGCATCAGAAGTAAATGAAGTAATGAAGTTTGAACTTTTCTTCAGAGGATGGAAGAAGGAAAACAAAACAAAAAACAAAATTTAAAATGTGCAAGTCATTGCATGTGCTGTGTTGAAAGGAAATAAAATAGATAGGAAGGAGCTTGTTAATAACTGCATATTCCTTTTTTTTTTTTTTAAATATTTCCACAGAAAGAGGTGGTGAGTGTGAACTAAAATATATTCTTGCCAAAGAATAAATTTGCTTTGCTTTACTGTTAAGAACATGATTGTGGCTGATTTCCTCAATCATGTAATGCTTCACTTCTCCCTAAAGATACATAGGGCCAGTTCTCCTTTTATTGAATACTGTGCTCATAGAATGCTGTAGAATATAGGCTCATTAATTATAGAAGGAAAAATCTCTTTTCTTCAACATTAGACTTTAGAAATTTTTAGATAGTGAATTGTCCCTCAGCCAGACCACTTGGTGTAAATTGGCATAGCACTGACGAAATCAACTGAGCTATGCTGATTTACACCAGCTGAGAATGTGGCCTTATAATTAGTAGTATTTTTTGGTTTCTGATGAAATTTCTTCTTTTAGGTGTTGTTTTTATTACTATAATTTATTATTGTTCCTTGAACTGGAATTATATGTCACTGGAGCCTTTTTAGATTGTGAGCTGTGTAAAGTAAATTGGCTAATGAAGACAATAATTGTCATTCATATTTTATGATACTTTCAAACTTACATGAGAAATCATTTCAAATACAGAATCTTCTGAAATGTAAGTACTCTATTTTTTCAAGATATAGGCATGAGAACAAGAACAGTAGATGTTCTAGAAAACAGAATCTCTAGAAAATAAGGATTTCCTTTGGCACTATAGCACTGATAGTTTGAATTTAACCACTGTTTTAGCTCTTTATTACATAAAGGGCCAAATACATTCCTGATGTATAGCTCCGTTGAAGTCAGTGGTGTTACATCAGGGATATATTTCAACTATTGTGTCAAAAATATCATTGTTAGAGGCTACAGAGTCAGAAACCTACATTTCTCAAAGGATTCAGAAATACAATTCATGGGAGTCAGTGAAAGCCTCATGATATATTCAGCATTTGTTGCTTTGTGTTCATCCAGCGATTCAGGTCCACTCCGCATTGCGAAAACACCATCACCGCCGGACGAGGCCTCTCCCCTACCTAGTCCTTCATCTAGTCCCAATCATACACTGGCACCTGTTTCATCTCCTGCACCAGCTCGGCCTAAATCACCTTCACAGGTAGGAATAAAACTAACTTGGGGAGTGAACTTGTTACATAGTGTGGTGTAGCTGAGCTTTTGTGGCAGATTCCACAGCAGATAAAACTGGTGAGATTTAAATTTGGGTGGTGAGTGCTGCAATTCAGGAGAAGTGATTTCTAAATTAAAATGAGAAGTGGTTGTGAGCTGCACTAATACTGCTTTGTCAGGAAGGGCTATGACACCACTACGTGCCCCAGCTGCTCCTTCCTGTGTTGCAGGTGCTGGTTGAAACTGATCTTAATAAGAGGCCGCGGGGGAACGGATTGAAAATAGAAAGTGATGCTGATTGAGATAATTATGTCTAGGCCCTTTAAGATGATGCATATTCAGGATTTTTCATGGGAATTAGATCTATTCAGCACATAAATTATCATATGAAAAACTTGAAAAATGTTTGTGTATTAATACAAAAATAGAACTGTAGATTACATTTTGTCTATTATTGACTATTTATGCACAGCATTGCCATTAAAAAGTCAACATTAACCAAGAGTGACCACCACACAGTGTTTTGTACATTTTCATGACATTATTTGTCTCTGAAGGGTACGCACACTGCTTGCCTCTATACTCACAGTCTACTTGCAACACTGAAGGGCCAGCTCTTCAGCTGATGTAATTTAGTGATGCCCTATTGACTTCACTGGAGATGCATTGATTTACATCACCTGAGGATCTGCCCAAGATTTATATGGCTGATTTTTACATTATCACAGGCATGTATATTATATTAGGCATTAGTCCAAGGTATGGATTTACCATGATTATTTTTATCCTTTTGATATCAGAAGGATTATAATTTGCTTTCATAAAGAGTAAATGTGATTTGATTTGTTTTATTTTGTGACTTTTTCTGTGTCACGTTGTACGAAATGTGTCATCACAGCATCTTTGTTATAGCTGGAAAAGTGCAGTGCTGTCTACTACTCGATTCTCCTCAGTGCAGGAAACAGTGCTGTACAGACCTACTGCATGGTAGATGTCCTTAGACTCTGTTAGTTCCTGACTGTAGACCCTGCATGGAACGTTACCTTTTCTACCATCTCTGCTTGATGCTGTTTATCGCAGTTATAATCCCAGAATTCACGGGTGCGTCATCACAAAAGCCTCTATCCAGCAAAGTACTTAAGAATGTGGGTAGTTAATGGGACTATACAAATACTTCAAGTTGCACATGTACTTCAAATGCTTTAGTCGATCAGGGCAAAAAAAAAGGACAAATATTACCAGATTTTAAGAAATGTTGCATACTTTCTCATTTCAGCCACACGGCTCAATGGCATTTTGAAAAATATTTCCTGGTGTCAATTAAGTCAAAACTGTTTGGTTCAGTTAATGCTATGTTGATAGTTAAACTTCATGATCTAATGGGATGCTGAGGGGAAACAGTATGCTATACTATCCCTCCCCTCTATCCTCAAATGCTTAATACAATGTGATGCCCCGCCAACTTTTACTGAGTCTGAAGTTTCCCTGCTAGCCTGAAATAACACTTTCTCCTTTTTAAGCCTCCTTCTATTTTTGTTTTTGTTTCCCTGTCTTTGATGGGATTCTACACTACAGACCTGAGGCACAGCCCAGCAAAGTCAACCAAAAGATTCCCATTGACTTCACTAGGCTTTGGACCAGGACCCAAAAAGACAAAGCTTAAAAACTTATCCTAAAAGACTTGCCATTTGTCAGACCTTTGTATTTGAGGATTTCAAGAACACAAGACTTTGATGGCTGCATCTGAGATTTGTTACCCCCCCCCTAAAATTAATTATGTGTAAAAAAATTACTTTTTAAAAAAATTGTTACTTTTGCAGAGAGATACTCTATCCCAGACAATATACTGGATGTCTTCCCTGGAAAACTGAAAATTCTAAAATATTTATTTACCAGTAGATTATTCCACATTGAAGCATGTCACTACAGCAAATTACTTTTGTAACTGCAAAATTAAATAAATCCTGTTGCAGGAGGAAGCCCGGGTTATGCAGTTTATGTCAAACTAGAAAACAATAGCACAAGGAAACATATTTCTGTAGGCACTCAAGTTTCCTCTTAAACAGTAATGTATACAGTATTGTACCTACCCTATCAATTGGGAACTAGGCTACTTCAGACTAAATCGCTGGCCTTTAATTGATTTCAGTCTGGATTGATTGCTTGTAGTTTTAAATAAAGAAAGTTGGCCAATCTTACATATTTTCTCTTGGATTAGAATCCACAGTCAAGAAAAAGGTAATTGATGCAGATGATTGGCACCTTTTGTTCAGTAGAGTGCCTAGGACTGAGCATTAAAAGTTTCCATTTCGCAATACATTAATGTGAAGTAGGAACATTATAGTTTGTGCCCTCAGCATCCACACGGAGTTACAATGCAGCACTTTGGTACGCACTGCTATTCACACCTTCATAGTCCAAACTCCAGGGCAATGTAGACATTCCCTTAGTTTTAGGGATAAAGAACACTATTTCCCAGTGCTGCCAGCTACTTAACATTACTAATCTTAAATAATGGGTGAACGTAAGTCAGAAGAATTACATCAGATAAACTGAAGAAATTAAGAAAACAAGGAATGATAGAGTTAAGTTTGTGCAATACTGCTAGTGTGTTGCAGATGAAGTGTCTTCCAGCATATTACCCTAATAGTTTAAATCTTCAGCCAAGAAATGTTTTCATTTAAATCCTTTAAAATTGAGTCTCTGTAGACCTGAGGAATTTATTTTTTTAAATGTTTTCCTCCCTCAAACCTGGTGATTTTGAACAGTCTGATGGTAAGATTCTGATCTGAATTACATCAGTGGAGTTGCTGAGATCAGTGGAGTTACTCCAGATTTGCACAGGGGCAACTGAGATCAGAATCTAACCCCCAAATATGAACCCTTTATTGTAGCCCTGCTTAAAACCTAAATTCATTCTGTTATATCTGTTTTAAGTTTTTACTTCATGACATTTTTGCTCTTTATCTAGTTGAGGAAAGGACCTCCTGTCCCACCACTGCCTAAACTCACACCCACACAGGAGCTGCAGCAGGAGAATATCATCAGCTTCTTTGATGACAACTTTGTACCAGAAATCAGTGTGACGACTCCTTCACAGGTCAGTCTTAGAGATGATGGGTTGCTACAATAAGAGTCTGATCTCGCAAACCTTTCAGTTTTCCAAGTGGGGAGTTACTATTAATCTCAGTTGGGGTTCTGAGTGCAGAGGGCATGCAACTCTTATCTTTTATAGTATTGTTGAATGAGTTATACATATTATTCATTCTCAAGAGGATTAGCAGTGGTGACATATTGAAAAATGAAGAGAGATGATTTGTGGAGAATGGCTCCAATTAAAAGGCCTGTGAAATGTTTGCAACTACACTTGACACACATCTGATTTCAGGTTTCATTAAATGTTCAAAATTCAGCCGAGTTTGTTTTTAAAGCCCAATGCTCCCAAACATCCCAAAATCCACTTTTGAGCAATCCTGGCCTGATTTATGGTCTTCCCACAAAATTATGAGGGGGGAAAAAAATCTTAGTTGCTCCTGATTCTGCCTGGGGAATGTGGCAGGGCGGGGGAGGGAGGAATGAAACTGTGATTTCAGTTATGTTTTTGTGCAGATTTTCTCCATGATTGTGTGTAGTGAAAGCAAAATATATATATTTGCATGTATTCATGCAAAGCATCTCCATCTGAATCCAGGTACCTCTCTGGTTTTGACCTGTGTGAACATTAATTACACAACAGTGCACTGGACAAGATAACTTGGTTTCTTAGTCTAATTATATTCTAAAATGAAATAAAAAATAGTGTCAGTTCAAACATTTATAAAAAAAATCAGTTGTGCAAAATGTGCATGTATCAATTTCATTTAGTTACTATGATCACAGGCACAGCCATGATAATTGTAGGTACAAATGGTCACTTAATGATTGTGAGCTATCAGGATAATTGATTACATGCAAGTATGAAATCTGAGCTAGGATGAACAGGTAGCAAGTGTGAAAAATCGGGATAGAGAGTGGGGGGGTAATAGGGCTCCTATATAAGAAAAAAGCCCCAAATATTGGGACTGTCCCTATAAAATCGGGAAATCTGGTCACCTTAATCTGAGCCTATGCCTGAATTAATGTGGTATGTGTTTACAAATATTAAAAGTCTGAATTAATGTGGTGGAGTTAATGTTTTCATCGGAATTTATATGATAAGACCAAGAGGCTGTAAACAAAATTAAGAAAAACAGAATTAGATTCCAGACTCAGTTCAAGTAATGTGTAGATTTTCTTGAAAAAAACGCAATGCTATGTTTCCCAAGAATTCTACCCTGATGAAGATACCATCGATTTAGATCTGGCCAACACCTTAAACTTAAGTCGACCTAGCTACATCACTCGGGGTTGTGAAAAATTTCATCTCCTGTGTGACGTGTTGACCGAACCCCACTGCAGATGCAACTAGGTTGATGGAAGAATTTTTCCATTGACCTAGCTACCACCTCTGGAAGCAGTGGATTTACTACAGTGACGGAAAAGCCCTTTTCATTGCTGTAGTATGTATCTACACTACAGTGCTACAGCAGCACAGTTTCAGCATGGCAGCTATGCCACTGTAGCGCTTGTAGTGTACACAAACCCGCAGACTCAGTGCCCTAAGGGGTCCCTGCTGGCAGAGGAATGTATTGAAACAATGCATGCTTTGGCCAACATGCCGCCCTCCTGGGTCAAAAACACTAATTGGGAGGCCTTTGTAGGTAGATTGTGGAGCCCCTGACAGAGTGAGTGTTTCAGGTGCCTTGCACCACAGCATTCTGAGTTCATGTGGACTTGCCACTATGGGAGAACATGAGTCCTGGATTATGCAGTAGGTGCCAGTGTAACCTGTGTCTGAATATTGTCCCCTGTATTAAATATTATGTCTAATTTTTGTCTGTCTGTCTGTCTAGATAGATAGCTATGGGCCTGATTTTCATTTACACTAAGATCTAATGGTCTTGAATGAAGGTTAATCACATTTTCACCACCTTCAAGGCCCACTTACGCTGCCAGATGGGTGTAAAGGGTCTCTAATGTAACTAAGAACTTGGGATAAACCTATATTTTTACTACTGGTGTTATCGCATTTTGTATGTTTTTATAAGGGAAGTAATTACTGAAAATATAATGAATGAATGAAAATAGTAGAAAGCATACTCTCCTCTCATATACTTTTAGATTATATATTACAAATGCAGTATTGTATTACTCCAGTTGGTTTGGCAGTGCAGTCCTGAGTGGTCGGAATGCCTTCAAACCTACAGAGCCCTCTAATGGTGCGGAGCTTTAAAATGATTATTAAATCTTTCAGTGGCATTTTTACTGAAATCATCAAGATTTCACCAAAGCTACAAGTTGATGAGTGGTGCCATGCTGCACTGGTTGTACATTTCAAAAAGGATTTTCAACAGTTAAAAGCCCTCCTTCTCCTACTCCTCCTTTCCCCTACAGCACAAGAAAAAAAAAACCCATTACTATGTCTGGTCATAGTTTGCTATTGGCTGATTGTTTATTAAGCACCAACAGCGTGCTTGGTGCTGTACAAGACATAAAAATAAAGTAAGTCCTTCCTGACAGAGTTTAAAATGTAGGGCTCTGATTCAGGAAAGTAGATGAGGACATGCTTATGTCCGTCCCTTTTCAGGAAAGCATGCGAGTCCCATTGACTGAAAGACAGACAGAGAGAAGACTGACACCTTGGGAGACCAGAGGAAGGTGATTATTTAGAATTGTGTTTTCTTCCCTGGTCTCACACCTCTCTTTTCAGTGTTAGGGTGGGATACTGAAGGTATTTGACACAATGTAGGGATTTTAGGTGTCACTGCAATACTCGCATAATAATACTGCTCACTGTTTACATTATGCCTTTATTTTCAGGATTTGAACGGCGGGATAAACAAAATATAAAATGATTATGAGCTGTTCCCATGCTTATTCCCATCACTGTAGTTTCTGGGTGCCAAACACATTAGTTAGAGAGATGAGGCAGGTGTGAGGTGGGATTTTCAACAGCCTAACAGTCAGTGGGAAAACTCTTACTTGTTTCAGTGGGAGCAGCGGGAGGCCAGTGCTGAGCATTTTGGAAAATCTCACATATAATGCCTCCCAGAGCCCCAGTGAGGGTCGGGGAGCATGGCTGCTGAGTCAGGCTTGAAGAGGGTAGGTATATCATGCGCTCCCCATTGCACCTAGCTAGTTCCACTGACTCTTCCTGGTGAGGGAGCAAAGCAATGGTCCTGTCCCTCCCCACCCCTTTCTATCTATTTTGGACAGGCTAGTGCTGACAGTGGCCTTACATAGTCTTTGTACTGAGAGGGTGGCACCCTAGCATGGGTGCCTACATTTCTTGCATCTTCCTTCTCCCTTGCACACTTGTGCTTAGACAGGCACAATTGTGCCTTTGCCACACACACCTAGTTCAAGTCTTCTTGGCGGTAGATCATTCCATTGTTCATTCATGATTCATCCTGTTCTGCAGACATTAATCTGCAATATAGAGAATAATTTGTTAGACGTTTCTCTATGTTTCACATCTTTATGAGAGGTTTTCCTAAGATTTTCTGCTTTCCTAAGTTTTTATATAATTCAGTAACTAAATTTAAACTATATCATTTTTCTGAGATGCTTTTTCATTTTGGCCTAATGGTAGCTGATGTCATAATAATCACTTCTAACAGTCAGTATCCTATCACAACAGATACTTCACCTTGTCACTTTGCAGGGACTAAATGAGACTCCCACTCGTTTGTTTCAGTTCTCATAAATAACAGCTTCCTTCCCAAATCTCAATAAAAGATAATTAAATGATCTGTACTTAATCTGTTTCTGATTACATTCTGGTTAATGCTCTAGGTTATTTCATGAAGCTGTATAACTATATGAGTGCTAGTGCCTCAAGATCATAGTGTAATAAAATCTAAACCTTGCTGACAAGTTCATTTGATAAATCTTAACAATGGATATAATTCTAGTGTGTGTGTGGGAGGGGGGGGGATGGGTGTTAATTACCTGAGTCATGTTATATGCTGTATTTTCAATATATCCGTGTGACATAGGATTATGCTCAAATCTAATTGGAACTCCTCCATGTACAACTGTAAGCCAGTTCATCTGAAAATCAACATCAGAGAGATTTTTTTTAGCCATGTAATTCCTTGCACTGAATATGAGTTTATAAATTCTATTTATATACAGCTTTAAAGTGAAGTGTATAAATTCACAGTAAATATTCTGAGCCTGATTTTTCAGATCATTTACGCACCTAATTTGCATGGACATTTACCATGCTCACGCATCCAAATCAGCTTTTTTCATGAGAAATTATCTAATTAGACACATTTGAATCTGCCATTTCCCAGTAGTAGAGCTCATTTACAGTGCTTTCACACTTAATCATTTTAAAACTCTGGACCTATCTGTTTAGACTACTCACCAGCAGAGAGGCGTTTGTGTGTATTATTTTATTATTCACCATTGTGGGGTCTCTAATCTGAATTCCTTTAAAAATAATATGGGACAGACTCACAAACTAATACTTCAGTAACCTGCATACTCCACATTTGTATGTAAAAAACCAGTAGTTCATCTCTTCTCTCTTCTGCCAAAATTTAATAACCAAATGCTCTAGTGAGGCCTCCTTGCAAGAACTAAAGATACTTTACTAGACAACGATTGGAAATAACTAAATCTGAGTTGTAAATTACATTTGTGAAAAGTAGCATTTTGTGATGCAGCATTCTAATTATTCTTTCATGTTTGTTCACATAGGGCCTGATTCAAAGCCCAATGAGTCAATAAAGATATTGTTTTGACTTCAGTGAGCTTGGATCAGGCCCTTACTTGATAATTCATAAACAGCAAATAAACGTTATACTGTAGTTAATGCTGACTTTTGGACAGGTCAGTGTAGCAAGATTTAAGTGGGACTCTACTGTTTGGCGTTAGACATTTATTAGAGTGAAATTGGATTCACGCATATTTGTTGCCCTTTTATGTTAACTTTTCACAAACAGTTGAGCATTATGGTTGGGGTTTTCCCTTGGGTTTTCAAAAAAAAATTCTTACCCTACAGCTTTATTATGTCTGGTAAACATGAACAGAGAATTCTCCATAGAATTCAGTTAAGTCTTTAGAGAATGTTTTTCCCTCTGGTTGCAGGTACATGAGAAACCTTCATATTTTGCTTATGGTGTGGTTTCTGTATGAGTTTAAAGTGATCATCTCTCCTCTAACAGAATGAAGCTCCTGAAGCTAAGAAAGAGGAATGTTTGCTAGATCTGGACTTTGACCCTTTCAAGCCAGAAGTGGTATCAACAGGAATAACCCAATCACCCATGTCTCAGGTATTTCTTTGCTAGGGGCATGGTAAGCAGGAATAGAGCATGCTGAATTTGGTAACAAAGATCTGCCTCATGAATTAATGAATGATGGATTTACAATTTCTGAAACACTTAATCTCTCGTAGCTCTTGTTAGCCATCCATCTTCCTATTTCAGCAATGCCAGTAGAACCTGATGATGAGGTAGGGGAGGAGAGAGAAGTGTCAGGCTAATGTGAGATGATAGTCAAGGAGAGCAGCCACCTGTATCTGATGGCTTTGACTGTGGCATTGAACCTTTTTCTCAAGCCATGGAATAACTCAGAAAAAACGTTGTAACCTTCCCAAGCCTGGTTTACTGACAGGTTTGTTTGTTTTGTTTTGTTTTTAAATCCAGCTATGACTTTCTGTGCCTCAGAGGACACTCAGTCTCATAGGGTCAACATGCTACCACTTTGGTGTGATGGAGTCTTTGTTCTAAGTACAGAATATGACCTGATTGGCTTTCTTTTTCATAAATCTGTTTTATAACTGTAAGCAAAATAAAATAAAATGGTCTTCCATGATTTCCTGTGAGATATTATAGGAAAGAATTGTTCTGTATTACATAACGATCTATGCCATGTTGACTGAAGGTCGCTTCCCTCAGCAGAATTATGTGTAATATGGGAATTGCTGGCTTTCTGCTGGCTTGACCTAGTGAAGCTCCAATTTCAAGCCCGTCTATACTGGAACTAAACAATGTTAATGGAATCCTTTCTAAATACACTTATTGCTAGTATTCTAGATTCTCTGGCCAGCATGGACCTATCTCTTGTACAGCAGGCAGAGAAACCATGTTAACACACTGCTAGCAAGGACCGTGTTTCAGTGTGGTTCTGTCCTGACTTGATTTGAACTGCAATGCACATAGAGTCTAAATCAACTGTTTAGGAGCTCAACAGTGGTGGAAGAGAAGACGAGAAACCAGGTGATTGAGACAATCTAGGTTCTCTACTGATCTTTCTGTCTGTGAATTAATTTATTTGGTGAGCATGCCTGGTTATATAATAGATCTATGGTGATTTCCACTGATATATGTGGGGACAGAAAAACATCACAATATGAATTCTTTCAAACCCCAAGTCAAATTTTTCATTGCAGTTTCCCTAGTGTTTAGCAGAATGTTTAATTGTCATGGAGTTTGTCACATCCTACTTGTTATTTATTCCCCACCCTGTAAAAAAAAAAATAGACTCTTTGGATTTAGATTTATGTGTTCTGTGTTGACAGAAAATTCCAGCTTTGACTCTGTTAGCTCTGCCCTTTCAGCTCCTCATTTAATAATCCTGATCATGATTAGAGGAATGGAAGAATTAAACACATAACATGAACCTTTCATAAAACAGCATGTGAGTGCTGAAAGTAGAATGTGCAAATTGGAGTAGGTTTTAATTTTGCATTGGATAGAAATATTTGTCCATATGAAATATAGAGAACCAATAAACAGAGAAAATGTACATTGTCTGCGTATTCCCAACTAGGTGCATAGGAGACATTCACTAAAAACTTTCGCCCCCATAAACATGCAGAAAGGGATTATCTTTTGTGTGAGTGAGACATAGCGCTGTGCCTCTCCCACTGGGAAGATATCTTTGAGGATTACAATCCACTAGTCTGACTAGAGGGGGCTGGGTCATTTGCTGTGGAAGTTTAGTCAGGATGAAATCTGTGATCTCAATGCGTGGAGAATCCTGTTATACTGTGGGGGTGGGGAGGCGAGGGTGAGTGGGGGCTAAGTTTGGAGTATTAGTGTTAAGTGCATTTTCTGAGTTTGTGTTGGTTTTACTCCAGCCCCTTGTCTGCTAGGCCACTGGGTGTTCTTGCTGTGTGTGTGGTTTTTTTTCTCTATAAACTGCACTGAGTCAGTGTACTGAAGATAGGCATAGTTGTCTGTACAGTGGTTCCCAAATGTCTGATATGACTTCCCTATCTGCTATTTAATTCTCCTACCACACTCCTTCAACTGCAAACAGACCCTGAAAAATGCCCTCGTCCGCTCTGACCTCCTTTCCACCTCTGTAACTCTCGTTTCACAACTGCCTGGGACTATTCTCCTTCTGACCTCCCCAGTCTTCCAGCAGTAACTTCTCCACTTTTGAACACTCTCACAGTCCAGACTACCCTCTGTGTTCTGCCCCTTCTCTCCCCTGTAATTAATACACATATACCACACAAGCACCTAGTCTCAATCACACCCAGCTACCAAGCCCACCCAGAGAAACATTCTGACCTTCATCAGAGTCCTGCTGCTATCCTGCCTCCCAGAACACACAACCCTGCCCCAACTCTCCGCTGTCAGATCTCCATGCCACCCACAAGGGCCTGATTTTAACATCTCACCCCTTAAATCCACCTTTTTCCCGGGTGCCACCTGTATGAGAATGAGGTAATATCCCTTAGGATTAATGTTACTTTAAATTCTTTTGGCTGTTGGTATTTTGCATTTTAACAGTCAAGTTTATGCTATTTGAATGTGTTTAGAGACATTTCCATCAGCCTAAGAGAGACCAGCACTGTGGAATTTAATTTGTTTTGTGTTTTTTTTAAAACACTAGAATACGGGGAAAAATAGTTTTGCTGACATGCCAGAACTGTGTTGCCTTAACACCATGGAGTTTTAAGAATTGGGACAGATCATTACACTGGGGAGGGGAGTGGGGGAGAGATAAAGGGATGCAAAGAATTTTTCCCAAACATCACTATTATAACTAACAAAAAAGCCACAACTCAAAATGGTTTCTAATGGAAATACTAGCAGCTCCCGAATTGTAGTACTAATGTCAACCACTAACATGGGACCCAACCCTCCAACTTCGACTTTACAATTATTTCTCATTCATATATGTAGTACCATTAAGTCAATGTGACTTTTAGTGTGAATAAGTATGACCATTTCCATGAGCATAGGTTGCAGAATTGGGCCCATAATTATTCTGGAAAGTACTGACATTTAGCTAATAGACTTTTAAGATGCATGTAGATAAATATAAATTGGGATATGTCCATAAAAGAAATATTTATCTGGGATTAAACCAATTGAGAACTGGATGTTGTTGTTCATCCACAGTAAATCTGGGTCCTGATATAATTATTTTGGTTTATGAAAAGGGGTTTATGAAAAGTAGTCATGAAAACTTGAAGTGGTTCATTACCCAAGCAGCAAACTTGCTTGAGGCCTTCATAAAATTTAGAGTGCAGGCATTTAGCAAGACAGGAAGCCAAAGCATTCTGCTCCATCCACAAAGGCAAATATTAAATATCAGTTCTCTAAACTGTTTTTAAATTTTTTTGGTACTTGTGTTTGTAGCATGAGTTTTGGTCTAGGTGGAGTGTATTTTATCTGTTGTAAAGTGTCCCAGCCACCCTTTGAGACTAGTGAAGACCCTTCCGAGGTGGGGAATATTAATGTTGGGACTAACCTTAGCTTTCTTTATCCATCTATTTGTCCGTCCATCTCTGGTCCTTTTACTTATGGTGAGAACTTTCTGAATATAAACCAGTGCAAACCATTTGTGAGAGTTTAAAGTTTGTCATTGAGTTCACCTAAAGCCATAGGTTCTTCCTGGGTCCCCACAACAGCCACACAAGATTATTCTTAGAGGTCTGTGCAAAGCATGGCCACATGTCTCCTGATTTTTTTAAAAGAATCTTGATCATTTAGTAGCTCTGGGAGGCAGAGACATCCATCCTGCCTCTGATATTACTAAAATCACTATAAGTTACTGCCTAGATGTGCCATGCAGCTGAGCTGGCCCTTCTTCTGATAAGCCATTAACTTCTATGATCTCTGGCCATAAGGAGGGATATCGTAATAGATTCAGAGGTGTAGAAATTCAGTGTGCGGAGCAAGGGACTTCTGAATTCTAATCCTGGTTCTGTTACTAATTCTCTCTATGGCATTGGTCAAGTCACAATCTTTCTGTTTTTGTTTCCCCATCTGTAAAATAAAATAATACTTCCCTACCTTACACAGGGTTTGTGACAAGACCCCCCCCCCCCCCCAGTGAGTGGAAAGCCACTATGTTGATGATCGAAGCAGCTGGCCTTCATTTCTGCAGCAGTAAGGGGGGGGAGATCTGAACATAAAAGCAGCCATACTGGGTCCGACTAATGGTCCATCTAGCTCAGTATCTTGTCTTCCGACAATGGCTGGTGCCAGGTTCTTCAGAGGGAACGAACAGAATGGGCAATCATCGAGTGATCCATCCCTTGTCATCCAGTCTGAACTTCTGGCAAACAGAGACTAGGGACACTCAGAGCATCCATGCCCATCCTGGCTAATAGCCTCCCTACCTGAAGTTCTTGATGCATGCCAGTCACATGCATAGAGGTGTGATTTCACTGGACAAGTGCAATTTTATTGGAGCAGGAACTATCACAACCCTCCATTTGCCCTCCCCGGACCCCAAAGATATGCTAAGTCGATGCTTACACACTGTATATAGTTACAGCACTATATAAATAAGTTCTAACAAACAATATTTTCATTCCTATCTTTTTCCCCCCTTTTTTTCAGACATTGCCTTGGGATTTATGGACGGTAAGATTGATATTTATCGTTGCACATTAAGATGTTTCTGTGCCTCTGATTCTGTAGCTCTCTAGGGGATTTGTAATCATTTTCACATAAGGCAAAATGAAGCATTTACAGAGAATGCCAAAATATTTTAGGGTATGTGAAGCCCACTTAAGACCATTAGGAACCAACAGAAAAATGTCTTTATTATTTGGACAACAAAAAACAAACAGCTTTAGTCATCCAGGTTAATAGGATTCTGCTACCTATGACATTTTTTTGGCTTTAAAATTGTCGTACTGGTGATTTGAGGGCCAATAAAGTCATTTTTACCAAGGTAATTTAAAGTGATTTATTTTGCTTATTAGTGCAAACAACACATTACAGTATATTAAAAAGGTTTTATGACCTTTATCATCTAGCTCATACAGAGCAGATCTTTCTTAGGGTCTAATTTAAAAGGAAACAGGATCTGCAGCCAGATTCCTACAATAGCCCTACAGCTGAATTAAGCAGCCAAAATCCTGTTTTAATACTGTACCTCTATGCCATTGGTGCAGCCACCGCCCCCCCGCAACACCACTCAACTGCCATATAAGGCTATCAGGGAATGTTATATGGGAGTCCCCTTAAATATGCACATAGAGGGTTTCTAATATGTGTAAGGAAGGTTTGGCTGTTCTTGATTGACAGCCAAAATAAGGCTTACCTGTCTAAATATCTACATGTAAAACAATATGATGCAAAACCGTAATCCAAGTCAGAAAGCTTCACAGTAGGGATCTGTTCTAAAGCCCATTAAAGTCAGTGAGTTTTGGATGAGGTCCTAGATGGCCTGTTTTGGAGCCTAGATGTGTTCCCAGCTGCCCATTTATGGTCACATCACACTGAAGGTGAAGTTCTCTCTTGGGATGAAATTTCTCTCTTGGGATGAAATTAACTCCTGGATTTAAATGATTTAAAGTGAACCTTCTCTCTAAATCCTGCATCACAGGTTGAACGGATGTCTGATTTGCAGGAGGTACAATTCCTCCTCACCCATTCCACGTGAAGCAGAGAGAGACAAAAGAACCTCAGCCAGTATAAATTAGCATAGTTGGTTTCATTGGCACTGCACTTATTTACATTAGCTGAGCATCTTCCTTACTTCTCTGCTGTGTTAGTTTTCCATTAATATCCTCAGCACTCCTGAACCTGTTTGTTTGCCCTCCAGCAGCAGCATTAATAGACCCCCAGAAAGTTTTCCTCATGTCCACCGCATCAGGAGCAACATGCAAAGCCTTCTAGGGTGCATTACAGGCAAGCAGGGAAAACAAACAGGGTTTGGGAGCTCTGGGGACAGAAATAGGAGATCTGGACTCAGAGGTGGAAGGCAATTCTGTATGAAGGGAAGGAAAGACTCAGCTTCTGAAGAGAAGGAGCAGTGCTAATGAAGAAGAGGCATTTATATTGAGGAATTGTTTCAAGATAGGTTCACTCAGCCAAGCTGATTTCAGCTATTTTCTGCTTTTATTCTCCTGTATTTAATAGCTATTGGATGGTGGTAATGGATGCTACTGCTCACTTGCTTTCAGACATCTGAGGTTATATTTCCTTTGAACTTACCTTGAATAGATACCTAATTTTTTATTTTTCAAAATTCAGGGGTGGAGAGAAAATTGAACTTTAAACCCAGTAAATTTACATGGAGCAGTGGTCCTACCATAAACTGGAATAGTTTAAAAAAAACAGATGCCGCTATAGAAAATGCAGTTGTGCTTTTTCCCGTTTCCTGCTGCTGAATCAGGTCTAATGATGTGCAGGAAGAAGACAGGTCATTTTCATGAGCTTTATTCCTACTTTGTGTCATAGTGATGGCTGGCTAGACCTCCTGAGGAGCCAAAGAACTCTAATCGGTGACCCTTGTGCAGACTTAAGTAGCACAGGGATCTTTTCTATTGATTCAAGACCTTAAGTAGCAAAATTTTGCAACAGTGTTGATCAAATAGATAGCAAGTGTGATGCTTTTATAATGCTCATCTCTGCTTTTTTAGGGAGGATTAAAAGGTGCCCAGAAGAAAAATTAAGGTTTCATCTACACACACTAGTTAGGATTTAATTTTTACTTCAAACCTCAAAGCCAGTGAAAATACAATGAGAACATCTGGAAGTTATAACACTGAATGAATAGTAGATGTTTTATCTAAGTCTGCTTGTCTCATGTTTCCTTTGTAGCTTGTCAAAATTTTTCTTTGTTATAGCTAGTTCCAATTCCCTCCACTCCCGTACAAATAGGTAACAAGCTTGACAAGGGCTTCACTGCTAAATAATTTGGATCAGGAGTTTTTCAAGCTGTATTATATTGTGAATTTCCTCTTAACGGACAAATTGAGCCCTGCACTTTGTGTAGTCATTTGTACCAGTGCAAAGTGTTTGTAAACAGCTGGCATTTTAATTTGTCGGCATTTTACACCCACTTGGCACTGGTGGATGGCAACACAGAATCAGACCTATTTACAATAAGGCCCCTGACAGAGTTGGTGTAAAGGGGCCAAGTGTAAATGACATCAGATCTATTGTGGGTCTCTCTAGTGTTACCTTGTCTCTCTAGTATCGTGGTACCAACATGGTTACAACTACGCCGCATAGACCAGACCTATTGTTTTTTGGATCACTTCCCATCCTATTCATGATAACGCAGAGCAATCTTCCTTTCTGTTGGTGATTGAAAAGGAGCCTTGTGACAAGCACAAAAATTACTTACGTGGAACAACAGTGTTAGGGAACTATTTAATATATATTTACCTACTTTTAATGAGAACTAGCAGCTGGAAACATAGAGGAAAGCCAGCACCTTGTGATCAGCCAGCTTTAGACAGCCCCTGCCAGTTCCATAACCACTGGTAATCCAGATGGCACTGATAAGAAACCACTAGTTTAGATAAACCACAGGGTTTAGTATTACATTTGTTTATTTATATGGTTTTCTTCCATACAGACAAGCAACGAACTGGTGCAGCCGGTAAGCAAACCTCCTAAAACTGTAAGAGTCATGGTTTAATGAGTGTGGTGTAATATAGTTCTCTATTTCATCTATCAATATCACTCTTTTAGATTGCTAGCTATTGTCTCCAAATATTATAAACCATATAACTTTTTCTTAAATGGTTTAATTTAGTCACTTTGCATTCTTTATCTTTAAACTAAAATTACTATAGAGAAATATGAAATTTTGTGTTTTCTCATCAAGTCCACCATTATCTTTTTCATCTTGTTCTTTTCTTTGCTTTTCTGTCTGCCTAAAGCCTGATTCTTCAAAAAGTCTTTCCCTGTGTAACCTGGTCATGGAGGAAACCCCAAACAATGGGTCAACAGAAGATATTAACAGATCCCAAACTGATCTAGGTTCACTCAACTGGGGCCTAGAACTTAGCACAGCCAGTGTCAGCCAGGAGATCACTGCAGGTGGTTCTTTGCCTTTCCCTGAGGCAGAGCAAACCTCAAGAGAATCCACAAGTACATTGTCTGCTAGTGGTTGGCCTGCTGTAGGTGAGCAGGAGGATCATGCATCAGGGCCATCTTCTATAGATGGAAATGAGAGGACTTCACTGAAGGAACATACAGATGCTAGAAGTATCACATGCAAAGATTTGGAGACTGAGCAGTCTTTAGCGAACGAATCCAGTTGTGAGATGCCTATCATGGGAACGAATAGCTTATTGGATGAATCCCCATGTGATGTGGAAAAGGCAGAGGAGAAGAAGCAGGAGGAAGAAGAGTCTATGTGGGTAGGTGTGGAGCCATGTGAAAAAGTAGAGACCAGAGCTGTTAACTTCAAGGAGATAGAACATACAAAGGAGTTTGAAGAGACAGATTATGAAAATAAAGAACACAGTGAAGTAGAACATCTTGAGGGCTTAGTAAAACAAGAACATGAAATCCTAGAAAACACTGAGATAGAAACTGTATGGGAGTCAGAATATAATAATGGGCAAACGGAGACAAACGTTAACAATTACCTTGAGGAAATTGGCCTAGAAAATCATGGGCAAATAAAATTTAAAGGGGTAAATGTCATTCAAGAGATAGATGGAAGAGTTCCTGGAAGTTTATTGAGTACAGGGTTGGAAGATGGGGCCAACATAGTAGTGAACACATGTAAACATGTAGAATGTGCTGATGCTGAACCTGAGAATGTCTTAGATATCTGGGATCGTGACCGTGAAATAGTGTGTTTGGCTGACTTAGACCAGACTGGCAGTGTTATTGGAGGGCGTACAGCCATGGAGTGCACAAATGTTATGGGACTTGTTGTCCTAGATGTTACAGACCACTCTGAAAAGGACAGTGCAAATGGAAAAGTTCTGTGTGATGCTGAATTATTCAGTCCAGAAGAGTCTGGTAAAGAAACAGAAGATAATAGCTTCAGCACCCCCCAGAATGGTAGTGCTTCTGATGAATGTCAAGCTGCCTTTACACTCTTTGAAAAAGAATTGGCAGTGCAGCCTGAGTCAGCTGACAAAGCTAATGCAAAAGGCAGTCATTCTTGTTTAGATAATGTGGAAGATAAATTGGTAGCTAGGGCAGTACCTGCAGTGACTGAAGACCATAGTAGTAACATTAGTGTCCCTGGAGGAGCCTTAGAAACAGATCCCTGGCTGGCAAACTGGGATCCAACAGTTAATAATGATCCCTGGGGGTTTTCTAGTCTGTCAGATGACCAAACAAATGGATTTGATAACTGGCCATTTTCCTCTAAGCAACAAGACTCAGAGGAAGGTGATATGGAAAACACCTGGCCAAGCTTTAGTGATAAATGGCCTACCCAAGACTTAGGAGGTGTAGATAATAGCTCGGGAAATATGGGTGTAACCACAACCAATAAAAATCAGGAGGTATCTTTAAAACAAGGCTCATCTGGGGAGCAGGCAAGCATTAGCAGCCCTGGACCAAGCCAGGAGATAGCTAGACCCATGGTTCTGTTTCAAGTGGGAAATTCCAGAAATGCTAGCACCGAGAGTTCAACTAGTCCCAAAGACAATGAGATCAACAACTCAGATTTATCTGAAGATGAAATTGCTAACCGGAGATATGGATTGTTGTACCAGGAAATTGAGGCTGATAAAGAAGAGGTACCTACCCCAGTGTGTAGCATAGTCTAGAAAAAGAGTTCCTTAGGTTGTACATAACCCTGTGTTTTATAAACAGTCCATTTACATGTTCTCCCAGCCCCCTCTAAACCCTTGCTAATCTTGTTGAAAATTTCTCCTGCAACTATTCAAAATGTGGTGCAGTTCTAACCCATCCAGGCCCATTTTTGTATTTTATATTTTCTTTAAACCCCCCCCCCCCCCCCACCTACTGTCTTTTCAAAATCCTAAGATCTATCATTCTGCCTTTTTTAACCTATTAAAATGTTACCAAGTAGCTTCTCTCACTAACCTTCTTACCCTTCATCTTTTTCTTATTTATTTTATTTTTATTTTTGGTGTGTTTCAAATTTGCAAATAAGAATATATTGACTTATCCTCCGAGTTAATAAACTAATGATAATTATTTGTTCTGCTCTCCACTTCCATTAGACATCCAGCAGCACATTTAATGGATTCACACAGGTAAGAAATAAACAAGTTTGAGAGATTTTCTGTGCTGTCAAGGGTGGAACAGAACTGACCTTATGCTTCGTGGGTCTCCCACTGCCAGAAGTATAAAGAGAGGAGGACAACACGAGACCATGAGTTACCCTTCCCAGTCCCAGATGTCATACATAGTGGGCATGTTCATGTAGACATACCTGAGCTAGCTATAATCTAGCTAGAGCGGATACCGGAGCAGTGAAACTGCGGCAGGAAGAGTTTCAGCGTAGGCTAGCCCCAGGGGTAATTACTCAGGGTTTTGGGTGGGCTTGCCTAGCTAGTTCAGGTATGCCTATACAAGCTGCAGTCATATCCCATGACTGCAGTGTAGACGGGGCATGCACAAGTAGGGCACAGCCCCCTCAATAATAATTGGGGGCACAGAATTCCTCCAGCCCCAGGGCTCTGGTAGCGGGAGAGCGAGCTCCCCCTGGCTGCCGGAGGGGGGGAGGAGAGGGAGGGATGAAAGAGCAAGCTCCAGCCGGGGCACAGGGAAGGTAAGAGCGAGCTCCTCCCAGGGCTGGGGTGGGGTGAGGAGGGAAGAGCTAGCCCTGCTGAGGTCAGGACCGGTTGGGGGAGGGAAGAACGAGCCCCTCCCAGGGTAAGGGAAGAGCAAACTCCTGCCTGGGCAGGGGGGAGGGGGAAGCACAGATGTGCCCTTCCAAAAGAGGTCAAATTTAAATTCCTGAGCACGCCCTCGAGTATAGACATCCCTAATGTCTCTGATATGGCGCCAAGGTTTCAGGTGAAATCTTGGCACCACAGATTCTAGGGGGCCAAAGTTTCACCCCTTAAGGTGCTGTGCCTTAGATTTCTCATTGATTTTTCTGGAAGCAAGTTTACTCAGGCCTGAAAACGTTGAAAAGCGTGGGTTTCGTATTCTTCCCCTGATTTTTATGCTCGCTTGTACCACCTTTGTCTTCATTTTTTCAAATCTGATTTTCAGTAAGGAAATTAGTTCTGGTTTATTTGTAAACCTTAGAAATTTACTAGTGGTGAGACTCTGTGCTGGGCCTTTCAAAGGCGTAGCAAATGGGGGTGGGGTGAGGAGGGCTGCTCTAGGGCCTCCAGCATAATTTAGGCAACTCTGGGTCCTAACTAAGCCCTGGTCTACACTTACCTGGCGATTCGGCAGCAGTCGATGGGAGTTACGCACGCTATGCAGAGTAGCTTGCGTAATTCCCATTGACTGCTGTACTTCCCTTCTGCATGGTGTATTCATTGCACTGCACCAATGGGAACTGCATTCCTGTCAGTGAAGCGCTATGCCACTTGAGGGCGTGATTTTACAGTGTCGACTTCTGGATCGATTGAGCGGGTCTTCACTGACCGCTCAATTGATCCAGAAAGGTCGATCTGATGGCGGCGACTTTGCTACCGTCAGTGTAGACATACCCTAAGATACAGCAGCATTCTTGGGCTACTGTATGGGTCACAGCATGCTGCTTGAAATTAGGGTGACTAGATATCCCAATTTTATGGGGACAGTCCTGATATTCAGGGGGAGCGTTCTATGGGTTCCTCTTATCTCGCACTCCCTGTCCTGATTTTTTTACACAGTTCCTATCTGGTCACACTACTCAGAATCTCTGCAGTGCTGTGGCCTCACCCCAATGCCTTTCCCACACTCACCCTCCTTACACTAAGTCTTGAGATGGGGTCCTCAGAAGGCACACTAGCTTCCAAGCTGCTTACACCAGGGGTAAACTCCCACAGGTGGAATGGGGCTTTCAATGCCCCTTTACGCTTCTCCATCCCTTTTACCCAATGCAGTGAGTCTGGAGTGGAGAAGAAAAATCTCATCCTTACTTTCAGACACAGCCAAATCTTTGTACCACTGAAATAAATCAAAGCTCTCATTTAATTCAGTAGAACCAGAATTTGTGAATGATCTGACTGCATATAATGGACCAGATTTTTAAAAGCTGCCTTTCACGTTTACACCTGCAAATTGTTGGCGCAATTTTGCATCCATAATTATTTGATGGGATAGTTATCATAGGTACAGCTATGCACCTGCTAAGATAATTCGGTGATGGGTGTAGAAAAGAACTAAGCAGAATAGAACAAAATAGAGCAAATAATGGCAAGCACAAAAACGGATGCCAGTTCTTAAAAATCTGCCTCATTACATGTGGATTTTAAATTTACACTGAAATTTTGGGAGGGATTTTCAAATGAGTGTTGGCCAGGCTCTGCTCTTCTTGAAATATATAGCAAACATAAAAGTTATTGAATCCAGTGCACTTTATCTATAAAATAGCCAAGCAGAGCTGGTCAAAATGTTTTGTCTTAAAAAAAAACCTGTCAAACAATGCTGTTTCAACAAACTTGAGGTATTTCTTAACACATTTTAACATCAGTAAAAATTCAAATTGAAAATCTGTATACTTTTTTTTTTCAATTTGTAAAACTTTTTGTTTCTTTTTTTGCTGGGAAAAAATCCCACTTTTCCCCATCTTTTTATTCCCTTTCCCTTTTTTCCATAAGGGAAAGTGCATAAGGTAATAAAAAAGTGAGATAAATTAGGGAAAAACCCCTATTTTAACTCCCTTTTAAACTTTTTTCCACTGGAAAAAGTAGGGGGAATTTTTTTTGTTTTGTTTTGGTTTTTTTTTAGAGGAGATTGGGGGTTTTTTTTCCCACGAAAACAAAATTTTTTGTTTTTTAATTTTTTGGGGGAAAAAAAGCATCAAAAAACCTTTCTAAAGCTTTCATCTAAAAACAAAGCATGAAAATTGTTGAATGAAATAAAAAAATCCACTTTTTGAAAAGGTTGAATTAAATATACTAACCTTTTTTTGAACAGCTATTTGAACAGCTGTATAGTTGATCATATAATCCACCAGAGAAATGCAGAGGAGAATCTCTGTATTTATAATAAACATTTAACAAATGTAAAAGTTATTGCACCCAATGCACTTGACTTGTAATATCTATTTTATACTGTAATCTCCCAGAGGAAATTAGAAGACCAGATAGTGCTTAGTTAACATTTGTAGATTGAGTGAAATGTTAGTTACGCAAATCTGTTATGTGAAATACTAACATCTGATACATGTACCAAAATTCTATACTTGTGTGAAAAAACCTGTTTAACTTGCTTTCACATCCCCCATCTCATTCGGATAAGCAGATTTTAACAGTCTGAAGGTATTTTGCTAACGTATTGTTTAAATTCCTTTTTTTTCCCCATAGGAGTTTCTTTGAAATTTTTAAAAAATGTCTTTGTTGATTTTGAAACAGTGATGCAAAACGCATATAAAATATAACAAACTATGGGCCAACAATGACCAATCATTTTACAAAACAGTCTTCTGGTACATAAGAATAGACCATGTCACTAGGGTGCCTGGGAAGACAGAATTGGGCTCCGTGAGTGCGATTCTCATCCCTGCTCCAGCCACTTTACAATGCGGAAAAGAGACGGAGCCATGTAAAGGGGCCCTAACAGCCCCAGGTCTAGCTGAGAGAGAATTCCTTCAGTGCAGGAACTGAGGAAGATGGCTTCAGGTTGTCCTCCAAGGACCCCATCGTAAATCCTGGTATAAGCAATGTGCCTGCAGTATGTCTAGGGGTGGGCAGGGCCACAGCACAGCATTGTGGAAAGCTGGGGACAGGCTGTCATAATTTAACCCATCCATGGCAATCCAGACTTCAGAGCAGCCCAGAATCAGGAGAGTACAAAGTTGATTTATCACCATCTTAGTTGTCCCTCCCCCTGGACTGCTAATTCTGTGCTTCTTAAAGGCATATCGTAGACTCACATCCCACTACCTTGAACGGTCCCTTACAAGATGTGCTAACTAGTTATGCTAAACTATCTGCTCCACTTTGCATTTTGCTGTGACGCTGGGAGTATCTTTCCCAGACCTGAAGAAGTGTTCTGAATGGCTCAAAAGCTTGTCTCTCTCACCAACAGAAGTTGGTCCAATAAAAGATATTACCAAACCCACCTTGTGTCTTTAAGAGAGCTGTTGTAAGTTAGGTGCACTGTGAAATAGTTAGCTTAGTCTCACACTTCTATGCCTTCATCAGGATAAGGTATAATAGTTTTTTCATTCTTCTGTATAAAATGTTTAATTGTCTACATTTGAGGTAAACTTATTAAAATGATCTTTTTGGAATCTGATTTTCCCTAACTCACTTAGATAAAGCTCTGAAGTCAATGAGAGCTTTGCCTGACTAAGCCTTACAGAATAAAGCCATTGGTAGATTTCTACAGGATTACTTAAAATATTTTTTTCTTCCTTCCTTCTTATATATCCCTAGGATACTTCTCTATTCACAGTGCAATCAAATCAAAATGTGGTAGATAACTTGGTAAGTTGTGGCTTTTATTTCTTTTTTTTTTTTAAATGTTCCATAAAATATTGTTGTGTTGAATTTGTGCAAATGCATCTATTCTGTTGATGAGCTTCCATCTTTTAAATCATGTACCCTTTGCCTGCAAGGTAGGGCTAAGGATTCTGTTGTAGCTATGAATGTTTGTAGTTCTTGTAGCTATGAACGTTTACCCACTCAAACATTCTTTTACAAAAGCAAAACATAACAAAATAAAGCCCACAACCATCAGAAACATTGCCCTGCACCCAGCATCTTAAAAAAGGATGTTTAAAAATATTTCAAGTTTATTTTTAGTTTTAGTTTTATAGTATAACAGCAGTGGTCTGTTTGCACATAATTTATATTAGTTTATAAAACTAGTGCAGTCATTGCACCGTGCATTGTTAACCAAGCAGATGCTGGCCCAAAATGGCACCAACTTCATACTCTGTGTTGCAATAATATATTAGCTTTGTCACAATTTTTCCAGGTGGAAATATTACTTTTGATCAGTAGTTCTTCATATATTTAATCAGATGGATTTTTGTTATCATAAAGGGATTTAGAAATGTTTTTGCAAGTGATCGTGCCCTGGCAGGCAATTTATTCTCACCAGTACTCTACTGCAGTCTTGATTTAACTAAAGTGATGTAAAAATGTGAAATGTCAGCAAGTAGGAAATAGAGACATACACCGTATATGCTAGCTGGCAAACAGGAAGAGTTTTGAGAATATTATTTGGTGTGGCTTTTGTACAGTGCATATGTATATGTCCAGAAAAGTAATCAAACACTATTTTTCTATCATTCAATAAGTGCACTCTGGGCAATATTTAGCTGTAGTTCAAACATGGCAAATAGACTGAAGATTACTTGATAAATCCTGTTGTGTGCAAGGAACTTGAAGAAAATCGATATAATCGGCATTATAACAATTGTCTAAATTGCAACAATTACTTACAGCATTAAACCTTAGGAAACTTAGTAGTGGCCTCTCTTAGGTAGAACTGCCCAGTGTTTTTCATTCCAGTTTCTGATTTCTTCCATGCAGCTGATATTAATTTACTATGTAGAAATGTGCTGCACAGCATGGTATAATATAATGAATGTGTCTTTATACTGAGCCTCCTGACATCCTTACATAGGCAAACTTCCATTGACTGCAATGGGAATTGGCCTATTTAAGGAAAGACTGAAAAATGAGTAAAGACCTCTTGATTTTTCCTAAAAAATATTGGAAAATAAAATGTTTTTATCTCTTAAAGACCTTTATAGAGGCTGCCTTTTGTATCACAAGAGACTTGCCAATCAACTGTGTGATGGTATTAAATGTGAATGAAGATGCTTGACTGAACTAAATAACTTCCGAGCTTTGCAATGTACAGAGTAATTGTTCATGGTGAATTAATCCATTATGGTTATTTTGTCTGGTTGAGCTAACTATCCTGTGTAAGTGATTCTAACCTGTAGCTCTCTTTCTGTATGGAACTAATCCTGCCCTAAGTATTTTTAGCCCACAAAGTTATCGCCACGCATTAATTGCTTGGAACCTCTCTTACGAAAGGTGGAAGTTGGTATACATGCGGAAAATCCTTCTGTTTCGGAGGGACACTTTGCTGCAGAATTCAGGTTGCACCAGGACTAGTGTTCCTTCATGCATCCTTACACCAGCAACAAATGTATGCTAGAATTCAACAGAGTCTGAAAGACATGACTCAAAAGATGGATTCCACGGAGGTAACTAGTGTGGAGTTAACTGAGGAACTTGTTAATGACAAACTGGTTATTTTCCTTCTGCCAGACTTAAATAAAATGTTAATGGGAGAAGGAGCAGACACTCAGTTTACCAGTGTATCGGGAAAAGAGCAGGAATGCAAATAGTTTTGGTTAATGAAGCTAATGATGAGCTTGGGGATAAAGGTAGGGTGGCTAATGGGAATGAGGATATGGAGGTAGAAGTTACCACATCCCAGGTAGAAGCCAAACTCGAACATTTTAAGATGACTAAATCGGTGGGGGGGCTGGATAATCTCCATCCAAGAATACTAAAAGAATTAGCATACGAAATTGCAAGCCCGTTTGCAAGGATTTGTAATGAATCTGTAAACTCAGGGACTGTACCGTATGATTGGAGAACTGCTAACATAGTTCCTATTTTTAAGAAAGGGAAAAAAAGTGATCCAGGTAACTACAGGCCTCTTAGTTTGACCTCAGTAGTTTGCAAGGTCTTGGAAAAAATTTTGAAAGAGAAAGTAGTTAAGGATATCAAGGTTAACAGTAATTGGGATAAAATACAACATGGCTTTACAAAACGTAGATTGTGCCAGACCAACCTGATCTCCTTTTTTGAAAAGATAACAGATTTTTTAGACAAAAAGAATGCCGTGGATCTAAATTACTTAGATTTCAGTGAGGTTTTTGATATGGTTCCACATGGGGAATTGTTAGTTAAATTGGAAAAGATGGGGATTAATATGAAAATTGAAAGTTGATTAAAAACCTAGTTAAAGGGAAGACTACAACGGGTCATACTGAAAGGTGAACTGTTATGCTGGAGGAAGGTTACTAGTGGAGTTCCTCAGGGATTGGTCTTGGGACCAATTTTATTTAACTTTTTTATTATTGACCTTGGTACAAAAAGTGGGAATGTGCTAATAAAGTTTGCGGATGACACAAAGTTGGGAGGTATTGCCAATACAGAGAAAGACCGGGATATCATACAGGAAGATCTGGATGACCTTGTAAACTGGAGTAATAGAAATAGGATGAAATGTAATAGTGGAAAGTGCAAAGTCATGCATTTAGGGACTACTACTAAGAATTTCTGCTATAAGCTGGGGATGCATCATTTGGAAGTGACAGAGGAAAAGAAGAGTGTATTGGTTGATCACAGGATGACTATGAGCTGCCAATGTCATGTGGCCATGAAAAAAGCAAATCCGGTCCTTGGATGCATCAAACAAAGTATTTCCAGTAGAGATAGGGAGGTGTTAGTACCATTATACAAAGCATTGGTGAGACCTCATCTAGAATACTGTGTGCAGTTCTGGTGCCCCACGTTTAAGAAAGATGAATTCAAACTGGAACAGGTGCAGAGAAGGGTTACTGGGAGGATCCGCGGAATGGAAAACTTGCTTTACGAGACGAGACCCAAAGAGCTTGGCTTGTTTAGCCTAACCAGAAAAAGGTTGAGGGGAGATATGATTGCTCTCTATAAATACATCAGAGGAATAAATACGAGGGAGGGAGAGGAATTATTTAAGTTCAGCACCAATGTGGACACAAGAACTAATGGATATAAACTGGGCATCAGGAAGTTTAGACTTGAAATTAGATGCAGGTTTCTAACTATTAGAGGAGTGAAGTTCTGGAATAGCCTTCCAAGGGGAGCAGAGGGGGGTAAAAACCAAGCTGGCTTCAAAACTGAGCTTGATAAATTTATGGAGGGGACAGCCTAGTTTTGCAACTGACTGATCTTTGACTGCTGGTGGTAGAAATGCCAACAGCCTGTTCGATGGGGTTGGTTCTGAGTTATTACTTGGGTGTCTGGCTGGTATCTTGCCCACATGCTCAGGGTTTAACTGATCACCGTATTTGTGGTCGGGAAGGAATTTTCCCCCGTGGCAGATTGGGAAAGGCTCTGGGTTTTTTTTGCCTTCCTCTGTAGCATGGGACATAGCTCACTTGCTGGTGGATTCTCTGTATCGTGAAGTCTTTAAACCATGATTTGAGGACTTTAATAATTCATTCATAGGTTAGAGGTTTATTACTAGAGTGGGTCGGTGAGGTTCTGTGGCCTGCACTGTGCAGAAGGTCAGAGTAGATGATCATATTGGTCCTTTCTGACCTTAGAATATATGAGTCTATGATGATATTTGCTCCCTATAACGGCTCTCTGGTATGACTATATCCAGCATAAATAGACAGAACAGGAGCCATTTATTTTCAGAACAGACAAAATTGCATGTAAAAGAACAAGGGATTGTTCTAAAATCTCATAGTAACAACAGTCTTTTGGTTTAGACTCTGGACCAGTAGTTATGAGCTCTTAGTTCAGGTCCAGCCTCTGCTACAGACTTTCAGAATATTCTCATTCAGGTCAGCTAATTTCTCTGTGCCTCATTCTCCACCTCTCATACGGGGATGATACTACGTCTCTACCTCAGAGGGATGTTGTGAGGATCAGTTAAGCACACAAAAAGTGATTTGAAGATGAAAATGCTAAGTATTAATTATTGTTACTAGGCCCAATCCTGCCATCCTCTCTGAGGCAAAGGTCTGCAGGATCGAGTCTGTTACGACAGCCGTCAGGGAAAGAGAATTACGATAAATACAGAATGGTCTTTGTGCACTCTTTCCCATTTCCCAATTTCAAATGTTCTTCAATTATTTTTCCATTTAAAAAAAACAAAACAACCTACATAAGATTGAGGCAGAAGAAGCTCCATCTTTGGAACCCAAGCCTGAAGAACCCTTGACTCTCCCTGTTACTGCTACTGCCGCTTCTGAGCTGGAAGTGCTGGCTGCTGAACCTAGCGAGCCAGTGGAGGAAGCTGTGGTGAGTGACCATTATCTCACATGCCCCAACTTTCATCTGATTGTGTTTTGTTGTGTTTTGTTTTGTGTGTGTCTCCACCACATTTCAGCCCTCCTTTTGCAGTTTCATCCTCTTCACTTTTAGGGATGGTTTCCGTTCTGGCCTCTCGTGTCATAACATAAAGTAACGTGTGCCTTTCAACCCTAAAATGTCATGCCTCGTATGGCTGGCATTTTAAAGTGAAGTTCAACTGAACTACTGCGGATTCAGATACTGTAACTGTCAGACAAACTTAACCCAAGAAATGAATTGATAGCATTTATAAATGACACTGGTTTAACACTTTTTTCTCTTTTCATGGTACTCAAGAAGAGAGATAAGTACTGGGCTAATGTACATCTTGAATGTTGTTTGCTTGAGCACTGAACTGCTACTTAATAGAAACCAAAACACAGGTTTATACAAGTCTCCTAATGTCAGAAGCCTGCACAGAACTGAACTCCAAAGCCATATGAGGAAATCCAATACATCTGAAGACCTCACATGTCAACATTCAGAAAAAGGGGAGTCAAATGTTGTGGAAAAAGATGGTAGCTCTCAAAGAAAACCACTGCAACATTGCCTGAGCTGCTTCCTTCTCCTCCTTCCTCTGCCCCCGCCAAGCAGTTATATTTCTAGAGGTACTCTAAGCCGGTGATTCTCAGTCTTTTCCCTATTGGATGTTCCTTTTTCAATAATAGGACCCCCACTGGAGCCCCTTCCATCAAGTGAGGGCACTTCTCCTAGTTAGCAATATGGAAAGACCAGGAGGGTTTTGCTCCAATTCTGAGAATCCATGTCTAAAGAAAAATGCATTCATGTTTGTTGACAGCCAGTCTAATAGCATATCTGCTTCCACAGGCACTATCATCTCTCTTCACGTCAGTAATTAGTGGTCTGTCACTGTTACAATCTGGAGAAGATTTCCCTGAACCAAATCCTGATTTCCCACATCTCATATTAAAGGTTATTAAATCAGATTATATCACCACTGCTTTTACACTCACTTATAGATAGTCTATAAGACATTGTGTGTGGGAAGAAAGGAATTTGACTGGAAGACATCTGAGGCATCACCCTCATTTGAATGCACTTTAATCACTCCTTTTTAGATTTAGTAAAATAATCCAAAGAACTATTTGATATTTCTTATGACTGCTCCAAAAATCCATTTCCATCAGGCCCAAAACTGAGTCTGGAATTTACCTGCGGAGTGTTGCAGACACATGACCCAGAATTAGACAGGAAAAAGAACTGCTTTATGGGTCAATCCTTCAGCCACTGAACTCGATGACAGTTTCATTCACCTTTTATTGACTCTCAGGAAGCAGTTTGGTTCAGGGATAGGGCACTGGACTGAGGGGGCCTGTTGGGTGACCTGAAGAAGTTTCTGTGCCTCAGTTTCTGGTGCCATCCACTTTGTAAAGCTAGGTATGTATTAATAAAAGCAGGATTAGTCCTTCCTTCATCTACCATTTCATTGGGGGTGGGGGAAGTGGATGTCTATTTTTTTTTTCCCCCTGTTTGACTATATGAATTTACTCTTTCAGAGAAATCAAAACAGCACTTCTCTGCCTCTAGCTAAGTATATCATCTAAAGAATTGATTTATGGCGCATGTACTGCAGTGAACAGGCCTTCCCATATGTGCAGTGGCACTCTACTCAAAATCATGCTACCAACCCAGACCCTGCCCACTGCCTTGAAGATAGCTGGATGGTTTTTTCATATTAAAATAGTCATCCTGGGGTGGTTTACACTTTTTTTTTTTTAGAAGTACTGTTTCATGCAGTCTCTCTGCAGACTCCAGTAAACGTATTTTATCACTGCATTAGTTCACATGCAGAAAGCATTCTTTGCAGACAGAAAATGAGATGCTTACATTTTGCAGAAATTGCTCTGGACATCAGAGAAGGGCTAGTACTGCATGACAACCACGTGTACCTACAACCTGAGTTTCACTGAGTGGTGTAAGATCAAGAATCTTGGTGTCAGCTCTGTTTGATTCACACAGTCTCAAACGTGACTGGATGCTAGGTGCTAATTAAGAGCTAGGTCAAGCCTTCAGGCTCAGTGCTGTGCAGTCCTAATTCCTTGCTCTTGCTCTGGAAGAACAAGTAATTTATTGCAGCGGTGAAAAGAGTTTGGCATACTTTTCCCCTTCCACCTGGCTTGATCAATGGCTGGCCTATTTGATGTGGGGGAGAATGCAGAAGCCATGTATTCATCCTCCCTGAGCCATGCCAACCCTGGCCACTTGCCCATGGATAGTCAAAATCTTTGCTATACAAGGGAATTGGAGTCACAATCTGGGTAGCCATAATGTAGCTGCATGTGGGTCTTTACTTCCCCATGCTCCCCTGGACTGTCTTTAGAGACTCGTTCTGGTTTTATTTACATTGGTTAACTCTTTATTGGCTTTCATGGATTTACTCCAGATGTTCACCTGAATGAGCTCAGAATCAGCTGCTTACAATAATTCATCCAAAAACATTAAGCCTGTGCAATTTGTGTGGTTCTGCTCTTCCCTTCTATGTTTTCTTTTGAATTGGTATAAATCACAGTAATAACATGTCAACATCATGGCAAGGCAAACAGTGAAACAGCCTGTCTGAGGCACAGCATTTTGTCAAACCTTTGTCTAAGATGCCTACCATCTAGTCTTAGGAAATCTGATAGTTTAGAATAAAGGAGGAGAAAAAAATCAACCATTATCCCCAATCTCGCCTTCATTTCAGGGAACTGAATTGCATACAAAGTAGTTTTGAAGAGTAGATTATAATGAAGCTTAAGAGGTTGTTTCTAAAATTGGTTTGATTTTATCTTTTTACAGGGCTTTCATAAAAGGAAATAATCTTTGAATAAATTATTTTCCTAAAAGAAGAGATCTTTATCCTCATTTGAGGCAAAGTGAAAGTAGAAAATCAATTCTATACCTTGAACGCTAATTAACTGACAGGCTGTAACTGCAGTCACCACTCATTCGTAGTGGGCTGACTTGACCTTTTTAGATAATCCTTTTTGCTGCCTGAATGTCACATGCAGTTTTTAGTTCATGTTTTGCTAGAATATAGTACAGCTGAGGCAAAAATTACAGTGTTATTGTGAAAGAGGAAGACAAATATAATTTGAGAGTGGGACAACTTGGTAGCAATTCAGAAGACAGCTGATAGATATTAAATAGCGGTTAAATGATTTTGTTATCGTTTTCTCTGTTTTATTTTGTAAATGAAATCAAGTTCTTGCTCATTTGAAAAAGAATGTCCTCTGGAAAATAGGAAATGAAACATGCTGATTTTAATAATGCATGAGCTAGATTTACTGTTGGAATCTGGTCTTGAGGGAGAAGCAAATGCTACTTTAGAAAAATAGCTTCTAATATCTGATGTAAAAAGAATTTTTGAAGATTAAGATTAAAGAAGAAAGTAGAGAAATAAGGTCAAAGGCTAACATGTGATAAGTACAGTAGGCTACCATAGATTAAAACAATTCTCAATAGCAGTCCTGCATTCAGTATATCAGTGTGAATTTTTTTTTAAATTGTGTTGTAAAATATTTGTAAACTTTTCCCACTACATATCTCTTGTGGCTTTACATTCCATGCCATTTGCAGTGGTAGTCATCAACAGATGTAATTTTCCTGTGGTACGTTTCTGGTCAGACCACATTAGGCCAGAAAATGTACCTTAGACATGTATGATTCACCTTGTGGGTCTAGCATAAATTTTCTGGCATAATGTGCCTCTCATTTAATTTGAAGGTATAGTCCAGTTGCCAGGGCACTAAACTCTGACTAGGTAGACTTGGGTTCAAGCCCCTGCTCTTCCACAATCTTCCTGTGTGGCTTGGCAAGTCATTTAGGGTACTACATTGCCCACATCGGCGAGCCACCTGGGTCAAGAGATTCGGGCTAGTAGTGCTTGCACTAGTGCTGTAAAAATGGCTGTGTAAACATCATTTAGAAGTTGTCTCAGGCTCTGAAGCTCCAGCCCATGCCACAACTTCAAAGCACTGTCTACACAGCTGTTTTTAGAATGGTAGTGTGAGCCCCGCTAGCCTGTCTCTCAGTCCAGGCTGGGAACTGGACTGGAATAGATTTTCAGTGGTATTTATTTATTTAGGTGCCTAAAGATGTATATAGGCAGCTAGTGGGATTTACAGAAGCACCTGAAGTCCGCTATTACAGTGGACATCAGGCACCTAGGCACTTTTGTAAATCCCACTAGGCACATGTTTGTACCTTTAAAATCTGGCCCTTAGTCTCTGTGCCTGAGTTCCCATCTGTAAAATGGGGATACTAGTACCTTATATAGATGTTATTTATGGATACATCCCTCTAAAATGTAATGCATATCTTGGGACATTTGCTGGGTAAATAGTCTCATGTAAGTCAAAGGGCTTCTTGCAGAGCATGAACTCGTAGCAAGAAGCATCTATCAGAATCTGGCCTTGTTGTTGTTGTTGTTGTTTACTTGTGATTCTTTAATCCTTATTCTTCTATTTTAAAATGTTTCAGTCACCAAGTGAGGGAACAGAATCACTAGGACATGGCTTAAGTAATAAATTGCGCACATATAAAGAATAGCAAATAGACAAAGGGAACTGTTCAAAAACCATCCGTTGCCGGAAAATTGATTGCCCAAATTGTTTAGCAAATACTTACAAACAATCAGAAATCCAAGTTGGTACTTGAATGATTTGCAAACAGTGAAAAAAAGACTAAATTTGTTTTTTCAATCTTCTATAAGTAGCTGTTTAGGTTATATGAAATATGATGACTTATAGTAATCTTCATATCTATACCAATAGGTTTCATTCAGTAATATTATAAAAGTATATTTTCCAAATCTTGAAATACTTCTTATTCAGGCATAACTCCTACTAAAACAAATGGACCTTAGACGTGAGCGGTTCTTGAAGAATCAGTTTGGTATTTTCTGCAGTGTCAGATATATGGGTATTTTCTTTCTTGCTTTTTTTTTTCTTCTTCTACAAATATACTTAATGTTGGGAGTGAAGGAGAACAAACATTCCATTTGTGTTTGAGTTCTCCTGTTTCCTCATTACAGTGGCTCATTGTGTGAGTGCAGGACAGGAATTTACTTCATGCTCCTCCCTTTGTCTGTCAGAGCTCAGGTGCCATAGACCAACTGGACTTTATTAGTCTTTGGCAACAATTGAGCCCTTGTTTATTTTATTTTTTGTGGGGAATGAAGTGGTTGGCATGCCCAGGTGCAACATGTACACTTATGCTATCTTCTAACAGCATTCAGTAGAACCAGGGAAAGTAGAGGCATCATCAGCTTATGTTGATATAAAAAGGGCAGTTTCATCATTAATGCAGCTCTTTAGAGGCAGTTGTCGTTTATTTTTATGCACTACTCAAAGAGAGAAGTAGAATACCATGTAAAAAGCACATGGTGCATTTGCCATTGTGCGGTTTCTTTTTCTGATTAAAAATTCTCTTTCCACCGTGTTCATTTTTTGCATTCAAACTTGGATGCATCTTCAGCCAAACACTGACCACAACTCTGAGCATGGCTGTGTGTTTTGGACATTCTTTGGGCAGCTGTCCTGCTGCATATGTGGGGAGGATGAGCATTAATTTAAAATGTCCGCATATACCACCAAATATAGTAATAAATCCTGTTCAAGACACTCTGCTGCATGTGTGTGTGTGTGTGTGGGGGGGGGGGCAGAGGAGGAGGAAAGAAATTGAATTTGAAATGAAGGCAACAATGTGGTGTCTGAATGTGAAACAGTTAGTAAACCTTATGTTTGTTTCCTTGCCTTTTGTATGCTCTATAGAAAACACCGCTGTTTATAGATCCCTGTTTTATTAGTTGCACTCACTAGTTCTGAAAGAGCTCTCCTGTGCTTTGGGCCTAATGTCTGCCTGCCTGGTGACCCCCCCTCCCTTTAAATTAGGAGAGCCTAAACTAAATTCTGTGATTTTTATAGTTCTATGCATGAGACTCCCTCCTGTTAAGACCCTGGCAAACACAAAATGAGTACAGTAATATTGGGCTTCATTTTGAAAAGCAGCCTTCAATCTGAGGTTACAAAATTGTGGCTTCATCTAATTGTGGACACAATTCATGGCATATAGACGCTTCACTACCTGATTTGGGACTGCAGTGAGGTAGCTAGATATGGAAGTGCTATGGATTGCATCTGCAATTAACTGTGGCCAAATTTTGGGCTTGCAACTAATTGCAAGGGCCAAATTGGAGGTTGGGTTCTTTTCAAAATGAGGGTTCTGGGACATTGTGAGAGATTGTGACAGATAAATAGCATGCTTACATGTAAAGATGAAGACAGAACTGGTTAAAAACACAAGATAGATTATTCAAGAGGAAAGACAAAGAGAATCTAAAACTGTGGATACGTATCCAGCTGAGTACCTTGGCTTCAGAAAGCTCTCTCTCATAATTGAGCTCAAAGATGCAATAAACGTTTGAATGAAGCAGATCCCCAGGACTGGACCTTATCTATGGACATACGATAAAGCATTTTGAGAGGAGGCTAAAGGCAGGTTTTTGGACAGCATAAACAACTGAAGGTACCTAAACAGAGGAAGTCAACAATTGTTGTTCCTCTTCTTAAGAATGGCAGGGATCCCTCTTCTCCAGGAAGCTAGCAGTCTGTATATTTAACTAGTCACTTCTATAACATCATGGAAAGAATGGTACAATTAGGGCTTCTATGGTGGCTTCTGAAAGAAGGGAGATGGCATACAGGCCTTGTATGGTGGCCTTTTGTCTGCTTGTTGTTGATGGATCCCTTATAAAGCCACCATAGTCATCAATGAGTCTTTTTGGATCTTAGTGCACCATTTGATAGAGTCTGGCATGATAAGTTCTCAGTGAAACTTAGAGAGATGGGAATTTGTGGCAAAATGTGCCTCTGGATAAGAGATTGCTAGAATACGAGAATACAATAGTAAGACTAAATGGTACTTTTTATGAAGACAAAGCCACTCAATGTAAGAGTTCCTCAGGGCTGTGTTTTCAGTCCTTCATTTCCTGATGAAATCCTCTGAACTGCCAGGTTGCTTGAAATCTGTATACATGTACAGAGATGATACTGTGCTTCATATCATGAAACAGTTGTATTGGAGAATGAATTAAATGACAACTTGGAAATTGTAAGTGGACTGGTAGAGGAACATAAATTCCAGCTGAATCTGGTATATTTTGGAATGACATTGGTCACAGAACTAAGGTTTGGACCCAAGTCATAAATATGGAAGCCAAAGCAAAGAAGAGACTAAAACATCAATGATGTAATTCCAGCACCAACTGGGTTTCACGTGTTAGGTCACTGAAAATAACATACTACTTGACAGTTCTCCCAATACTTGAATATGCCTCACCTCTCTGGTCACACATTGCTCCCAGCAGCCTTCCTAAGAATGACATTGTGCAGTCATCTGTAGTTCACCTGATAACTGGATCTGTAAGATCTACTCCAACAGCAGTTTGTGAACAAGCGTCTGATGTTCAACCTCTTGAGAATCATAGGAAAAAAACCAGTTAATTTCATATGGAAATTGTCTTCATTCTGTACCTGAATGTCATCACTGTTGAGAAACTGAAAAACCAAATCAAGACTGAAGTGATCATCTTGTTTCAAAAGAGGTGTAAAGGCTGCTGATGAAACAGCAGCATTTCTATTCATGTACCCTACAAACAGCAGGAGAAGCTTGAAGAAGCTTGTATACCCATTAATTCCTCCATGTGAACCTATTTACTTCAGTAAATGTCTCTTTCTTTTGAAACCTTGCTTTAAAGAACACCTCGACTTGGGTTCCCTAAGAAAAATTGTAGAAAAGACCATCCACAATGTCAATCACAAAGCAAACAGATCCATGTGTACACCAATGGTTTGTCAGACAAATACTTCATGAATGGTAATTGTGTGTCTACATCCAGTAGCCTAAATGGAGAGAGTACAAGAAACAGCATTAGCTTAGGATATATCAATTTGAATTATTTGGCTGAAATGAAAGCTGTTCTCAGTGCATTGCAAAAAAATAAACAAAGCAGAAATAGAGATGGATGTTCTCATGATTGTTGACTTGCAAGAAGCAATCCTCAGTTCTTTGAAAGAAATCAGAATGCAATCAACAATGCAGTTCATGAGGAGGATCAGCGAGCAAGGCAATACATTGATTTTTCAGTGGATTCCATCACATGTTGGTATATATTCCATCACAGGTTGGAGATAAGTGGCTGATGATCTGGCCAAAATTAAAAGATCAGAAACTCAGGTAGGAATGACAATGATCAAGGATATGAACACCCTATCAAGGAAAATATTAGCTGAAATAAATGTTCAAAAGATAAAAGATCCTTAGATTGATATTAAAGCATCTTGGAAAATAACATTCGCTATCGTGGGATTTAGACAAGATACTCCCCGGGAATGAAAATCAGTAGAGTTGGGACCAAGATACATACTCTGCAAGTTGTTGGGAGTAAGCTTAACACCTCCCCACTCTTTTGAACGTAATATTGCAAGGAAAAAGATGATCACTGGATCAAGCCCTTCCAAAGGACCCTGTATGAGTCACCAAATTCATTCTTGAACTTCAGGGCCTTATATGATTATTGTGGGACAAGAAAACAGCAGCAACATTAGGATAGGGTTACCTGGTGTAAATTGGCATAGCTCTGAAGTCAGTGGTGCTAAGATGATTTACACCACCTGAGGATCTGGTCCATTATTTTTAAATGTTTTCTTACTAAGATGCTGTGCCTAGCAAATGGGATTTTTGTGTTCCCACCACCACATCTTCCCTTAAACACTTCCTTCCGCCCACTAGGCCACAAACTTTCAGCTGAATAGTAAGAATTGTGAAACAAGGCAAGCTCTGTGAACACCTTGTTATAAAATACTAAAGTATTCTACGTGAATGCAATAATTATTATGAACTGTGCTGTTTGGGATTCTTACTATATTATAGTGCAATATGTTTTTATAAAGAAAGGGGTTAGGTCTGACATACTCATATCTCTAGATGAATGCACAATGATGTTTAGAATTGGCACCTCTGAAGGGAAGTTGACCTAGAAATGTATCTTATGGCATACATTTAGAAGTTTACCAATAAGTATAAAAAAATACAATTCTCAGTGAAAGTGCCAATTTGAAACAGGCCATTTTTATGATCAATACAAAAAAAAAAAAATCTGTGTAAATCTACTCAGCAGAAGATTGCATTTGGCATGTGTTTGTATACTTTTTATAAGAAATTATCATTTTTATGATCAATTTTCGTTCATATATTCATGCATCTACATTCTCACTCAAGCTTGCAGTGTAAATAGATAAAAATCCAAGAAATCAGCTTTGGCAGCTTCAAAGGAGAATTAATAATAATAATAATAAAAAAAAAGATTATATAACACTGTAATTTTAACAGGATAAAACTGTGAGATGTTTCCATAGTAACACTGCTGACAGCAATTGACTTGCCCTGGCATCTGGACATGTTTAAGGCTTATGACGTGACTGCAGGCAATACAAGAAGATTAGATTAAAAAAACCCATGATTGATACAAAGTTCAGAAATAACACATCATCCCTTTCTTAGGAAAAAAAATACAGACATTTCCAGTGAAGTTGTGCAATTCTGGAGTGACAATTACAGGATTATGAAGGTTGCTAATTGAGAGTCTGTTTACATTATTGCATGCAAACTTTTTCAGCTATGGCTATAGCCAAACATGACTGTAACATGCTTTGTGCTTATACACAATACTGTTGCAGACTGGGGGTTATCCTCACATTCAGAAAGCATGCTAAAAATTTGCTAACAGGATAGATTATATAAAGGTTTCTTCCAACCTGCCTGTCTTTAAATAATCCCTATCCACAGCTGGGTCTAGATTGGTGTTAAAACTGTGCATGCTACGATAAAACTGGAAAACAGCTAGGAAATGGTAGTCCATAAAAGTTCTGAAAGAAATGTACTTGTCATCTGTTTTCCAACAGGTCTTGCAGTTAGTACAGTTTTACTCTTTGTGTCTAGAGGGCGTTAGTGTTAAGTCCCATCTACACTGAAGAAAATATCAGGTATGGGGAGCCAGTTACATCATAATAATTTAACACAGTTACAACCTAACACAAAGACCTGAGGCGTCTATTCAATAAAGCACTTAAGCACACGCTTAACTTTTAGCCTTAGGCATGTGTTTGAGCCCCATTGAATCAGGCTTTAAAGTAGGTTGTGTATATATCAACACTAGAAACACTACAGCAGCATGGCTGCAGGTGCACCACTGTTGTGTGGATACAACTACAGCAATGGAAAGGGTTCTTCTGAGACTGAGTAACTAGGTCAATAGAAGAATCTTCCATCGACCTAGCAATGTCTGCGCTAGGGCTTAGGTTGGCTTAAATATGTTTCACAGGGCATGACATTTTTTGGAGCCCTGAGCAATGTGATTAAGATGCCCTAACTTTGTAGTGTAGAACAGCCCTTGGTTAGCTGGGAAAAACAATACATTCCTTGCCACAACGTCTCTTTCTGCATACTTCACTTAAATGACTCATAGTCTAATGAGCATTAAAAAGTCTCTCATTTTTGAGGAATCTTAAGAGGAAAATATGTGTTAAATGTTGTTGGGTTATAGAGGGAGAAGTTGGACCCGGCTGTAGGAAAAGTTTGCTGTAATCCAGAAGATCTGCAGTACTCTGGGCAAGGTACTTATCAAAAACTTTTCAAAGGTAACATTACCATGAGAACTATAACAAAATATTAATAATGGAGCTCTTAAAATTCCCAGTGTGATAATGGTGTTGAAGAGGAAGGAAGAGATTAATTTTCTTAGTTCTTAGACCAGGCTGACTTGGTGCTCTGATGCTGTGTTGTAAAAAGAATGGTTTGTTTTGCCAGACAATATCTGAATAAGCTTCCACATATTCCATCATTAATCTCCAGCTATTCATTTTGTTGCATCCAGTATGTGCCCTGATTCCATTAAATTGTATTAATGCTGACTTTTCTTTTGCCAAAAACTCTAAATTAATGCATTGACCATATTTCCTTTTTAAGCAGGAGACTGTCACAGCAGGTGAGGAGAAGACAACTGAGATTGCTGAGGAGGAGAGTGAGGTACATATGAACAGCAGTAGGAGGGTGTATGTTCTTTAATATCTCAAGAAAAGGATCACAAAGTTGTATGTTGGGTGGTTTTTGTTTCCGTGTTATCAATATGCAGGCCAACAAAATATGATTGTGTGCTAGCTAAAACATCTCTCAATTCAATGGAAACCTATTTTAGAACCTTTCTGTTGCAGTAGTATACTATCATAAATATTTGAAGACAGGGAACAATGTGGCTATATGTTAGAAGGTGATACAATGATGTTTCTATTGACATTTAGAGAGAACAGAAAATATGTTGCCATGGAGTCTGAATGACTTTAACACTTCCAGTGAATTTGTTTGTCTGGGCTCCTAATAGTGTCTTTTAAAAAATAGCTTCCATTCATCATTCCATTCTTCTAGCATGCTAAGCCCTAAACTGAAACAGAAGTTGGAAAATAATTACCTTATCACTTTATTTTCTAAAGCACAAATTGGGCATTTAATTAGTTATGGTTAAAATTAAATTAAAAACAACTAAAAAGTTAAATGAAATATTAAGACCAGGTGACCTCAGAGAGACTGTTTGTTTTAAGTTATGTTCTCATATGGGTGGGAGAACATAAACTACTTATTCTGGATCTTTGTTTATTAAAGTGAAACCTTGAAAATACATTTTAAAATATGTTGAGTACCACAAGAGGATTTCAGAACTAGTGAATGGAAATTAAATGCAGAAATAGGAAAAGGAATAGAAAAATAAAGAAACTATAACCTTTGATAACTAATCAGTTTGGATCCAATCCTGCAAAGTGCTGACTACCTCTCTTTTTATTAGTTTTTGAATGTTGGTATGTAAATATTTGCAAAAAGATCATATACACATTCTGGTTTTGGACGATTTTAACTCCAATGGACCAAATTCTGCTCTCACGTATGCTAGTGTAAATTTGGAATAAATGTACTACAGTCAGTAAAGTTATTCCAAATTTATGCCAGGGTAACTGCGGATAGAATTTGGTTCATTGACTTCACTAGAGTCGCTAAGTCATTACATTAATGTGAATGGAGAATCAGGTTTGCAGTGTAATGGTGATTTTTTCCCATTTAAATAGAAAATTATTGGCCCGATTCACCACTGCATTATTCCAATTTTACACCAGCATAGCTGCATTGAAATCAGTGGAATTACACAGGCATGACACTGGACTAATACAGCCAGTCAAGTCCCACTTGTCTCAATTTGAGGGTTGAAATAGTACGAAATACAAGCATGTTAATTCTAGAGCATTTGGCTTGTCAGTCTTGATATGTGTGTTCCAGCATCTAGTATTCAAGAAATCCCTTACTGTCCCCAAAGGGCAATCTGACTAATGTCTTCAAACTGTTCATCAAGCTCTCTAATATAGTGTATATGTAAACTCAACCTGTCTTGCAAAGTACATTCACCCCCACATATATTCATCAATTTTTAAAATCTCGTATTTAAAATAACAATATTTATTCAATGCATAAGAGCTGCCAAACTATATCCATTTAGTCCTGTGTCTTTCAGCAGAGGGTGGTATGTGATGCTTGAGAAAGACACCCACACATACACTCCATTATTCATTTAGCCAATTGTGCAGTACTGTACATGGGAAATCCATCCAGATCTCCACAAGCAATGGATTTATTCCCTAAAGCATGAGCATTATTCCTCTAGCATTATATTAGGTTACTTAGCTACAATTATAATTAATGATCATAAAAATAATCCTGTCCCTTTTTAAATCCATTGGGGCTGATCTTCAGTTGGTGAAAAGTGGCATACATTATTCAAGTCAAGCATTATGGGCCAGATCCTATTACTTACACATCTTTTTGTATACAGGAGGGTTAGTTTACAATATGCAATCAGATAGCATATGTAGATATACAAGTACCTGTATGATTCACCACCACTGTCTAGGCAGGGTAAAGTTATGGTCCCACTGAAGTAAATGGGAATGGAGCCAGAATTTCATCCTAAAACAGCGATGGGGCTAATTCAAGATTTTGAGATTGAAATTCAAAATGATAGAGAGAAATGGACCAATACAGACCAATCAAGTCCCACTTGTCTAAATCTGAGGGTTGAAATAGTACCAAATACAACCATAGATCATTTGGCTTTGCAACTCAAAATGATAGAAATGACATCATTTTTGTCACTTTCCCTTGTAATATTTGCAAAACCCCAATATGTATGGTTTTTTCTTTTTTTGTTATTCTATTTTCACAAGAATGAAAGAGGTCCAGGACACAAGATAATCATAGAGTTTGTTGATAGTAGGTCATCCTCATAGATTATTGTCCCTTACAGGATTCAGAAACCCAGCCAGATCCCTCCATCTCTGGGTTCTGTCTAGGGCTACAGCACACTCATCCATGGATAACCCTATTCTTCGATATGTGCATAAGGCCAATCCACCCACACGAATTTACTTGTGGGTTAAAAGTCTCCTGCATCAAAATTCAGATGGGAACAGCAAGGCCACATCATCCCTTGGCCCATGCTGTGCTGAGTACCTATCTGGAGACAGCTTAACAAAGGGCCAAATGTACATACAAGGTAATTGGCCTCATCCATGATTAAATAGTATTATTCACTACCAGCTTTATATTAAGCAGCAAAGAACAGGGTCTCTTCTAATCAGTTCCTCATATTCCTGAGATGAGATCCCGGCAAGACAATTTCTGAACATCAGTCAAACTTTCCCTGCGAGATTCCTAACATCCACAACCTTCTGTTGTACAGATGTGTGGGTGAACATCTGCTGGATGAATGTTCACCTGTAGCATGGCCAAAGTGTCTTTAAGCCAGCGTTGCAGATGAAAAATCAGGGCCAAATATATAAAAACTTTTGTATGTGACAAATGTTTTAGATACCATACCTAAGGGCCAAAGGATCTGGGCATATGTTTTATACTGATCTAACTGTAGATCCTACATTATTATTTCGTCATTATCTTAATTCAGTCTTTGATTATATCAGCCTCTGCTGATGTAACTTAGTTATCAGGCCCCTTCACTATGAAAAATCCACTTAGAGGACTTTGTGGCAGAATCAGAAAATCTCTGCAGAGGAGCTCAGAGAGAGGGCAGTCCAGTTCCAAAAGTAGGTGACACTAGCTGGGGAGGGGATGAGGCTAGGGCATCCATTCATTGTGTTCCTATGGAATGGCAGCCCTGTTGAAAGCTGCCCTTCTCCCATGCGGAAAGTGCAGTGCCGACCCTTTCTACCCTCCCCTAGAGGCCAATCCTCCAGCAGTGCAGCTTTAAGGCAAATGAGCTCTCAAACTCTGCTTCAAAACCTTTTTTTAAAATTGTAGAGTATGTTTTATTTCTATGCCCAGCAAGAAGCCATCCCACTATGCAGCAGTATAGCTTTAAATCAGTTTTTAATTTTTAATGCCTTAGAAAAGGCTCCCTGCAGAAGTAACTTTTGAGGATGCCACTAAAACTAAGGAAGTATCATATGAGGTTTTTTCCGAACTATAATCATTATGGAAGTTAGCATTATGCTCTCCACATTCTACCTAAGGTGCAGAATAGCAGATAAGAGTGTGATTCTCCTTCTATTTATTTGATGTAAATACAGAGCCACTCGGCTGAAATCAATGGAGTGTTACAATGGTATAAAACTAGTGTGGGATCACAATAAAGTCTATTGCATTGTCTAATGGATCTAAATAAGTGAAGTGACACCAGCCACTATAGATATGTCAAAGACTGGAGCGTTTTAAAGTGACCTGGGTGTAGTTGGTGAATAGGTGATGTCCAGAATGATGGATGTGGCTGAATGGTTTCCATTTTCTGTTGGCTGTAGATGGTAGCTGTAGCTGAAGGCACTGGTACAGCTGAAAATGCTGTTGTAACTGAAGCCAATGAAGACGCTGTTGCTGTTGCAGTTGCAGTTGCTGTTGTTGAAACTGAAAATGCTGATGGTGACAAACCTAAAATAGAAGAGAAGGAAGCAGAGGTGGCTCAGGTAAGACTGTGTCGGGATGCTTCCTGAAGCTCTACACAAAAGAAAATATTGGACTTTCATGTCTCCTTGGCCTGAGCTGCCACAATACCCCATTCTGAGTAGAGTGATGCCTTATCTGTCCATACTGGCCCCCATTCTGTTTTAAGTGGCACTGGTATAAATCAAGAGTAGCTCCACTATGCCAAAGTATACCACCTGGGAATCTGGCCCAGGATGCCAAAAATCATTTCTGACAGCTTTACGACTGATAGATTCACTCTCAGCCGTGTTCCTGGGATCATAACAGGCTGAATTAATCCTAAAGCTAAGCAGAAGCTATTTCATTCCATTAGCTATAAATCTTGAGAACCGTGGTTGTTAAACAGCTTTCAGACTCTTCAAATGTGTTTCTTATCTAACTGCTCCTCCTCTTGACAAACACGATCAAGTGGCCTGGTGTTCAGAGAGGCTGAGCACGCATGTACTTCCCATTGAAGTCAATAGGAGCTGTGAGTGCTCAACAGGGAAGAAAGGGTGTAACTCCCACTGATTTCCCTTGGGCACCAAACTGCTCTTTTGCCTCTGTAAATCTCCCCCTGGCACCTCTGAAAGTCAGGCCTCGAATTCCATGTAACTCTAGAAGAAATAAATTACAAGGGGATTCTAGTGCATGGTCAGGTTGGTTTCCAGCAACTGGAGACCAAAGAAAAGACCCCAAGTGGTACTCTGGCACTCTAGGGCTCAAGGACTTCCATGTCATGATTACCTTAGGCTTTCCACATGTTTGTTTCAATCACCCTCCTGTTGTTTCTCTCCTTAGAGTGTAAGCTCTTCAGGTTGTGGATTGCTTTTTGTTACATGCTTATGCAGTGCCTCACACAATGAAGTTGGGGCCCCCAGGTGCTACCACAGTACAAATAGTTAATAATAATTCAATAATCAGACCAGTCTCTTACCCAATACAATTCTCTCTTTATGTAGGGTCTGGGTTATTTTTTAAGTCAGACTATATAAAATAAGCTATTGATAAGCCCGGTCATCCTCCCCTTCTACCTGCTTCCCCACAGAGCGGTGGGAAAAGAGGTACAGATTAAGATTTGGAAAATGGGGAACTCATTTACACAACCTCCCCCTCACGCATCGGTTAATGAGCAATACTGCAGAGTGGGGGAGAGCTATTTCACTTGAGTACCAGGCTGAGTTGGATATATTGGCCAGGTGAATAGCTGGCCTATGCAGCTTTTGAGGGTTGTGTGCCCCAGCCAGCTGCATAAAATCATGTTGGAACCAGGGGCCTTATGTTAACATGATTTGTAATGGGCTGCACACAGTCTCTTCTCTCATTTATGCTGATGTAAATCAGGAGTAACTTCCCTGAAATCAGTGGACTTTAAATGGTGATAAGCTATTGCAAGTGAATATAGAGTGCCTGGTTTTGATCTCTCATAACATTTACACTAGTGTTACTCCACCGACATCAATGGAGTTACTTCTGATTTATGGCAATGTTATGGCTGATCCAAAGTGCTTTGAAGTTAATGGAAGTTCTGCCATGAATTTCAGTGGATGTTGGACGGGGGCCTAGAGTGAAAACAGAATAAGGTGCAGAGTATTTTATCATCTGCTATGATGATAGTCATATTCCATGAATAGTAATATAGAGAACTGACATGGGGAGGAATGGAGACTGGTAGTCACAAAATGGGGGGATATTATGCCCTAGATGCACTGATATAGCTCTTCTCAATGAGATCAGCTGTGCATGAGAGGAAAATACATCCATGTTTTCTCTCATAAGTAGAAAAGCAAAGAAGTTGGGATTTGTTACATGCTTTTTAGAAGTAATCTCTCTGATTTCTCCTTTCCTGTTTTTCCAGGAAAAAGTCAGCAGCATCCCTTCACTAGTAATAGAACCAGCATCAAACAACGAAGAGGAAGGGGAGGAACATGAAGTCATAGAGAACGAATCTCAAGATGTTGTGGAATCTCCGGACAGCCAGGGCATTGCAAGTGCTGCCAATGAAATTTCACAGGCTGTAAGTGAGCAAAAAACCATTGAGGAAATCCAAACTACATCCTCTGAAGAACAGCCTATATCAGCGGATGATGCAGCCCATGGAATGCCACCTGGCTTTCTCTTTAAGGTATATTTGAGTATTTAGTCACTCTCTTATTTTAAGCATTCCTTTAAACCTAGCATCAAGCAAAATGTAAGTAAGTATATCCAGGGGCACTGTTCATTTAGGCTGATGGCTGTGCGGTTAAATAGCAAAAATGTCAAGCTATTTTCTTTTAATAGTTTTTTCTACATAAAGGGAGCAATAAAACTTCACTTGTACTGTTGTTAATGTTAAACATGATCCATGTACAATTATGGCATTCAGTCAAATGTGCAAGTACATTAATCTAATCAGAGCAGTGAAAATATTTTAATAAATAGGGAGAATTTCTATGGCCTATGTTATGCAGCAGGTTAGACTAGATGATCAAAATGTTCCTTTCTGGCCTTAAAATCTACCAGTACAAACCTGGCCCCATTGAAATTAATGAGACGTTTACAATTGACTTCAGTGGAGACCAGCTTTCACATATTATTAGAGTAGCTTTTAAAGTGATCTTGTTGAAAAGTATTACATAATTCAGGGGGCAGGTCTGAGAAATTCTGCCTTAAGTGTCTGTTGGCTTTCAAGAACCTTTGTGTTTCTTGGTTTCCAGGGTACCTAATATTTCTTATTTCAGAATGACTGACTAGTAGACAAGCTCAGTGAAAGTGAATGAAGTTCACGTGCTCCATATTATAATTTGGATAGTTCAGTCGAATTAGTCCCATTATGCCCTGCTATTTTGGATTGTTTTTTCTCATCTCATACACAAGTGTTCTTCGTGAACGTTAGAAATAACGCTTAGGTCAGAGTGAGACATGTCTTGTGACTAGGACTTAGAGTAACACTGTCAGTGTTCCTTTATTTGTCACCAAACTCTCATGAGTTAAGGGAGTATGCACACCTACCATCCATGGCTTTGTTGCTGTTTTTTCTTGGGCTGTTGCAGTGATGCCCTGGGACTAGTTGCTGTCAAGGAAACTACAAGAGGGTATAAACTTATGGCGATGGAATTATTTAGTTAAGCTGATCTGTTTGCAGAGCCAAACTGTCCATTTGTCAGTAATTACTTGTTGAAATGAGAAAATATCATAGCACTTATTTACAGCAAACAAGTGCTTTCCAATCCACATTGCAGGATTCCCTATACCCACATCTTTATTTGACCACTGGAATTGTACCATATTTCTCACTATTATTGCAAGGAGGATTGCTTCAGGAAGATGGTTCCTTCAAGGGACAGATCAAAGGCCCAGAACCCCAGCTGTCACTAGGGCATCAGCATCACTCTAAGTCCCTATACAGTTTGCCTCAGATAGGGTGGCCAAATCTTTTCAGTCTTCCTCAGGCAAGCTTTCAGTGACATCACTGGGAGCTTTGGATGAATAAGGACAGCAGGATTTGTCCAAACAGCAGTACTTATGAGATGTTACAGTATCGCCAATCCTCCAGATCCTGTGAATAGGAGTTGAGTACCACCCCCGCCCTGCAACTGAAGGAATGAGTGGATAATTAAATTCAAGTGCATATTTCTTCATGGAAGATAACAGAAAAATCTGGAATTTATGGACATGTCAACACAAAACATTTGAGTGTATGAGCAATAATATCAGTTTAAATAGAGGAAATGCCATGGCAGTGTGTTTGAGAGTTTGAAAGCACGATACAAGTGCACATTATTAAACCTGATTTGCGAGAGAGAGAATTGTTTCTGCTTCATTTTTCCTGGTACTTTACCTTGATGACATCTACATGTTTTGTATTCTTTTCTTCAGGTTGAAGCTCTACATGATTTTGAGGCAGCTAATTCTGATGAGCTTAATTTAAAACGAGGAGATACTGTCCTAGTAATCTCTTCTGAAACCACAGCTGACCAGGTAAAAAACAGAGGAACCCTTTCTTTTGCTATTTTTCCTTTCCTGGAAATCCTTCCAACAATCTAGAGTTAATAAGAAGTCCAGTCATTTAAAATGTTGCTGTTAGTAGAAAATATTAATACTTAAACTGTCTTCATACTTAATTTTCATCTAAGAGTAAAAGGCAGTTTTGATTGACTTAGAAATGCAGCATATGTATTGATGGTATGATTTAACTTTCAATATGGACCAAGATTCTTCTAAATTTCATTTGACTGCTTTAAATCATTCTTTAAATGAGTTTACCGCTCTCTCTCTCTCTCTCTCTCTCTCTCTCTCACACACACACACACACACACACACACACACACACACACAGAGTAGGTGCATACATATAGTGCATTAGGTCACTAACATCTTGTTTTAACATTGCAGCAAAATTGATTATGTGGTAAGCTAGTCTTGGGAGCTTATACATCTAGAATTGAACAGATCAAATCCATCCAAATTAGGCCATAGAGCGCATTATGGTCAAAAATTGTGTAACTCGACAACTAAATTGAGTGTAGGTAACTCTCCTGGCTAGAAGTCTAAACCTTCCACAGTATTGGTTCTGGAAACACTGTTAAATCCTGCAGTCCTCTACCCAGCCAACACACCCAGCCCTCCAATGGTATTGGCTGTGGAGGATCCAGGCCCCCCAAAAAGTGTTCAGGTTGTTGATATAAGATTGGCAACATGAGCTTTATTTCTTGGGAACATGCAAAGATGTTTTCATTTCATTTAAATGTTAAACATTTGCAATAGTAAAATTAAAACATTTTTAAATAGAAGATACAATGTTATACTGTAAACGCTGGCCTCAGCTAAAGCCCCTTGAAGTCAATGGAAAGACTCCTAATGGAGAAGGCCGAATAACATCGTAGCTCCAGATCACAACTGGATTTGAACAAAAAGCATCCCTCACAATGGTAGTGTCGTTGTTATCAAGCTTTGCTTGAAATATGGATCTACCCTTCTTCCATAGGCAGTGTAGAAATGATTTTACTTTTTCAAATGGTCCAAGGAAGGTACTGCAACTGTTTTACCATGCTTACTATTTAGTTCCCCAGTGGTAGGGAAAGATGTGATGAGCATGCCTCTATTTTTGTCATTTTGAAGCCTGATCCTGCAAATATGTAGTGGTGGGAATAATGCTTACCACCCTGAATAACCCTATTGTCTTCTATAGGACTATTCAGGATGTTTAGCACTATTCCTGACAGCATATGTTTAGAACATTGGGCCCTAGTAATATTCCTTTTAAGGAGTGCTGATGGTATCAACTAATCTTTTGCTTTAATATATGAACAGGATAACTTGTCTGTTTTACATTTCTAGTATACTGTACTGGATACTTTTTTCAGCATGACCCTACATTCTTCTTACAAGTCTACATTCTGCTATCCTTACTCAAGTTGAATAGTACTCTTACTCCATTTGTAGTCCTCTTTATTCTAATGGCATTACGTGCAGAGTAAGGTTCTACTCAACGTGAGGATGACAGAATCAGGCTCAAAGCTACTTAGGCCCCCAACTTCCACTGAGGTCAATCAGCTTAGTCTTTTCTAGGTTAATCTATGAAGATATATTATTCTCATGTTGTCATTAATTGGAGTAAATTGTGTGCATTGATGGAGAAAATAGACTTTCATAGATTCAGGTTTCTGAGGCTCTTCAGTTAGTGTCTATTACCATTCTGTGCACATTTGCCCTTCATGTTTATCATCATCATTAAACTTAATCTCTTTGTCCTCCACTAGGGTACTCTCTGGTATTATACTGAGTTTTTTCTTTATCTCAAATGTTCGTTTCCCTGCCGCCCTCTAAATTGGCCTGTCTACAGCCATATTTCTTATACATGGGGTAGTTTCAATTCATAGTTTCAGATCATATCAACCAAGAACACTTTTGTGCTTGTTTGATGCTGCTGGCTCCACTTTTTCTAATATACTTGAATTGAACTGATTAAGGTTAGATTTACTTATCACCTGTTCCTAGCAGAAGCTGCCACCGTCTATACTAAGAAAACTGTCAATCATCCCCCATGCTTGAAAAAAAAATTCCTAGTTAAATTTACCCTGGTTTATTTCACTGCCAGGCTAAATGCTGTCATCCTCACCTGCTGAAGTGGTACTGAATCCGGACTAGTTAGAAAGCCACTTCATCACTGAGTGAGGCTTCAGAAAGCTAGTGAATAATCATGCTTTGATTCTAATTTGTACTCTATTGAAATTCTAGCAAGAGCACTGACTCTACCTGTACATCACGATGATTAAAAAAAAAAATCACAATGCAACGTAAGGAGTTTCCTCCATGTCTCATCATTTTGTAGCCAACTGGCTAATATGCTTAAAAACAGCCTCTAACTTGGGGACTACAATATTATGGATCCAGTTAAGGGTGCTCACAGTTTTGTAAGTGCAGTCACTTCTGGGCAAAAATTATTAATTTTAAATGGCCAGTATACAAACACTTGCATACGCAGGTCAGGCACCTCAGTTCCCCTGTGGATCTAGCTTTAAAGTCCAGACGTTAAAACCTAAAAAAAACTCCACTTAGCTGCCACCTAACCTTGTAGGCACTTAAGTTTCTGTTCATTGAGGTCCCTACATGCCTAAAGTTCTGGTTGTGCACACAACTGTGTGACAGCCACTGCCTACTCCCCCAAGAGCTTGGTGTTCCCTCTCCGCACAACCTCGCATGCGGAACCTGATTTGGTAGACTTGCTCAGAGACTACCTGAGTGCAAGATTTAGAGATGAGAGCAGAGAATATATTTTATTATAAGCAGAGCTGGTAGTACTCCATCAAGTTAAGTTTCCCCAACACTTCCCTCTGTAAGACCCTGTTTTCAGTTGGTTTAACTTTACATGAAACATTTCCAAAAATCCAGCCTGAGGAGAAGACATCTGGCATGGGAAAATTCAGACAAGATTATTATAGTTTGGCAAAGTACCATTGGCGTATGTGCATTTCAAATCTTGGAGTTCCTTGATAGTGGAAGAGCCAAGAACTGTTGTCAACCAGTGGCTGCCACTGCAGTAACCAGAGTGAAGTATCCTGAATAAAAAGGGGAGCGTTCAGGACTACTGGAAAGGGGAAAAAAAAAAACCATTTTTTTCTAGCTGGGTGGTGGAAGGTTCCCCTCTTTGCCCCCTCCCCCCCCACAGAGAGAGAGACACACAAACTAAGGATGCTAATATTAAAGACTATGCATTTTAAAATGCATCCTCCAACTGTGCACCTATAAAATCCTGTCTACCTTTTTTCTTGCAGGAGGCTGGCTGGCTGACAGGCATTAAAGAATCTGATTGGCTCCAGTATGGAGATGCAGTAACCTATAAGGGACTTTTCCCAGAGAACTTCACAAAGTCCTTGGAGTAATTCTCAGCTCAGGCATAACAGTGTTATAAGAAGCTCAGTCAGTAGGTTTTTAAATCTCTTGGAAATGCAGGAACCCACTTTTGTAGTTAAACTGCTAATGGTTTACAGACTGATGCCAGACAAACATATCAAATGAGCATGAATGCAAAGAGTTAAGCTAGCATCGCCTGAAGCAGTAGCTGAAAAAAAAATTGAGAAATGTCCTTATTCGTTCACAAGTGTGTGGCAACAGGTTTGTTTGTGCTTTGTCAGAGCTATGGTGATCCTGTATTTGATCCTTTCCCATGAAATCTACAATTAGCCTCCTCACTACCAGAACCTTAACTTCTCTGCACTAAGTGTATCGTATTGAGTTGCTGCACTACAGAAGATTTTATTAGTAATCCTTAGTAATGAGGTCAAACTATTACATTTTATGTGTTTTAAAAAAATGAACTGCTGCAAAGTTTTTCAATGTTACTTTTGAAAATAAATGCACAGATGCTTGTGTGTATTATAAGTGCATACAAATATATATGCATTAACACGTTACCCTCCATTGTAGTTCTTTGACTCTGTAGTCTCATCGATATATGCATTGCTCTTACATGGTCTGGCATTACAGTAAATAGTTTTGTTCCAAAACAAAGCTAGCTGCTCCCTTGCCAAAACATTATACAGTATCTGTGTTTGTAATGTGAAATTTTCATTCTGGGATGAACAATTATAATGATCACCTTCAAAGCTGCTAAAACAATGGAAGGCATGGCTCAGTCTCCTCTACTTCTAGCTGCGATAGTTTGAGATGGTGTGGATGGAGTGGTTATAATGCTAATCTATACTTTAAGTGGCTGAATTATGAAAACAAAATTAATATCTAAAAAGGACAAAACAAATATATTTTCACTATATGTATTTATGCAGCTCACCTTCACAGATCCTTTTAAAATAAGGTATATAATGTATCCTGTATCAAGAAGTCATCTGTACCTATTATGTTTTTCAGTGTTGTGTCATTCAAAATAAACCTTTGAGCCAAAAGAAGCTGTTTCTTTTTTAGAGTGTTTTTGAAGTTGGAATTATATTAATTCCAATTTAACCAAACACAATTCCTCTCTCCCCTCCAAAGACACCCAGCAGAACAGGTACCCACATGTATAACACAGACCATCTCATTCCTGTCCTTCAAAATTTGTCTGAGTTAGTTTCTGACCCTAGTGAGTGAAGGAGCTTACCTGGGATTTGGCTTAATGCACAGTTGCAGCTCACATTTTCTACTCTGCATCCTTTGTCCATTTATTTTACTTTGCATTCCAGTCTTTAAAAGAAAATCTTCCATGAACTAATTCCATTGTTTGTGGGGAGTGTGTATCTGGAGGAACATCTTATATTTTCTTAGAGCTTTGGTTCCTTTTCTTAATGCCTGGTTCCACATCCATTCGTGGACTTGCTAGGACTCTTGGTCGTGTAGCTCCCGCAGCCTTGGAAGTTCTTGGCTTGAGTGACCCAGAGACAAGGATTTCATTTATAGGAATCAAAACTTTTCAACAGTTTTGGTCTGGTGCAGTAGGCCCCAAACTCTGCTTTCACAAGTTTGAAGTGGTCAATGAGACCCAGTGTTGCTGGTGTTTGTCACAGCGTTAATGTCCTCATAGCCCACATCGCTTTAAATGGTGTTTGACAGCGACACGTCATTAATTCTCTGAAAATAAGTTTAAAAAATCTGCATTAAATGGAACACGTTCACCACCTCTTTCCTGGAATCACTGCTGTCTCTCATCTCCCGACAGCAAGTGACTGAGGACTCCAGGCCCCGTTGTGTCAGAGCTGTAGAGGCGAGATTTGACCAAAAGAGGCAGGAGGACACAGTGATCAGCTGAGTGTCTTAATTTAACCAATGTGGACTGTACTTTGCACACTTGAGTGTTCTAAGTGCATCTGAGACTGTGTCCCCCCACGACTACTTCAGTGCCCTTGGTGCTAGTCTCACTGCCAAAGCCAATAGAATCTGGTATGCAGTCTACACGAGAATTCACACACAGACCATCTATATTATCCAGAGTCAACAGCCTTCATGGATACTTTTTGACATGCCCCACAAATACCATGTGACTATTTTCTTCATCTTGCAATTTCACCTCCCTTTTTAAAAGAAAAACGGCAGTTCACAAGTCAACAAGATACCAGAAATAATAAGACCCACTAATAATGGCCCAGCACCCGGACACTCTAAGTACAGATGTGGATTATGTGCTGCAGGTTACTGCTAAGTGTGGCTGATATGGCAGTAGGAAAATCCTCCTGCTAGAACAGAGCCATTCCCAGTCCTTCTGAGTCCCTGCAGTACATGGGCTGCACGCAGCCAGAGGTACAGATGCAGAGGAAGGTTTCAGGTGCCTGCTTGAAGTGTGTCAGCCTCCGGCAAGTCTAATTTCAGATTAGCCCTGCCAGACACCGATGAAGGGGCACCCTACATCTGTGCACTGTTACTGCTTGCAGTCAAGCAGGAAGGACTCCGAAGGTTTGGAGTAGAATCAGTTCAACAGCAGGAATCCATCGCCACTACCTCTCCCTGCCACGCAAAAAGGTAGGGAGGGGGAGATGTGGAAGGAGGTAACAGGTGGGCTTCAGTATTTAAAGGTCCTACGGATGCAGACAGGGCTTGCCGTTTCAGGAAGGGAGAAATTAGAAAGAGGGGGAAATATTTTTATTGGCAGCAGGGGGGTTGCAGTAGCCAGCTTTGAGGGTTTGAAGGAGAAATGTTATTTATTTTACAATAACTTGAGTTCTTCTAGATCAGTGTTTCTCAATTGGGGTTCCGCAGAACCCCAGGGTTCCGCGAGCAGCTGTTCTCTGCGCCGCCGATCAGCTGTTCTCCACGCCACCGAAAAAGCGATGAGGTCCCGGATTTTTCGGCGGAGAGTATCAAGGGTAAGGAAAATGGAAGTTAGAAATGCTGACCCTGTTGTTTGAAATTTGTTATATAATTTGCTTATATCAACTTTTTTTTGGCCCCACATGTAAAAATACTCTTAAGAGTTTGGGGGGGTTCCGCAATTATTTATGGAGTTCAAAAGGATTCCGTGGCCAAATTTAATTGAGAAACGCCGTTCTAGATGTTTTGTCCCTGGGGATGGTACCTGTGGGCTCTCAACTGGACAGTTCAAAGCAATGTCTGCAGAGCAGCACCTCATGCCTCCAAGTAAGGTCATATAAGGGTGGTGGCAAACCCGCCGCCACTCACATTCTTGTCAACTCCAAAGCAGACCCTCCACGGCTGAGGGGAAGGAGAGCAAGAGGAGGGGCACCCCTAGCAACAAAACATCATGACACAGGCAAGTTATTGTAAAGGCACATAACCTCGCCTCCTCCTTCAAGTATACATCTCTATGGGTGCTCCACTGTAGGATACTCCCGAGCAGTAACTCAATAGAGAAGGAGGGTGCTGAGGAGGCTAGACCAAGACGGTTTGGAGGATGGCATTGCCAAAAATAGTATCATCCATGGAAGCAGGTAAGATGGCGTAATGCTTGGCAAAGGTATGAATGGAAGGCCAAGTTGCAGTCCTACAAGTTTCTGTTATGGGGTCATCCTTCAGTAAAGCTGTACATGTGACCTGAGCTCTAGTGGATTGTGTTGTCTCTTTGAGGGGGCTGCATCCCACTAGATCCACAGCAGGTTAAGATGGCAACTCGAAACCCTCTTTGAAGTCTGAGTGGAAATAGGTTGATCCTATTCATCCTATCCACAAATTATACAAATAGCCTAGGAGAGGCCCTGAAGGTCTTAGACCAGTCAAGGTAGAAGGTGAGGGCCATTCGGACATCTACCATATGTAGGCTGGTCTCTTTTCTGAGAAGTATGAAGTTTTGGGTAGAATTCTGGCAGCCAAATCTTTTGATTATTGTGGTATTCCAAAGAGAACTTCAGGAGAAAGCGAGGATTAGGTGCAGTGTTACCTTGTCTTTATGAATAGGTGGTATAAAGTGGGTCAGCCATAACAACACTGAGCTCTCCCATTTGTCTAGCTGAAGCTCTGGTTATCGAGAACAAAGTCTTGCCTCCATCTCTCCCTCAAGAAGAGGTAGCCATCAGTTCAAATGGAGGTTTCCTCAGGGCCCAGCGAATCAAACTGGGGTCCCACTGATGGGCCAGATTCTGTATGGGGAGAAAGAAGTGTAAGCTCTTGAGGAATCTAGCAGTAATAGGGTGGGCAAAGACTGAGAACCCTTAGAGGAGTGAACGTACAGTTGTTACAGTGGCTAAACATACTCTGAGCTCATTGATAAAACTTGCATCTTTAAATCCACCAAATAGTCCAGGACTTTGGAGAGCTGAGGTTTGGGAAGAGTGAAGAGAACACAAGCAGTGAAAGCATTTCTACTTTTGAAGGTAAGTTTTGCGAGTACATGGTTTCCTGATAGATAGGAGAACTGAGTAGTCTGTATATGAACAGGTTATCTAGCAACCATGCTCACAGATTCAAGGAGGAGGGATGGATCAGGGTCTTTGGGTTCTGCAACAGGAGATCCTTCGCCTCTCTGTGGCAATGCCTCTCAGGAAGGATGTTCGAGTACCACACTTGTTTTGACCAAGAAGGTGCTCTGAGGAGAACAGTCTTTCCTGACACAGTTTGACTAAGGTCTTGAGGACTAGAGGTAGACAGATAAGTCTACAATAGGCTATGGGGCTACAGTGTTATGAGGCCATCTCCCAATGAGTTGTGGCCATATCCTCCCATGGAGCAGAAAAGACATTGTTCGGGGTGGTAAAGGAGTCTACTTCTGTGAAGGCCCATGTCAGTCATATGATGTGGAAGAAAGAACCATTGAGCTTTTACTTGTGATCCTGAAGGAAGTGTCTGCAATTGTATTCTGGAGCCCTGAAAGACAGACAGCTGAGATTTCTCTTGGATGAGAAATGTGACAGTTCCATAGCCTTAGCGACACTGCACATAATGACTGGGATTTTGCTCCACCCTGTCAGTTGATATAATACATTGCTGCTCTATGGTCCAGCATTAGCCTGACAGAGTGGCCCTGTACAATGTGAAGAAAGTACTGGCATGTGTAAAAAACTGCTCACCTCCAGATTCTTGATATGGAGCATGACCTCTTGTGGAGACCACTTTCCCTGGGCTATGGCCCCTTGGAGGTGAGCCCCCACATCCCAGAAGAGGAGAAGCTGTTGTGAGGATCTTTGAAGATGGGAGATGTGAGAATGGATTCTCACATGAACCTTCAGTGGGTCCTTCCACCACTGGAAAGAGTCCAGAACTTTCAGGTACTGTGATGCTGTTGAAGAGACTATATCATGTACACCAGCCTTAATCACATCTGAAAGCACCTGAGGTGCAGTCTCACATGAGGCATGATGAACGTGGAGGCTGACATGTGCCCCATGACTTGTAGGCAGGTTCTTGCAGTTGTTTGCAGGCCACAGTGCATTATTGAGATGAGATAGGACAGAGTGGAGAATCTCTCTTTGGGGAAATAGGCTCTAGCAGTTAGGGAGTCTAGAGTGGCTCTGATGAAGTCTATTCTTTGGACTGGGGTTAATGTAGACTTCTTTCAATTGATGCAAAGGGCCAGAGACTGAAACAGGGCTATAGCACGCTGGAGGTTGCTGACTGGACCTCTACAGGTGATTGACCCCTGGGAAGCCAATTATTCAGGTAGGGAATAATGCTATGCCTTATTGCTGTTAAAGGACAACCAATACTGAGAGAAGACCCTAGAGGCTGTGGAGAACCCAAAGGGAATGATTTGGTACTGAGGGTTCTGAGCCTAATTTGAAGTGTAGGAAATGTTTGTGGGATGGATAGACAACAATATGAAAGTAGGCATCCTGGAGGTCAAGGATGATGAGCCAGCATCCTAGATCTAGGGATGAAATTGGAGTGGATAGCGTCAACATTGTGAAGTGCGGGGAAAGGATATAAGTATTCAGGTTTCTTAGACTGAAGATTGATCTTCATCCTCCGCCCCTCATAGGAACTAGGAAATAGTTGGTGTAGTACCCTCTTCCAACAAACTCTAGGAGAAACTGTCTTAATTGTCCCCAAGAGCAGGACAGATTGGAAGTGGAATGGGAGAGAGGGGAGACTGTGTGGAAGGGGATAGGGTATCCCACATCAATCACCTCCAGCCACTATAGTTCCATCCCTAAATTCAGGAGACTAGTTCATCACCCTTGGCATTCAGGATGCCTACTTTCATATAGCTATCCACCCATCCCACAAATGTAATTTGTGTGCAGGGAGGAAGTAGGATTTCCAAAAGAGGGTTGGATGGAATTGTTCGGCACAGGATCCCGAAAGATAGATAAGCGCCTCAAGAAACCTGAGATGTCAAAACAGTTTCTTTAAAGGGAGGTGCAGGTGATTTCCTATAGAAGGGGGATAGTCCCCTTTTCTGAGGACTAGATCTCCTCATCTGAAATTCCAAAGGTCTGGGAAGAGGCTGTTGTGGGTTGCACTGGAATAACCTAACTTGTGATGTTTGAGACTTAAACCATTTTTTTTGTTTCAAGAATGTAAATTCCCAGCAACCATAAGGCAGCTCTTGAGTCCTTCGGAGTCTGTGTCAGAGCTTGGGGCCTTCAAAGGAAAAGCCTTCAACAGAACTCTGCATCGATCACCAGGCCTCAGTGGGTCACAGGTGAGGATGCCAAATTCAGGACGAACTGCTGCAAAATAGGGCAGACTCCAACCACCTGATGGTTATTCTATGATTATATATACCAAGCCAGAAACAAAAGCAAACTTCTGTCTCACCACACTGGATTAACAAGAAGTCCAAACTGCAGTGTACTTAGGCATCCCAGCCCTTGTTTCACCACCCAGACACTAGACTTTATGATGAGTGGTTATTTAAAACCAATTTAATCAAACAAAGGGTCCTTCTAAGCCCCAGAGATCACCCACACAGCCAGTTCAATATAGAACTCCGATCTTAACCAGTAATCACGGTGTTGATAAATCCTTTAGTATATTAAGGTTTAATTTATAAGAGAAAAGAAAGAGGAGAGTTAAAATGATTAAGGAAGTCATATGAATACAATCATTGCAAAGTTCTTAGATCAGGTTTGTAGCAGTGATGTTACAGAGTGTTAGCTTGTAAAGTCTCTAACTTCCAAAAGATTGGAAGGTCCTCAGTGCATTGGTTAGAATGATCCGTTTTGTGTAAGTTCATATTCCAGAGATCAGAACTGTAAAGAGGCAAAATTGAGATGCTTATACCTTTTCCCATGTGAAGAGACTGCTTTCTGTCTTAGTTTGTGGAAAATTACAGGCACAAAGTGGAGTCCAAGGTTACATGAGCCAGTCCCATGCCCTTGCATGCTTTGATGACTCAGGAGTAGCCATTACCATATTCTGGCTAAGGCATCCACAGGAAGACTCACAGGGCGGGGATGAACTTCTTCTATGGCCTATTGTGAGAGCTAAACATTCTTTGATGGGCCATCAATTTCAGTGGTCCATTCACAACGTGCTAGCTAGACGATGTAAAATTACCTTGTAGGTGTTACCCCATGAGCAAACACATTTGAAATACCGGTACATGGTCATTATTCATAACGTTAGATACTAAGACGATACAACCAGGACAATCATATTGATAGATTGCAACTTTTCCATTGGTGCCTTACACGACATGCTTTGTACAGGATTTGTTGCAATTGTCTAACACTGGCAATATTAATGATATAATAATCATGTTCCAATCATACAGCATCTCTTGCAGGAGATTGAAAGACTAGAACCTGGATGCTCTCTGTGTAACCATGGTCATGGCTAGGGATCTAGAAACTGTATCTGCTGCCTTTGAACTGAAGGTCTGAAATTGTTTCCTCTGATTCTGTAGCAGATGATCAATAAAATGAATGAACTTGGAATATATGTTGAAATCATACTACCAAGCCCTGTTGGTGAAATGTGTGTCTCAAAAAAAGAGCTACCGATGAGTAGCTTTTCCTAGTCAGGGAGGTCTAAACATTTGGACTCCTTATCGTAAGGAGAAGGTCTGCAATGGACTTGTCTATACCTTTCATTAGCTGCATCCACCACCAGGGAATTAGGAGCGGGAGGAGAAAAGAATTCTCCATTCCCTTAGCCTGAGGGGTGATATTTTGAAAGAGCTTCTGCAGAACACCGGCTCAGCAGGATGTGGCAGAAAGGTGCCAGAAAAGAGCCCTGGGCCGAGACCTCAGAGTCTGAATAAGAATCATCCACTGGTCTCCATGGGGCAGCCTCAGATGCTGGTACCAAAGGGTAGTGGTTCAATCCATCTGAGCAGTACTCCCTGAAGCGGGGGCTCAGATCATAGCAACTGCCTCCTGGCATGCCACAAAGGCCTTATAGCTACTTTTGGCAATAAGCGTGACCATCGATATTCCAGTTACTGGCAGTGGCCTAGTTATTTTCCTGGGCTGACAAATCTCCCCTGACAGTCCCCTCCTTATATAAGGCGGCCTTCACATAACTGCTGTCATACACAAGAGAGTCCTGGTTGCAACAGAGCTGTGATCCAACAAAAGCTCAATTCTCTCAGCCAGGACCAAGCAAAATTATCTTCTTGTTGGCATCCCAAACTCAGCACACCAGATTAGTTGGGTGATGACTACTAAGCAGCAAGTTCCACATACTCCACTTCCAGGGGAGGGGTTAGTTCCACATATTCCCCTCCCAAGGCCAATAGCCATGGGCTGGGGGACTTGGAACTTTCGAATTTTGCACCAGGACCAGCATAATGAAAAGGAAAATATATTACTGGGAAAATCAGGTTTGCCACATTAAAAATGTGTGTCCTGGTGGGGAACCATCCCAGTAACATCTCCCACCAATGATATTCTAGATCCTGGTCAATTCTTACAAGGACTTGTTTAATTTTGTTGGCTGAACGGTGTATGGTGACCATGACTCTGCGTGCGGCCTCTTTGTCAGCATGTAAATGGTTCTGCAAATCAGGGTGCACAAGCAATGTTTGTACCACAGTTAAATTCATTCCAAGAGGTACATGTTTTACATGAGAGTGAAAAGTATACTTCACTTCTGACTACAGTTGAAATTCAAAAATCACAATCGCTGAGTAACTACAACATGGCAGAAGCTCTTATTTTCTTATGCCTGTGATTAATAAGAAGCATAGGTCACCAACTTTTAAGACCAACACAATTGTTTGCCATATATACAAGCATAGATTTATTTGCAAATGCTAGTAGTGCCCTTACATGCCACCCTTTGGTGCACTATTACGTAGACACCAGATCCAGTGAATCCCTGTTGTGACCTGCTGGCATCAAGAGTTTGCTGGGTCACTGCAGGATGTCACCAAGCATCGTTTAAATCCGTGGCCTGATATTCAAATCCCTCCCTGGGATTAGCGCTGTTAAATTAAGAAATCACCTTTTTCTGTAACCATGAGCTGTCCCGATAATTCCAACGTGCCGGTGGAATTGTGGCTATCAGTCACCAAGAGGAAGCTTGTACGAGAGAGAGAGACAGACATGTCACAGCAGCTGGACCTAGACTATGGGACTCACCACTGCAAGAGTGAAGGTTGACCAGCGGCCTTACAGTGTTTAGAACTAAATGCAAAAAACTCTCGACTTCCCTTTCCCACATTAGGCACTCTAACCTCCCTCTCTCACTTCCACACACACTACACCCCCCAAACAAACTGTTCTAATCAAACTTTTCCTTTCGAGCAGCCAGACGGTTTAAAGTACTTTGCAGCTGTTTAAATACTACAATGATGGACACTAATATAACATAGATAAACAGGCTGATAAATAATGACTTTCAAGTTTCCTTTTAGGAAGTGCAGGTTGTGAATACGAGCCTTGCATCTCCTTGTAGATGGTAAACGTGGATTTTCGATAAGCAATTTCTTCATACTCAAGTTTGCTTATGCAATCACATTTCTTTGTCATTCTTATGCCTGCAGCTCCATAAATGAACAGACAAATGAAATTTAAAATAAAGTTGTCCACTGTACATACAAGTTTGTTCTAGAGCATAACAGGAAATACTTATGAAGCAGTACATACTGCAACGACTGTCTTCAGGATTTATGTTGGTTAAGCATTACATCCTGCTTTATATTTCTGATTAATGCACAGGATTGGTTTGAGTTACTGGGTTTCAGGCTGTGTCTCTCACAACCCACCGTATCTCAATTTCTCTCATGAAATATTTATGCTGAAGCAATAGCACATGCTGAGTCTAGTAATCTTCCACAACAGCTATAAGTTTAATTCTGAATAAAATGAATCCTTGAATGATTTAGTGGGGCAACTTCCCATTACTCTCCATTGATTGATTATGCACAGTGTGAGCCTGAAAGTATAAGTGGTAGGGAGTAACATCTAGTCTGAGCTCCCTAGTAAATTGTATATATGTATCTGGGCTACAGCCCTTACCATCCCCACAATAATATAAATAAATTAAATGTCTATCTGCTTCCCCTCCCTTAACACCCCCCCCCCACTACCAAAAAAAACAAAAATCCAGGAATGACGTGCACCTACCCCAGATAGGTGGAAAAGGGTAAACTGTTCAGGATGCAGGTCTAGCGTGCTAATAGGGTTGCACAGCGTGCAGTTCAGAGACATGGATTGCTTCACTGAAGTGCTAATATCAGTAAGTGTGGAAGTCAAAAGGGACTGTTCATGTGCTTAAAGACAGGCATATGTTTAACTACCTTGCTGGATCTGGGCTCAAGTACATAAATGGAGAGAGTCATTACGGTGCCTTTTACATAATGAAATGGAGCTGGTGAGTGAATAGGCATTGACTGCTGGTTCTGCAAGCTTCCCCCACCCTCCTTCCACACGCAGAGCAAAGGTAGAGGAGGCACAGGAGCTAATGCAGCTCCACTCCTCTGCCATAGCTCCACTGCTTCTCCAGTAAGAGGATTCCTTGACCCTCAGACTGCCACAGCACACATCCCAGCTGTTCATGCCAGGCACTTCGAGAAAGGGTTGCTTTTCACTGCTTAATTTCATCAACAGCTCAAGAGCCAAATCATTTGTATTTAAAACACCAGTATCAATTCCCATTGCTTTAGGTAAGTATGTCTGGATAATCCTGTCAGTCACTGAGGACAGGAAACTGTCACTTAATAAGAAGAGCCACATTGTTGCATGGAATAGAAAAACAATGAGGTTTATGTGATTATGAGCACTGAACACAATTCAAATTATGTTTTTCGGCATTAACAACATTATAACCAGCACCATTCATTGTGCAAACTCCGGTATGCATTCTGCTGGTCATATAGGCAACCAGTTTAGTGGCCTATTGCAGTCAAAGTGATTTGAATGGACTTGCTACAAATAAGAAGGTGGCCATATGTTATACAAAACTACCACCCCTTAGTCTGTCTTCTTGAAATGAAACAGATTTAAAACTCAAACTTCATTTGAAATGAAGCTGCAGGGACAGGAATTCAAGGATGTAACAACTCCTCAATCCAGATTCAAATACACACAGTAAAGATCTTCAGGGTATTTGGCCTCTCTGTCCTCCAAACAGTACAGATCTTGAAGAGTCGTCCATATCCAGAACCTGTGCACATGCACCATGGATGCTTGTGTGCACTGGTTGTTCAGCAGTATTTAAAATAAGCCATTCTCTCCTCAGTTTGTCAAGAAGCCTACATTTTCAATCACTGTTTGTGTTTCTCTTTCATTCTTCCCCTTCACACACACTATGTGGAAGTTTTTGTGATTAAAGGAAATGCAGTTCAAATGAATGCAAATTCTACAAATCTGAAGTTCTCTGGGAAGGAAATAATACTGTATGTTTGGATTCTCAGCATGAGAAATCCTGGTGAAATGAAGTTCCCCAGTAGTTCTAACAGTGCGAATGAAAGGATTAACTGGGAGACATGCACACACAGAGTTTCAATCCAGCCATAAACACTAAGAAGTAGCTATGCAGAGAACTTCAGGAGGCCCTGGAAATTGGAACCATCAGAGGTTGGAGAGATCCATATTGCCCATCTTGAGATTAATAATTCTGTCACAGAGGAGTTAGGCTCTGAGGGATGAGGTGGCCATTAGAGTTGTGGTACCAGCTCTGCTCCCCTCCAGCCCCTGAAATACATTGGTATTATTACTATTTTTAGGCAAACTTAAAGACCTGATGTTCCTTCAGAGCAGAGAGCTGTGCACCCTGAATAGTACAACAGCCCTTTCTTGGTTTTATAGCTCACAGAATCATTGACTGCAACAGGAGATCAGCAATTCCGCACACAGGAGGGACTACTCCATCGCTTCCCATTGTTCTGGCGGCACAAAGCACCCACAGAGCTGACAATCGGCTCTCTGAGGATTCCCCTTGTGTAAGAACCACCCCTGGTGGCAAAGCCAGTATAGCAGTCCTATGCTGCCACCACCCCTGGACTGCTGGGGATTAGCATGGGAAAAAGTAGGCATGGCAGGAGCACCCTAGACCCTGCAATCCCCAGCTGTTGGAAGACCCCGGGGGACCAGAGGTCACTAGGCCTAACAGACTAACTCTGAATAGGTCAGTGCAAATTTAGGCTCCATGTTCATCTGCGTATATTGTCCCTACATGAGTGAACAGAACCTCAGTACTCTGTGGCGGTAAGTCACTATGTAAAAGGTTAACAGATTTACTAGGTCCACATGTATTTTAGAACAATAACTACAGTGTTACTGGCCAGGAAGGAAATACTTCCTGTATGCCTGTTCTTTTATAGAGGAATAGAACAATGGGCCAAATTCTGCTCAACATCACATCATTGTATCATCAGATCACTGCCTTGAACTCAGTGGGGATGAATATGTACTATACTGGAGGGCAGAGAGGAGAATATGTACTATAATGTAATCTACAGGAATATCACTCGTGGATGTATAGCAGTATCACCACCTCATTAGAATTATATCAAATTCTGTCATCGGTTACATACAGGCACAGCAGTGGTCTTTCTGGCAATCAGCATTTTGACCATAGTGGTCTGTAGGTATTTCACAATACTATCTTCTTTATCCTTGCTATAATACTTTCACACGCTGCAATTAAACGCCATACTTTGTGTACTTCCCTGGCATGAACTGTGCACTGAAAAATCACCTCTATTATGTCCCTTTAAAATTATTCACTAAAGAAAATATTCGTTATATAATGTAATTCACAGAGAAAACTGTTAGCTACAGCTAGAGAAACCATCTCTCTTTGTACTTTCAGTACTAGCCTGTTCAAACTGCTTCCCAATAGTTTTACTCCTTTATTGCCAGGAGAGGGTGCCAGAAGCTTGAATTTGTACTGAGGTCATCTGAGCTGTCACTGTATGCTGCTATTTGCCCATTGCACATTTGCTAAGGGGGGGGGGGGGAAGAGCATGCTTTAATTTATGGTGTATGTTTTAATATGCATGTGGTACTATAGAGGTTTGCTATAATGTATGTTCTGTTCATAGTAGGGTTATCAAACCTCCCTCCTCCCCACTTCTTATCCAGGGGCCATTCCCCAAATGTTGGCTCTCTTCTAGTGACTTTCTAAGTCCCACAAAACATATTTCACAAATGGACTTTCCCACATAAAGCAAGATTCACAAGTCAGTATTCAGCAACATAGTTTATACACAGCCTTGTTATCTAGCATCATATTTGGGGAAGGGAGTAAAAGGAAAAGGAAGGAGAGAATTAGGAAAGTGTAGCAACAACCCAAATAAGCAAGTTCTCTCTCCTCTATAATCCTGACTCCTTTAATTGAAGCAAGGGAGATGCCCCAGGTGTGCTATTTTGTGTGTAACCACCTTCTTGCCCCAGGAGTTCAACAGAAAGGCACTGTGAGGGAGATGAGGGGGGGCTACTAGGAGGACAGGACTGATGTGAAGACACAGGGACTTCAATCAAATGGCCCTGCCTCTGCTATAAGGAACCCTGGGAATCCCCCTAGCCTTTTCCAGATGGTTTCCCCCAAAATGGATCATGCCCAAGAACCTCAGTGAGGGCATCTTCACACGGACTTCCTCTCCTTGAACACCTCCCCATGGATTTCCCAAGATGAAAGGATGCTCTGGACCAGTAGTGGGTATAGCATTAACAAACTGATATATATGTTACATTCCAGAATCACTTTATCTTAGATTTAGGCTTGGAAGAATTTAGATTTTTTGTAAAATATCAAATTTAATTTTTACAGCTCTGGGAAATTATGTGGGGGCGGGAGGGCGGAGGAGCAAGACAATTATTTAATGACAGTAACTGTTCAGATTCAAACAGTTAAAGGTTTAAAACTTATAATATAAATTGCCAACATTACATCAAAATATACAAAGTAATCAAATTAATACATTCCCAAGAAGCACTTTTCTTATTTTGTGTATCTGTAAATTTTGATCATCATTGGAAATGCTTTTTCATTGGTTTGTATGTGTGTACAGTGAAATGAACATTTACTGATTAAAAATCTAATCGTTGCAACCCATCTGTATTATAATTCAGCTCTCTTGGGGGTGAGACTACATAATAGCTTGGTGAGGAAGTGAGGATTACACAGTATCCAAGTGAAACTCCAAGGGGAAGTTTAGATGAGCAGAATGATGAGCAGAATGGAAAAGCTCAAAATTGAAATTTGACGAGAAAACTGGGGCCCACACCCTTCAGGTATTTAGGTGTCTAAAGCCCATTGGAGAGAGAAAAAAAGAGAGAGAGAGAGAGAGAGAGGGAAGAAGGAAGCATGTGACCAGGCAGTAGTCAACCCAAGAAAGGAGGAGTTTGAGACTTATTTCCACTGAGAGCACCTCTTGTTGTATTTGAGGGATCTGGTGTAGAATATTTGTGAGTTAGAAATGATTTGACCATTCTAATTTTACAGACTGAGAATTATTTTGATGTTTATCCTATTCAAAATGTGTATGCTTCAAATAATCAAGACCTATGATTGCGTGGTTCTCTCTTACACGGTGAAGAGAATGCAGTGAGGAGTCTGGTTTTGGTTAGTAGCTCACACACTGCGCTGACACGCGTCCTCTCTCTCCCACACAGATCAATTGGAAAGGGTTTGATACAGCGAGAACGACAGCACTTCATCTCTTCTGCTCAGGACTGGGCAACCCACTCCCACTTTTTTCTTTCAACATTTGAATATTTATCGCTCAAGATCGAGCAGCACGGACTTCTGGTTCTTTTTTTCCTCCCTTCAGAAGTCACAGCAAGTTCAGGAGACATGGTCGGGTACCTGGAAATTCTTCTAGCTTTCCTCTTGCCATGTAAGTTTGTTGAACTCAGTCACATGATTTATAGTTACTTCTTTATACAGCATTGTAGGCTTGACTTCCCAGCATTACAACAGTTTTATTCCAGGGCAACCCCAGTGAAACCCATGGAGTAAGACTAGAGTCTCAGCACCCCTGTGTGTGGATGGAGCTTTACAGATAATCTACAGATAATGGGCCCAATTCTCCATTGCCTGCACCTTGTGCAAACAATTATACCTGTGCATGGGAGACAAAGCTCTAAGATCAGAATTTTCCTCATTCACACCAGTGGCAGAAATTTACGTACTTTACATTCACTTCACACTCTTGTAAACGAACATACAAAGTAGAAGGCAGCAGAGAAGCATACCCGTCTTCCTTCAGTCTAAGCAGCATAGACCCTGAATGGAGACATTACTGCTCCACGTAGGTGAATTACTTCTAAAGGTCTCGTCTCATTCCGCCTTTCCCTCCTTTTGCCTTTCAGCTGTGCCGTGGGCCATTCATCTGGAACAGGTGCCAATCTCCATCACAAAGCAGCTACGTTCCAGCAGCACTGCTGAATTCACCTGCAAAGTGTCTGGTGGGTCACACTCCACCTATATCCACTGGTACCGAGCCGCCGCTGGAGGAGCACCACAGAGGCTCCTCTACCATTCTTTCTCCAAGCCTGACCCCAGCCGGGAGGCAGGCTTCTCCGGTGAGAAACTCACAGCCTATTTTCAAAGCCGCAGCATCTGCAAATTGTTGGTGTATAAGCTGGAAAAGACAGACAGCGGCCACTATTACTGTGCCGCTTGGGATTATACACAGTGCCACAAGCATCCTGCAACCCTGTACCCAAAAAAAAAAAAAAAAAAAAAAGTAAAATAAAAAGCAAAACAAAACCACACACACCAACCACAGCCTGTGGCAGCTGGGCTCAACTCTCACATGAATGTTGCAGCAGAATTGACTGAACCCCACCCTCAGTCCACTCTACAGAGCAGTCAGCCTCTCTCACACATGCCCTAGTCAATACAGCATGACTCCTACCCCACCCATGCAGACACCCCTTCATCAGATGAAGTTGGAGGAGGTTACCAGGTGAGTGGCACTGAGCCAACTTCTCCTGAGTCGGCCCAATCTCTAAAGCTGAACAAGAATTTACCTTCTGCTGGGGCTACTGATCAGGTGATTTGAGAATGGTGGGGGGAGAGAATAAGGGAGGATGAGGTGGGGTGGATATAAGACTGAGGAGGATTTGGAGTGAGTGAATAGGGAAGATGAGGGGAGGAGAATTTCTAGTTTGCTCACATCAGCAAGTCACTTACAATTCATCTTCACTGAGAATTTTTAGCGGTGACTGGTGCACTAGTGTACACAGGATACAGGAGTTTTTGCTACCATGTTGTCTATCCCATTTCTAAATCATTCAGTGTAAAAATAACTGCATACACTCTGCACTAGCTCTCCTACTGTTCTCAACAGCGCTAGCCAAGTTAACAATGGTAGAGAAGAGGTACAGAAAGGTGCTGATTTAACCTCTTCAGTGTGATGCTCTTATCTCCCTCTAGCGGTAGTTGGGCGACAGAAAGGTTGAATAGCCTGCTACAACCTTGGCTAACGTTGCTGGCTCTTTGAGCTCATGCTTTCAATCCTTGCTTCCAACAACCCACCAGGGACATGGCATTACACTAACAGAGGCAAAGCCTTAGAACCAGTTTGGTCCCAGTTTCATGCTCAGCAATGGTGGGAGCACTGGTATACACAGGATGCAAGAATTCTCTGGCCACAGGAAAATCAATTAAACAAAAAGGTAACTTGGCTTCTCTGAATGCGCATTATGTGCCGTGCTCAGTGTATTAATGCAAGAGAAGCAGTAGAGTTCTTGACAACTTTCAGGTTCTTCCAACCAACCAAACAACTGAAGGGCACGGACATTTCCAGGAAATCCCATGAACCTTTCTTGCCAGTTATCAAATTCCTAGTGAGCAGGATGGCTATACATCCATTTTATGTTACATGGGTAATTCAATGATCTTACTCTATTCTGAATATTGTAACTATTTTCTATCGTAAGTAGCTAGCTGTTTGGCTGAGTGAGACATTTCTAAAATGTCCATCACCATGGTATCTGAGCACTGAACACAGTATTGTGGACTCTGACAGCACTAAGACGACATCATAGTGGGCTCTGCTTTTTTGCATCTTCCAGTTTCTAGGAAGCTTTATTTGCTTATTATCTGTTGAATATTCAAGTGCTTACAGTTTGTCTTCAGGTGAAACAGGAAAGCTTTTGTCTATTTACTTATTTAAAATGAAAAAGTATTAATATTGCTTCTATTGAGGTAGCGCCCAAACTGATTGTACAGTGCCGAGCCCAAAGAGGTCTCAATCACATGATGAAAAGACTCCCTGATCTAAGTGTTTTATAACTTACATAATCATATACATTTGATTAGTTAGTTGGGGTTGTCCTGCTTTTAGCAGGGGGTTGGGCTAGATGACGCCACATCCCCCGAGGTCCGTTCCAACCCTAATTTTACATATGAGAGAGGAAGAGGGATATACCTTTCTTATTAGATGGTAAATTATTTGGGGAAACAGTCACACCTTTTTGCACATCTGAACAGCACCTAGGACAGTGGGGTCCTGATCCTGATTAAGGCCTTTGATTTCTGCCATAATAAAAGTCATTTATTCTTTGCATTATTTAAGGTCTAGATGCCCCAACTCTGCTATAAGACATACAAAAAGAATAGTAGTTCTCCTCATTCTACAGATGGAGGAGAGGATTAAGGATCAGATTTTCAATAAGAGCAGAGCAGTTTTCCCCCTCGCTGAAATCAATAGAAGCAGTGGGTTCTCTGCACCTCTGAAAATCAACCTCTTAATAACTTGTCTAAGATCACGGAAGGAACCTGTGGCATTGCTGTGAATGGAGTTCAGACCTCCTGAGTCCCAGTTTCGCACCTTAACCACAGAGTCCTTATGGTGAGAGAGTGCACTACAATTCACTAGGTGGATCCCTCCTTCCGTGGGAGGAGAATGCACTAAGGCCCAAATCCTCAGAAGTGTTTAGATTCCTAACTTCCATTGAAATCATCCTACATCACTGACTTAGGATCTAGACCCAAATACCTAATATGGTTAGTGGCGCTCTCTCCCTCTCCAGCCTGAACCCAACAGGAAACTAGACAGAACAGCAACAGTATCTTCTCTTCTTGCTTTCTTCAATCTGGATTGGTTAGCACACAGGGTTTCCCCCTCCCCCCCAGGTACAGTCTCTCAAAATTCGGAAGCATTGACTTTGATAACTTTTCTTCCTGACGAGCTGCAGCAAGCTAAGGAGACATGGTGGGAGGTCTGGAAGCCCTCTGTGCTTGCCTCTTACCTTGTAAGTGTTTTGGGCACATTAACTGTAGTTGTGGTTTATTTTGTATTTATTTATTTATGTTCGTACAGGATCAGGGGCTTGAATCTCCAGTCCAATGTAACAACTTTCTGCTGGTGCAATCCCAGTGAAACCAGTGGCATTGCACTGAAATAAAACTGGTGGACTGAAATGGGGAAATCAGGTCCCATAATCCTTGATGGTACTTCACAGATAGGCAGGAGACAAGGAGTCTGATTCTGCACTGCCCTATACCGTGTGTAATTGTTCACACTGTCTTTGCCACAGTGTAACATACAGAAATTGACGGTTTACTCAAACTACAGCTAGAGGCTTTACCCATTTTACTCTCATATTTACGGAGATGTAAATGATGATACAAATTGCAAGGCAATGGATAATTAAGCCTGTGTGCCTTCCTCAAGAACTTACAGCTTGCATGGCCACGTGCATGTTACTGCTCTGCTCTATGAAGAGGGAAATGTTTCCAGCCGCTGTCGCCTCATTGCTGCTGTCCCTCTTTTTGCCTTCCAGCTGTTCTATGGGCCATTCACTTGGAGCAGAAGCAGATCTCCATCACAAAGCAGCCACTTCCAGATAGCTTTGCCAAATTCACTTGCAAGGTGTTTGGTGGATCAGCCTCCACCTACATCCACTGGTACCGAGCGGCAGCTGGGGAGGCCCCACAGAGGCTGCTGTACCTCACTCTCTCTGGGTCTGACATAAACCGGGAGGCAGGCTTCTCCAGCGAGAAACTCAGTGCCTACGGAAAACAAAGCACCTGCACCTTGTTGGTGCACAAACTGGAAAAGACAGACAGCGGCCGCTATTACTGTGCTGCATGGGATTCTACACAATGCTATAAGCTTCCTGTAGCCCTGCACAAAAACCCACCACAGCTCTGTGTTTTGGGCTCATCTCTCATATTACTGCTGCAGCAGAGCAGGGTGAGCCCCAACCCGCAGCCCACCCACACCAGTCTGCAACAGAGCCTCAGTCCCACAAACCATGGCCAGTGTGAACTTCAGCTCTGCCAGCCCAAGTTGTGTAGGGATTTGCCTCTGATGCCTCAGCCAGCGAAGTGGGAGTTCACCTAGTGGGTGACACAAAGCTAATGGCCAGTGTCTGCCTACAAGTGCTGGCACCATCTCGAATGGCAGAACAAGTGATTGACCCATTTGATTTCAGAAAGCAATGGGTGAAAAGAGAGAGTTGGGAGTGAGAGAATGAGGGACAATGGGGTAGGGACAATAAATAACTGGGGGAGGGAAAGGGGTAAGTGAACAGGGAAGGTGAGGGGAACATTTTCTAGTTTGGGACAAAAAAGAGTTGTTTGCATCTCCACTGGGAATTTTCAGCACATATCCATGGCTGGAGCTCTAGTGTACACAGAGTACAGGAGTTTTCTATTCATTTTCAATGGCCATACAAAAAATAACTAACCTGGTTCCTCTGAGTGCACATGTGCACCGTGCTCAAGGAGTTGAGACAAGAGCAGCAGCAAACTTCTTTATAGCTCTTCATATACTAAATGAGAGAAGGGCACAGGCAGTCTTGGGGGGGCGTCCCTCCCAGGGGAAAGGGCCCAACCCTCACATCCATCTGCACTGCACTCAGTGCAAGACCTGGGCTCAGTGACAAAGGTGGCTGGATGCCCTCTCTGTGTCTCCATGATGCTGGGGCCAGTTAATGGCATGTTTTGCTCCCACTACAACTTAGCGTGTTTAGTTTTGCCCTGCTAGAAAAAGCCTTCAGGAGCCATTCTGGAAGTTAAGGGTCACTGTAGTGCAGTATGTCCCTCTACCACCTACATTACTGTAGAGTATAAAACAAAACACTTTATCCTAGGTTCCAAGAATTTCACTCTGTCCGGAGGATGGATAGGCTTTTGGTCACACTTATGTGCTCTGGGTAGTGCATCTTACCATCAAACAGTTTAACGGAGAATTCTCAATCAATTCAAATAAGCCAAAGAAACAGGATATTACATCTTTGATTAATGTGTGGGATTGTAAATGGATCAAAGGATTGTAAATAGTACTCCATTATCACTTATAATTTATTTCTAAAAGCCATAATTTGCCTGTCAGTTATAGATACTGTTTGGAATGTCCAATCTAAATTAAATATCCATTCAACTTCTTGGTATGTATGTTAAAGAAATTAATTTGGCCCACAACAAAGCATGAACAGGGGACATTTTAAAAAGTGTGGTACTTACAAATATATTTCCAAAGAATTAATTAAGACGGAATTAAGGTTCATTAAATCATACAGGTTAGAAATGAAAGAGACCTATTACAGCATCAAATCCATCTTTCTGCCAATGAAGGATTGGTCCTTTTAGACTAGGCGAAACATTAGAAAATATTTTGTAAACGTCTCCAAAATGGGGCTTCCATCATCTCCTTTGGGAGATGATTCCCCAGCCTGATTCATCTCAATGTCAGGAAGTTTTCTTGATTTTCTGTCTAGCTTTTCCATCTTTTCTCTGTCCTCAGTGGTGTCTGCAACTCAATCCAGTTTTGAATTGTATGCAAATTTTGTAAAACTTCACGCCATCCTCCATATCAGTAAGGAAGATATTTAGTCAGTCTTTATTCCTGCATAAAGATTGATGAACACACTTTGAGATATTCAAATGAAAGGTGCTCTAGTCTGCAAGATGTTGAGCAATTTCGGAAAGGTAGGGGGTGCCCTCATTTTCCATAGAAATTCATGAGAGTTGAGGGACCTCAGCACTTCCAGGGTTACTTAGTGCTTTACAGGATAAGCACCATGTGAGCAAAGTAGTCCATTTATTATTTCTTTTAGTAGTTATTGCATTGTGTACATAATAAGAAAGATTTAGGTATTCATACTTCAGTTTGCTGACTTTTCTTTCTAATCTCTTGATCATTACTCTGCCCGCCCATCCACACACAAAATTAGGGCCCAGTCCTCAATGAAAAGTTATTCCAAATTGTTCCTCAGAAAAACAAAATTTTGAAGGGGCTGCAGCAAGATTTGGAACATGGACCTGAGGACTAGCAGCTTAGATATCTCAAGGCTATGTACATTTTTTCAGAATGTGCTCCCTTCTGTAGAATGGAGCAAATGGTAAAGGAAGACAAACCCATTAGATATGTATAGAACCAGAGACAAATGACGCAATTTATCACTGAATTAAATATTGAACAGTTAATCCTTTATTGTTATTCTCAAGATATCTTGTATCTTCATAAAATACGTTCATACAGCACAGAAAACCACAAACATCTTTTCTCACAAAACAGGATGTGTCGCTTTTCAGATGCTTCACCATCAAGACAGGAAACCAACAAACGGTGTTTAAACATTGAGCAGTTTTGGACTCCAAATACTTCACTCTTATTGTAATGAGTTTAAAAAAAAAAAAAAAAGAGAGAGACACATCCCAACTATACTTAGAAGAATCTTTTCCACACCTTAGTATTCAGAATGGGATTTTCCATTTACTGTTGGTGGGATTTAAAGCCGCAATGCCCTAGCCTTGTGACTTCCTGTTGACTATAAGGGGAGATGAAGGTGCTCAGTGCCTTGCAGGATAGACTGCTTCAGATTTCATCCCAAGCCCAATGAAGTCAATGGAAAAACTCCCAGCAACTTCAGTAGCCTTTGGATCAGGCCCGCAAATATCCACCACTTCCCCCTAGAGTTTCACTCACCTTTTACAGAGGAAGTAGAGTTCAGTTCCACTGAAAAAGAGCTCTCTTCAGACACCAAGAAGAGGACTAGATTTGCCCCTTAAAGCCTGATCATGCTCCTATGACAGGTGGTAGCAGCTTTGCCATTGACATGAATGGGAGCAGGATTGGGTCAATATTTCTAAGGTTTTTCATATGTATGTAGGTATAAAAATGACCGATTTTGATTCTTGAGGGGTAAGAGATTGTTTGATGGGGAATACTGTATATTTTACAGCATTCATGATGGTGTTTCCAACCTACAACTTCATGTGTATATATCTATAAAAAGGTAAAAAATAAAATCAGAGAACCCTGTGATATAAATCTATAAAGGCCATTGAGCACGATATGTAAGTGTATGAAAATAAACGCATAGCAAATAAATTACTTTGAAAAAAGAAAAAAAAATCAATTACAGTAACTGAGCTAGAGGAAGATGGAGTATTAGCAAACTACCCGAAGAGTCAATTTTGAAAACCACTATGTGCCTAGATATTTTTACTCACCCAAATAAACTCATTTCAATCCACAAGACTATTTCATGTGAGTCAACCTATGCAAAACCTTCCTCTCCCTTGTACATCCCCATAAGTGTCAGAGCTGATTTAACCTTTTATTAATGAGGCAGGGCTCATAAAATTTTCATCATCAAGAATTCCACAGTTACGCTTTCAGTCTCTCAAGTGTCCACACTCATCTACGTCCATTAGAACCCTCTGAGAGATCATTCCTGGTCTCATGATTAAAAGATGTGTGTGTAAACTATGGATCCTTAGAATTCAGACAAACCATGTTGCTCCAGGTGACCAAGTTCAGGCTCCTAAATTCTTTTAAGGATCTGACTCTAACTCCCTTTCCCTTAGCTAGACCTGTTCAAAGAGGTCTATATATTCAATCTCTATGCTTTTGAATTGTGGTATATTTGTACGGTGTTTGTTGCTGTTTTTCTGTGGATGGTGTGCAAAGTACATTCAAAATCTTACACATTTTAGGAGTTCTCAGACAAAATAGTTTATAGTAAAGTTTAATGGATTAAATTTAGCCTTTTGCAGAGGGTTAAGGAAGAGGCCTATACAGCACTTTCACTTAAATCCTCAAAAATTGGAATTAAACGGGATTAAAACAATGTGAGGGCCTAGTTCTGCCTCTCTGCACAGGAAAGAATTTCACCCAGTAAAAGTTACATACTCTTGTGGAGTGCGGGGAATGGACACCAACCAATATGCAGAGGGAAACTCATACAGGGTGTATATAGCAATACAATTCAAAAACATATGACCCCCCTTATGAAAAAAGGAGAATCTATTGATTTAGGCAATAACAATGAGTTAATCCTTGAGGCAGCTCTGAGTTTGGATGACAGAAGAGTCAAATTTTAGTGCAAGGAAACTTTGTTTATCTAACAGATTATTACTTTGATTGTTTTACTTGGAAACTTGGTGGGACTGAGTAGAGAGGATGAAAAATTCCGAGAGTAAATTCTCCCTAGAAATTAGGGCTTATTCCAAAAAAAAGCTTCCCATTGACTTCAAAGGACTATTCATTAGACCTTAAGGACTAGTCTACACTACATGTGCTACAGCAGTGCAGCTACCGTGTGACAGTGAAAGAATAATAAAACCACCTTTGCAAGTGGCAGTAGCTTTTCACACTGAGCACATTATTCCTTGATCAAATCAGTTGATTTTTATGTTAAAAAGAGTCCAGATAACCTCAGTACATGCAATCATCATTATAAAAATGTCAGACTCTTTTTGAAAAAGTTTTAAACAAGGAAGCAGTCATAGAAGACACGTGGGACAGCACGAGGGAAACCAGGGCAGGCTAGTAGATGTTCGTATCTCAAGAGTCCAGCCTTATGAACTTCTATATAAGGCAAAAGTCAGTCTCTGTTGCCTTGAAATAGCTCATCTGTAGACAGGCAAACTGTCACTGAATATTACTTATCTGTCACTCCCTCTGCTCAAGTGCACCTCTCCCTTTTCCTGGGAACAGAGTTCATATTCCTTTGTTTCTCAGCAGCAGGTTCCTCATAACTTAGTGAGAATGTTTCCGTTGCAGGTTTTTCTTGTTTCTGCCGTAGTTTGGTCTTGTAAGTTGCTTTTTTCACCCTAGGCTTCTACATGCAAGGATGTTACTGAGCAATAATTTGAGATCTTCCATGTTCATTCATTTCATATTAAATGGTATGTCTCTCTTTTCTCTGTAGATGGAGAGGCACAAGTACTGATACAATCCCAGCTGTCCATCACCAAAGGAGAAGATAGAACTGCACAAATTGACTGTCTAGTTTCTGGCACAGCCTTTAGCAGTGCTTATATACACTGGTATCGACAGAGACCTGATGCAGCTCTGGAACGGTCAGGAAAACCTGTCTTTGACCGGGATTCTGAGAAGGGAGTTTGAAGCAAAGAAATAGATCTTTGAGTCGATCTATACCTGAACAGTAAAGCAAACCACCAAGAGAGATGTGGCTACCTATTATTGTGCCACTTGGGATCACACAGTATTAGAAAACCAATGAAATTCTGTACAAAAACCTACTTTGTATTCTCAACAACAGCCTTTTGAATGTGTGAAACCACAGTTCCCTCCCTACTCCTGCCCCTCACCCTGGAACCAGAAGCAGAAATGCATTACTGGTTTCTGCAACAAGAGGCAAAAACAACCGAACTGTTGCTCTCAAATTTTTTGCTAATGTTAAGGTCCCTCCCATCTCTGCCAAACAACAAGACCAAGTAGTTACACAGGTCAGCTAAATATTCTGCTCTCTGTGAGTGACTGAGGTTTGATATGGGTGCACATTTACCAGTTTGCCTAAGGGAGCAAAATATCTAGAGCTGATACTAAGCATAAATAATGTCAAGATGGAAAAGTAAATCTGTAAATGGGAAAGTAAATCACCATAAAACGGCTAGTTTAGCCCTCTCATGGGTACTGTGCCCTCTTCGGCTACGACTATGGCGTGCTTGGGTGGGAGCAGGGGGAGGCCCGGTCCCGCCCTCTGCCCCGGGCCCCAACCCAGGGACCCTGTGTGGAGTAGTCTTCAAACTGCCCAGTCCGTGACTTACTCCCTTCCCTGGGTCGCCTCTCTTTGGCCCCACTGCTCGCAGTCTGCTTCCTGGAACTGGGTGGGGAGGGGTTCTCCCTCAGGCCTGTGCCTTGGGTCCCCGGCCGTAGCCAGACAGGTACCCCCCCTCTCGTCTCTGGTACCTTTAGGGTTGTAATATGTGACAGTGGTTGCTCAAAGTCCTGTAGCCGCTCTGCTCCTTCTCTTAACTCCCTTCCAGCTGCCCCTGTCTGCCTGACAGGGAGGCTTTTAACTGCTGGGGCAAGCTCCTTGATTGGCCTCAGCTGGCTTAATTGGCCTAATTGCCCCAGAGTAGCCCCAGCTGGATCACCCAGGGAACAGGGATTTGTTCATTCTGGGGCTAATATAGACCCCCCACTACTACTCTCCTGTAGCCATCAGGTCTAACCCTGTCAAAGTGAATACACCTTACAAGCAAATAGATGATCAAAGTTCCTGCCTCACAGAACTGATAAGTCATTTCATCTTAGGGTACTGCAGAAATGTGGATTAAAGCTTGGATGGGTAATGAAGGAAAACAAGGACTGCAGTGATGTTACACACATCAACATCTTCTGATTCATGCCTTTTTAAAAAAATTTAGTTACTTTTTTTCTACCTTCTGCAGTACAGTCAAGCATTTACACACACACTCAAATACATCTATGGAGCACCAAGAGGAATTAACTATTGAAGGCCCCATAGAAAGAGTATATTTCAACCAAAATTTGGAGGGGAAATGGTGAAAGCATGACCGACTGGATCAGGGTATAATGGCATAAATGTAAACTAATAGTGCCATAATGTCATATACTAAAAGCAATTGATCTACGTAGTAATGAACTGGAGATTGTAGGTGTGTATGTGTGCATGCACACTGCCCTCGAGTGTGTGGTTTCAGATTTGCTCAGCTGTGTGGAATCAGTCCTGAACAGCTAAAGGAATTTCGTTGTGGGGGATCATGCTGTTTTATTCTGTGTTTAACAGATACACGAATTGTGTTTACCAAAAAATAAAGGGGGGGGGGGGGCTCTTAAAAATATACAGCACATCACACATCTTGGTGGCCTTTGGATCACTAAATGAAAGCTAAAGAGTTCTTCTTTAGTTCAAGTAGAAGAGTTCTCTGCAGTGAATTAGTCCTCACAGCAAGACAATAAAAACGAATATTGAAAAAAAATGAAGTTGCTTGCAAATGAATTGTACAAGACACCTTCAGGAGTAAACTGGCCCTTTTTCAGAGTTGGGGTAAAACTAAGGGCTTCTCTTCACTAATGGCGCTGCAGCAGTGCATGGTAAAAAAAATTGTTTCGCAGTTTCCCTTTCCCACAAGTTTGGAAGGTCAGTTCTTTTTTTAGACTGTCAGCAATCTGAGGCAGAACTTGGCCTATTTGTTGTCACTCTGGGGACCACATCCTACGTAGTACCTCAGGGAGCTACTGTAACGTAAGTTATAAACAACAGTAATAATAATCAGCACTGATCCTTCGCTGTCCATCAAAAGGATCATAACACACACCAGAGGAATCAGTTTCAGCCCTAGCACTGTCATGAACAGAGTTGCCATACAGAGCAGCAGTAACTCAACGTCACCTTGAAAAAACTTTCCTATAGCCACTAGGACTTATTTGGGGTTACCTAAGTGAGTCACTTCCTCGCCCCAGCTGCTCGTCTCTGTGCATTCAAGACCATCATTTCATTGCCTTGGCTGGAGTTCTAACAAGAGCCGTTAGAATGTTGCTGCTGAAGACTTTTGTTCTGGTTCTGGTTTGCTCTTGTAAGCGTGCTGCACACACTGCTCTGCACATACATATGCACATTACTCAGCAGCAGCTGGACAGCCTTTACGTTATTGCAGTTTTGGGTTGATATTTTTATTTTGTTTCTCTACAGATGGCTCCTCACAAGTGCGTCTGACTCAACCTCAACTGTCCATCACCAAGGAAGAAAGTAAAACCATACGAATTGACTGCCATGTTTCCGTATCTGAGGATTTTGGCAAGGCTTATATACACTGGTATAGACAGAGACCTGGGGCAGCTCCCGAGCGGATTCTGTTCATCTCGATGCAGTCTGCCTTTGACAGAGACTCGGATAAAGGGAAGTTTAATGCTGAAAAGAAGACTGACCGATCTACCTGTGTCCTGACCATAAACAAAATAACCTCCATTGACACGGCTACTTATTATTGTGCCTATTGGGATCTCACACTGGTAGAAAACTGTAGACTGCCTGTACAAAAACCCACTACATTCTAAGCCACCACCTTTCCAGTGTATGAGTGCACCGTCGCCCCTCCAATATCACTCCTCAACCTGGTTCCAGCTGCAGAAACTCTTTACTGGCTTCTGTAACTAGATATGAATGACAACAGCTGAGTGTGTGTATTTGCCAAACATTCACTAAGACCAGGCCAGTTCTAGCAGGAACGGGGTCACTTAGGACACAAATCGGAGCTAGGTACCCAATCCCATTAAAAGTCTATGGGAGTTGTGCACTTAGCTGCCCCTTGGCCTTAAAAAAAAAAAAAGCCACCTTCCCCCAGAATATCAGGTGAAGCTAGAAGTCACTAATTGTCTGTGTGGGTTATCATGGGCTCACTGGGTGGAGATTTGGATCCAGCATGCAGGTGCAATAATCTATTTCCTTATAGTTCCCCCATTCTTTATAGTATCCTCCTCAGGTAGAGTCTCGTTTTATTGCCTATGGATTCCAGCTAGGGCTTGACCTAATGTCCACTCACGTCTGCAAGTGTCTGCCCACTGACTTTAATGGCCTTTGGATCAAACCACAAGCCACCTAACAGCACTGCAAACCAGCCTGGGCGCTTTAGAACACATTTTCATATTATTCCAATGGAAACAGGACTAAGTGTATTGAAATTACTTTTCTGCTATTTAATTAGCCAGTGAAAGACAAAGTCTTTACTGTTAACCTTAAAAATAGCTACAGAGCTGTGTTCAGAAGGACCAGCCTGTATTTAGTCTCTCATGCCAAGTCAGTAGGAAACACATGATATGAAAGCAAGTTATACACGCTGCTTGAATAGATATTATATTGCATCATTTCTATTTTAGCATGAATGTTCACAGAATAAAAAGAGATCAAGTCCCTGCCTCGATGATTTTATAGACTAAGATCAGATGAGTCACTAGAGCAATGAGGATAAATAGAATCAGGTTCTTCAGAATCCGTGGGAAAAGTGTGTGCTTGCAGATCCTTGAAAGAATGGAGGAGGTGGAAGCACGGCTTATTGAATGAAGCTAGAAAGATACAAATAAACCAATGGAGCTACAATTTGGAAAAAATATCACGGATTAGATTAAGTCTCATCACAAGGAAACAAAAAAGTGTTTAAGAAAAATGAGGTTATTCAAATTAGTTCTACAAAACATCATAGAATAGAATTGGCCATATTTCAGAGCCAGGGCAAAACTGACTGCAGGTCCATCCTATATCAGTAGAGGGCATTAGCACACATTAGCAGCCACTTTACATCACTCTATTCATATAACAGAGGGAAAGTATCACATGGACGTATGAAGCAATATTCCACTACTTAACATATGGGAAACTCAGCGAGAGCCTGATCCTGGGAGGTGGACTTCAGACAGGTTCTAAGTGCTCTACTGGCAATAGGTGACCAGATGTCCCAATTTTATAGGGACAATCCTGATATTTGGGGCCTTCTCTTTTATAGGTACCTATTCCCCCCCCCCCCCCCCACACACACACACCCCTCCTGATTTTTTCATACTTGCTATCTGATCACCCTAAGCGGCAACAGCACAACTGAGGAAAGCACCTCCCACGTTCAACAGGTAAAGAAAATTAGTCTTCACTAATATGTGCCATCAACATAGCTCTGCCTATCCCTTCATCTTTGTATTGGTTGCAGTACTAGCTAGGGACCCCAAATCACGAATCTGTTCCACACTGCACAAGACACTGTACAAACAAGCAACATAGGCAACATCCCTTCCCACAAACCTCTTGGTATTTTCTTCCATTGCATGCATGGAATCCCCCCTCACACAGATCCCTAAATCACTAGCCTCTTCTCCTTCAAATCCCTCTCAAGACTCACTCCTGTGACTCTTGCAAGAAATCTGCCAGCAAATGAAGCCTATGGTTGGGGAGGGCAGAGGGAAAGGATATATTTGAACATTAAGTACCAAACTCTCTGCTGGTGCAAATGGTTGAAACTCCATCAAATGGATGGAGCTGTGCCCGTTGACACCAGCAAATAAATTGGCTTTAAATGTGGTGTTTGTTCATATTTCCTTTCACCCTCCCCTGTGAGCATGTCGGTGCTGCAGCTAGCCTCCCAGCTCTGTGGGGGGGACAGACTTGTGCTGGTGGGGCTTGAGCCACTGTGCTAAAAATAATAGCGTGGATGTTACAACCCTAGTGGAGGCTTAGGTTGGCCACCAAGCTGAGGCACAACACAGCAATTTGTGCGCTCTAACTTGAGCCCTGCGGCCACTAGTCTGCCTATGCTGCAGCTGGGAATGAGCATCCCTGCCCAGGTACACACAAGCTTTTAGACTGAAGATCATTGGGTCAGTCACTGCATCTATTTCTACATATCCCACTTAATACTAGGAGGACACCACATTGACGTAGGCCTCTGTGACCCATTGTAAAATGAACAAAGACCAATCCTTCATTACCCAAACAAATCGATACTGGTCTAACGATCATGGAGAAATTTACTTCATGCTTCTTAATGCTGAAACTCACCAAAAGTTACTTTTTTCAGATAGCAATAGCTCTATCTTACCTTAAATTAACTTGTATTCAGCCAGCAAAACCACATTGCACATTACCTAAAGGAGTCACTTCCTGTCCCCAAATGCACCTCTGCGTTCACCCCAGCACAGCATTCACATTTCTCACAGATACAGGTCCCTTGCAAAACCTATAAAATGTTACTGCTACAGATTGTTATTCTGCCTTTGGTTTTCTCTTGTAAGTTTTTTTTTTTTTAAAACCCTTTTCTCCACAGATGTAGATTACTGAGTAACAACCAGCCATGCTCCAGATTCATGTTAATTTCATGTTTTCTTTTCCTGTTCACTTTCTAGATGGATATGCGCAAATACATCTGAAACAAGCCCAGTTATCCATTACCAGGGCAGAAACTAAAACTGCACGTATAGATTGTGAGGCTTCTGGCATTCAGAACTTCGGGAGTGCTGTTATACACTGGTATCGACACAGACCTGGTGAAGCTCCAGAGCGGATTCTGTACATCTCATCCCAACAACCCGTCTTTGACAAGGACTCTGAAAAGAAGAAGTTTTATTGTGAAAAGAAACCTGACAAGCCCGTCTGTACACTAATAGTAAATGGAATAACCCCGAACGACAGAGCTATCTATTATTGTGCCTACTGGGATCACACAGTGTAAGAAAGCCATGAACAGCCTGTACAAAAGCCTCACTGACTACTGAGTCAGACCCTATCAAATGTGTGAAACTGTGTGATTGTGCCATTCAGCTGCAGAAAATCCTCACTAGTTTATATGTAAATGTTTTTTTTTTAAAGTAAATTCATAAAAATCATTATTGTGAAATAGATTTGATCACCAGACACACAATATACCTGATAAGAGAGCAGAAAAGCAAAGTACCACTGCCACAGCTACTGTTATACCATCGCTAGGAAAGTAAGTGTGGTCTTCAGTGATCACTCAGTGAGTAAAGGAGCTTACAGAAAATAGCAGGTCTTCTGCATCAAAGTCTAAAGTGGTTATTGATAGGAACGAGCACTTCAATGCTCCACCCAGATGCTGTCTGGGAATATCAGCCCATACAGGCACAGTCCCCTGTATCACATAGGGAATATTGTTGAAGGCAATGGATATTATTTTAAGATCACTGGAGCATTTCCTTCATGCTAGACTTATTGTTGAAACTCACATTTTTGTCTTAATGCGTGTCAGGAAATTTAATTGACATGGAACTGACATACCTACAACAGACAGATGTATTCTCGGATCGTACTTAAGTGAGTCACTTCCTCTCCCCAAAGCCACTCAGCCCTTCATCCGAGACCCTAACTTACCTCCTTCTGTTTCTGACATGCAGGCTCAACTAAAGTCAGTGAGAATGTTACTGCTGCTGATTTTTACTGGGGCTTTGATTTGGTCTTGTAAGTTGGTTTTCACTTTACTTTTCTACAAAAGTGCAGATTACAGAGCAACAACTAGATAGCCTCAAATTCATTCTATTTCCTGCTTAGGATATTTTTTTCTTCCTTTCTTTTGTAGATGGAGCTGCACAAATAGAGCTGACACAAACTCAGTTATCTATCACAAGGAAACCGACTAAGACAGTAAGAATTGACTGTAAAGTTTCTGGTGTGAATCTTGTTAATGCTCTTATACACTGGTATCGACAGAGACCTGGAGAAGCTCCGGAGTGGATACTCTATTTCAAGTCACAAAGTGACAAATCAAATTTTGACGAGGGCAAGTTTAGCGTTGACAAGACAAATGAAAAATCCACCTGTACCCTAACAGTAGACAAACTTATAGAAACGGACACTGCTACCTACTACTGTGCCTGCTGGGAAGACACAGTGTTAGAAAGCCATAGTAAGCCTATACAAAAACATCACTCTGTATTCTGAACCAAAAACATTCATACTTGTACAAAAATTACATTTGCCTCCTTATTCTTGCCTCTCAGCTGAAGTCAGGAGTAGATATTCCTTACTATTTTCTCTCAGCTAGACATAAGACCACCACATACAACTGCTGTTTTTAAGTATGGCAAGGATAGATTTAAAAGTGTACCTATAAAAGTGTGCTTTTACTATACCGTGAAGGATATGATTGACCATGTCCTGCAGACATTTACACTGTCAATTAGATATATACTTCCACTTTCATTTCTGGTTAATAATCTGCAGAAAGCCATTCCTATCAAATTCATCATTGAATGTAATTATATATACTTGATACCCTTTTGTGTGCCTGTTACCAATATTGGTTTTAACACGGTTTCAGGCAGGGATAGCTTTTGGAGGATGTCAGTTTGCTGGAGATCCCTGAATGGAAGAGAAATTACATTTTCTAAACCTATGGTAGAAGATCCTTTATCAACAAGAAGACATTTTCTCCCCAGCTGACTGAACAGCATATTGATGAATGGAGAGGGCTAGGAAGAGACAGTGGCAGTTGCTGGAAGTTTGCCCTACCCAGGAATGTCACTGACTGTCTTGCTTTTCTCCTCTATGAAAAATTCTTAAGCATCACCAGTCAGGAGTGGGAAAAAATTCAGACCAATCATTAACAGGATTCTGAATGAGGATGCAGAAACCTGATGACAGTGGAACTGCCTCCACCTCTCAACCCCCTGGACATTGTGCTACATTTGGACAGCACCAGGACGCCATGGTCACCAAGGGATTTTTCATTTGTACAGCCACTGGGATTTATAATGCAGTCTGCCTGCGACAGTGCTGTAATACTCGAGTTGGAGTAACTGTGTAACAGGGTGACAGTTATAAAAAAGAGCACAATATATCAAAATATGTACTTAGGCTGCTAAACCTCTAGTCCCAGAATGGATTCTCCATCACCTCCATTTCCTGGGCATAAACTGATGCTCAGAACATAGACCTAGGACATCCCACAGTCCAAGTTGTTATACTTGACAAAGAAAACACTGGCAGGATTTTATTCAGGTGGACAAGGCAATACGCTACGTTGATTGTAAACGTAAGAATATAAAAAAGCAGTCACGTTCACACACATTCATGAAGTTCTGCAAGCTGCTGTGACATAATTACCAGTCCTTTTGTGTGTTCCTCGAGCCAGCCTAATGGCCAACTAGACTGGGCACGAGGAGAGAGTTGGGCCTCTGTCAGTCACGAATCCAATGCTCCAGATGACAATTGCAGAACGAGACCCAAATATCCATGTTTTTACCCATCTTTCATATTTGCTGGCTTCCATGTAAGTCTATGGGCCTTGCTGTGCCATGCTGCCTCCAGGTTGAGTATGGTTGTTTCTCAACAGCTAACTGCAAGTAAAACTATTCTCTTATTTCTGTACTTTGTTTCCAGGGTGGATCCTTCTGTACTTTAGGGTGGTTTATTTGCACTTTAGGGTCGCTGATATGCATTCTTTATCTTTCAGGGTCAGGATGGCAGTCTGCACCTTTACTCCCCTTTCTTTTGTCAGAGCAGTTTAGATTGGGTCTTTTTATGCCCCGCACACACATTCCTCACTCTCACACACACACAGAATGCATCAAGATCTTTTTAAGTTCAATGGTACAAGTTTCGGGGAAGAATTCACTTCAAGAAACTAACAAGATGGAGTCCACTTATGCCACACTAAACAGTACTACTCCATTATCGTAACAGGGAAGGAAAAAGCTCTCTCTACCTGACTCATACAATAAAACAAGGAGTCTTCATCTGATTTCTTTGCACAGCTCCTGGGGATGTCTCAAAAGAGGCCACTGAGTCCTTTGCAGGATCTATTCTAGGTCTGGGGTCAGTTCTTGCTCCTCTACTCGCTCTGCCACCAGGGTGTGGTGCTGTCCCCATCCCCTCTGCACCAGTCTAGAACTCAAGCTGTTGCGGCTCAGAAAGCTTGTCATGCAAGAGGGAAGGATTCATACTGAGGGTGGGGGTGAGCATCCTGGTAATCTCCTTGTGGTAAGGGCAGGTGGATGGAGTATTGCTGCACTTTTTTGGGGCATCCTTTGCCTTGTGCTAGGCGCCCCTGAGGTTTTGATTCACTCGCAATGTTGGATAGCCACCTGCTTGATCCCCTCCTCCTTCACCCTCTTGGAGATGCTCTCGCACAGATGCTGGTTGCAGGCACACCTCCCAAAATCATGTTCTTTGCTGTACTCACACCAGAGAGCAACAAGAACCCTGATGCTTTGGCCAGCTAGCACATGCTGGGACAGCATCTTCTCAAGCTGTATGGCTGAGCTGAGCAGGGCAGAGGAGGAGCAGGCTGTGTGGAATGAGGGGTTGAATGCTGACCTGGTATATATAAGTCAGCAGAAGTGAATGGGAAGGTAGTAGGTAGAAGGCCAGAAAAAACAGCCCCAAATGGGAACTGTGTGATAGCATTACAGGACTATCCAGCACTGAGCTCCTCAACCTGGGATTCCGCTGCATCCCCACTGCAAAGTAGGTGACTGAGTCTACATGAGAGCGAAACCGAGGCTCTAATACATACCCCCAGCCAGGCAAGCAAGCCCAGCTTCAAAGAACATAAGCCTGGACATAAGGGTTTTGTGCACAGAGGAGAGAGGGGCTTTGGCTAAGACCCAGAAGACATATCCTAAAGGAAATAAATATGCTGGTAGCTACAGGCACCTTTTGACATCTGCGTTCCCATACTTGCTTTCACCAGTGGAACGTTAACAGGGGTAGCAACTGTAGGAAATTTTAGGGAAAAAATGCGAGTGTAGACAGACAAGGCTGATATGATATTTTGAAAGTGTCCTAGACAGACCTGAGTGTAAGTTTCCATCCATCATTTAATGAAAAGTAATCAATCAATCCATGACCACTGATGTTGTTGCTGTGCTACTCACTCCGGCTTTCAACTCCATAACTGTTCAGATCTTCCTACTCCAAAAGCACAGCCCCCATCCATCAGTTAAAGAAGAGGTTTGTTTAGCTGTTTGCAGGATTGTGTTTATGCCACATAGCTGAACATTACTGGTGCCATCCTTGTTCTTTGTACATATACACTAATCGCGCTGTCAGAATATCTTTCAATGGCTTTTAAGAGAACAGAGGAAAAGAAGAAAAATCCTGACTCTCCTTATTGTCTGGGGCTATAGGGCCACCAGACTATGATATTTCTACAAACGCAATCAAACAGAATTAAAGGTCAAGTAGGTTCAGAGATGACATTTTTACGCCAGGCTGTTGAAATACAGAAACTGCTACCCAGTCCCCGCACAGCTTTTTGTAACTCAGTAGTAGCTAAATGAGTTTCCTGGAGGAAAGCTATTGTGCATTTGGAGTTTTATAAGAGTATGTAAGGATTTGAGGTTGGATTTGAGTTCCTTAGGATAATACTGATGGATGAAAGTAATTCATTGCATATTAGCCACCCTACCCAGGAGGAATAGGTTCCCTTAATAGCTCCAAACCTACCCCCACAATTCCCTCCTTGAGCAACCCTGATCAGTTCTAGACCCAGTCTCCAGAACCTCCTTCCCAACACTTCCACCCCTACCCCACCAAAAGTTCAAATTGGTTTTTCAGCCTCAAAGACTGGGGGAGTACCATGATTCTTCAGATGATTTCTGGCCACTATTACAATAACTGTCTGTTACACATTTTCCAAAGTACCATGTATACCTATATCACAACAGAAATAATCCCATATCTCGGATATAAACAGCTCATCTAGGGAAAGAAATCTGGAGGGCTATGGACTCAGTCTTCTGGATACAGCATCAGTGCCAGGCGCTGTTGAGATGGTGAACATGATAGGAGCTTTTTTACCTCAGACCGCTGGTGGTAACTGTAGCAGGGCATACGTAGGAGGCCCATTGGCTCCCTGTGCTGTCTGTTAGAAGACTTGTCTGCACACTGCTTCTTGTGCGGTACCAGTGGCTCAGTGCCAGGCTCAGATGGAGTGTCAGCTGAGCCCTTTGAGGGACATGAAGTCTCCTCAGAGTGGGATTTATGGGGTCATCCACCCTCGTCTTAGGCCCTCTGAAAGGAGAAAGAGGCTTCCTCTCAGAAGTCTAAATCTCTGGATGTTCTGCTGCCACGAAGGCAGCCTGGGATGTTGAGGCTGGTGAATGGGGTTGAAGGAAGCAGACTAGACTGCAGCTAACGAAGGAGCATTGGTCAAGCCTTTTTTTTTTTTTTTTTTTTAAACCACTGGCTATTTCATCAAAAGCTCAAGAACCAAATCATTTGTATTTAAATCACCAGTATCAATTCTGATTGCATTAGGTAAGTATTGCTCGATAATCCAATCAATTACTGAGGACAGGAAGTTTTTGCTTAATAAGAAAAGTCACATTGTTGCATGGAATAGAAAAACAAACAAGAGACCTATATGATTATGAAAACTGGAATACAACTAAATTCAGTTTGTGAGGCATTAACAACATCATAACCAGCACCATTCACTGAACAAA